>NC_142759.1:26093793-26415224 GCF_054948205.1 Urtica dioica subsp. dioica | reverse complement strand
TATCTTATTTCCTTTTAAATATTATTTTCTCTAAATATTCATGAGAGAATAAATGACAATATCTTATTTCCTTTTAAAAAAATTTATCCCTCCTTTATTTAAAACAACTAACGAGAAAATATTGGTAAGTACCAATATGGCATGGATGAATTTTGGCACACGGCCAAGGAAGGATTGGCTCAAATCCCAATGCCCAAAACCCCTAAAAATCGTCCACCTCAATATGTACAAGACCCAATTGCTTAAAACCCAATTAATTATTTATTTACTTTGTCCAACAATAAACAAATAAGTAATTGATTAATTATTTATTTGATCAAACAATAAATAATTAATACTATCATAAATAATTATTTAATTTGCAAATACCCATATTTCAGAATTGATGCTGTCAATCACAATTACAGCCAGTGAGATTATAATAATGAAAATATTATTATTCAAAAGTTCTTATCCGCATTTATCAGAGCCGAATCGGGGACTATGGACCTAGTATTAGAAGCTTAACAAATCCGATGAAAGGACGAAAAAGTCATTTCTCTTTTCTACATCGATTTGTCTAATTTTGGTCAAACTCCACTTTCCAAGCCAAGACTGAATCCTCCTTGGTACTAGAATTATATTTACTCATTGTGACGAGTGTCCACTGATATAGTCAGTACGTGATCAAGATCCTCCAGGTTCAACACATGTCGAGAAAAGTTAATTATTCTGTTATACTTTTCTTGACACCTATAAGCCCTAAGCATCGTTGCTTCCCCGGCGAAAGATTCTTCCGAACGTACAAACTTCAGAAGTGCGCGTAATCTATCGGTTCTGGAATCAACCCTTCGGTAAGAGAACATTTACCTTCTTCTAGGAAGGCTGGATTCCATATCTGTAAATCACTTCCCACTCGAACCATGTTTCGCATCTCCCAAGACATAAGTTGTGATTAGCATGATAGTGGCCTTTTAGCAAATGAGTCAAATAGTGCAGTGACATGATCCAATGTCCATGATCACTTCAGGATTTAGATCAAGTCTCACTGTGACCATCATTTGTGATCTCGGTTAGTGTATCGTAACGGTCATTAAACGACACATCTACAAGTAAGATCTGTCTGGGTCGTACACTTACCACAAGTGTAGAATGCTCCCACTAAGTGATCAACATTCACCTGTGTTCCACATATATGATTTCAAATTCAGCTACCCAGGCATGAACCAATCATTGACCAGTTTTAGTTCACTGCCCAAGCTCACATGTCGTGCATGTGACTCAGTTTGATACGGAGACTATAGATTGATGAATGTTTGATAAATCTTAATATATAAGAAATAACGTTTTCGATTCGAATAACTTATAAATGTCAAAGCTTTATTTTATTAATATTTCAGCGAGAATTTACAAAAGCATCTTTTTGTGGACAAGAATTCCTAACACTTTTCTGGTGTAGGAGTTACGTTTCAGCCTTTTCGTCGAAAGCGATGAAACAATTTCCTTACAGAAATGCTGGAGGGCCTCTGAAATATAACCGGACAAAAATACAACATCTTTCTCGGTGTGATCAAGCGTAAATGCAATTACCATAACCTGCAAAAAAATAATGTAAACAAATCATTTTTAAACAAAATCCAATAATTGACAAGTTTAAAACAAGTATATAACGCTAGGTCAAAAAATGTCTCAATCATAAAACAAAGACGCCCCCCATAATGTAAATCAATATTCTATTTGAAATGGAAGAGAGGGATTGAAATAATAAATGTAGGATTTTTCTCAAATTAGCAAAATAGCTAAAAGTTTTGTGAAAAGAAAAGAAAAAAAATTGAAATATTAAGTGTCAATAAATAATTATGGCATATATATAAATATCACCGGTGTCAATATTTGTATTGACAGAGGAGCTTTAGGCAATAATAATAATAAATTAGAATATTGAATGTTTTGACAAGGGAATAGAAAGTTACTGGGGTCGGTGATGACGGTGAGAGCGGAGCCTCTGAAATCACAGTTCCAGTGGTTTCTGCCTTTGGCGTTGTAGTAGAGATTCATGGCAACGGAGGCTCTGTTGATGAGAGTGTCCGGCGATGAGCACGGACACCCGTGCTGCATTATCGCGCAGTCCACGTGGGCACACGCGTAGTTTATGTTCCCCAGCAGCGTCGCCTGCTCCGACGACGGTTTCGCCACGCACCATGTTTTCTGTCACCATTTAATATAAATGATATTCATTATTCAAGATAATGTGACAGAGAGAGAGACCGAAATTGGATTTGTTTGTATGTTTATATACCTGTCCGTCCGCCATCAGCAAAGTTTCTGCGAAAAACCAAACGCAAATTAATTTGGAATTTAAATGTTATTTTGGGTAATATCTCAAGTTAGAAACATGATTCAATGTATATATAAGTATATAACATATGTAGACAAGGCAACGGCTATAGGGATGTATTCTTATTTAGTTTTTTTTTTTTCTTCTTTCTAAGATCTTACTCTTTATGATAATACATCCAGGATATTATTATTTAAATTATGCAAATACCCAGATTAGATCTGACAAAAAGAAGACAATATTTGTCAAAAAAAATAAATACACATAAAAGATCGTAATGAAAATTAGCAAAATGAAGGTTATATATAACTCAAAAGGAGTGACTTTGAACAACTTAAATGAAATAGAGTGAAATGTGTACCTGATGTGAAGTACAAAAAGAGGATCCAAATGGAGATAGCTGATTTAGTCATTGAATGTTTCTGAGAGAATGTATGAGCCCAGGGGTTTATGAAAGAGGCTAAAGATGAGAGAAAGTACAGCTCTTGTGTGGGTTTATGAAGCTGAGAATGCAAAGTCTTGTGGCCCTTGTGGGACTTTTATAGTTAGAAGAAAGGAAGGATAAAGGGTTTTTAATCGCAAATCTAACGGCTATAACACAGTAGCTCAGTTGTTACAGTTTAATGGGGTTGTTTATAGACTTATGGTATATTAAAAAAAAAAAAAAAAAAAAAAAAAAAGTGGGTTGAGAATGGAACTTTTTTTTCTCTCTCTCACCCCTTTTTCTTTGCATCACTGTCCTTTCTATATGCATGTTTTGGAATTTCCCCCATCCTTCCTTGAAATAACCTAAAGTAAAAATAATAATAAATAAAAGAAGACCAAAATAATTAGTGGTGATTATTAGCCAATGAGTTGGACTATATATCTCTTTAGAATAAAATATAGTAATATATGGACAAAGATAATAACGTCACGTGAACGTTGTCAGCTTTGCGCATGTTATGCGTTAGGAGCTTCTTTAATTAGCTGCTTAAACATTAAAGTTAAACAAATACATCTGTAGATAAATATACAATTTATAGTGGAAAGCAATGGAATTTAAACAGTTCTTCTTTTCTGACATTGCTCAGGTAGAGTATTTTTCTGAAAGTTTGTTTGGGCTCACAAAACGTGAGTACACCTGCAAAAGAGTTGGAAATAAAAAAGAAAAGAAAAAGTTTTTGGTCAAAAGCTTCAAAATGCTCTCCTTACGTTGGATTCTTATCTTCTCTGAAATCTGAAATAACCATCTCCGGTAACCTTCACTGAGACCCTCAGAAGTCTCTTCTTCGTGAGACATTCACGGTCCTTAGGTATCTGTGTGCCTTCCCCTCAATGGGGTCCAAACGAAGCCAACCTCGAAACCTTTTCGAAGATGACATGGAGGATGTAGTGGCACAAACCTCCTCCATGCTTGCCTCTCTCTCTCTCTCTCTCTCTCTCTCAAAGACACCACTGAAACTCTTCATGCAAGGAATTATGGCCATGTCCTCTTGGAAAAGATTACCACCTGGAAACCTTATGATCGCAGCACCACAGCCGTTGTCCACAACCGAGCCTGGAAAACCTCAGAACCCAGGTCTATCTCTGAGATTAAGCCAAGCTTGTTCAAGCTTCAATTCAAACTGAGAAAAGATCTAGATGCTATTCTCAGTCGTGGTCCTTGGACTGTGAAAGGAGCACAACTTATCCTGCAACCTTGGCCGGAATCTCTCACCCTAGAGGAAGTCAAATTCCGGCAATGATCCTACTAGATCCGCCTCTTTGGCCTCCCTCCTGACGTGAACCATGAGACCAGCCTTCGCCGCTTCAATCACTATGTGCGCCTCAAGGTCTCCACTCATATCAGAAAACCCCTCAATGCTGGTATCTTCCTGGACAGAGTTAACCTACCCCTAGTCTGGATTCAAGCTAAATATGAAAACCTTAGTTTATTTTGTTTTCGTTATGGTATCCTAGGTCACGGCCATGGTGGCTGCACTCGCCGGGGAAAGGTTCTGATTGACAAGGAAGGCTTCAAGGTGGTCCAAATGTAGTGGCTTCACGCGTCTTTCCCGTTATATACTTGTTTCTCTAACGGTGGCCGGAAACCCTTTCAGCAGATAACCTCTCTCCCGGAAGAACACGTGGCAGAAGACTCACCAATCCAAGAGGAAGATAATGGATCTCACGCGCGAAACGGATGGACCCAGAGGTGGAACGCCTTAAGTCGTGCGCCTTGATTAGAATGTTAGCCTCTCGCCTGTACCTCTGCTTCCCGCAGTCGAGAAGAGCTTCATCACACCAGTTTCCTTTAATGAGAATAAATCCATTGGGCGGACTCAGACAAAAAGAAAATATGGAAACCATAATCCTCATTTGGGGGGATAAGGGGGTTTTGTGCTCTCGAGTTGGGCATATAACCACACCTGGTGATGCGTCAGTCATGCTGCTTCACACGGCCACATCAGCAAGCTCCTCTTCAGTAGGGCCTCATCTCCCAACCCCTAGCCCATCAAGCAACCCAGCTTTCATGATGGCCCTACTAGATGCTCAAGCTGGGATTTTTAGGATAAGGCCCAACCCGACTAAAATTACCTTTATTTCAGAGGCCCTCCAACATTTCTTTAAGGAAATTGTTTCATCGTTTTTGACGAAAAGGCTGAAAAGTAACTCCTACACCAGAAAAGACCAGCGACGATCTTGAAGACTCATTCGCTCATGACTTCACGCAAACGTCGTCGCACCGTTTCGTCCCAGTCATCTCCGATCAGCGATGTGGTCACCACAGCAAAGGGCCACATCTCTGAGAACTAAAGTGCATTCGTGGGGGGGTAGGAAAATCTTCGGCAATGTCATCATCGGATCGGAAGGCACACACACCATGAAATGTGGTCGCTTTGGTAACGGCAATCGTGGAGCCCTCAAGCTCGATATGTCAAAAGCCTTTGATTGAGTGGAATGGAACTACCTTGAATCGGTGATGCTCCGGCTCTGCTACGCCCCCACATGGATGGAACTTGTGATGAGGTGTGTTCGTTCTATTCACTTCTCATTCATCCTCAATGGCGAAAGTGAAAGGAAACACCACTCCTCAAATAGGCTTGCGTCAAGGAGACCCTACATCCCCATTCTTCTTCCTACTTTGTTCCGGGGGCCTCTCCACCTTGCTCTGCCGAGCCAAATATTTGGGCAATATACAAGGACTTCACTTCGAGAACCCGGGTCTCTATATCTCTCACCTCTTCTTTGTGGATGATAGTTTGATTTTCTTTTGTGCCTCGGCCAAAGAAGGGAAAGAGGTCCGTATCTCTCCATGTCTCTTACCTCTTCTTCTCCGCGGTCAAGAAAAAGGTTCTTATTAATGCCATGGTGCAAGCCATCCCAAGCTACATTATGTTGTAAAAATAGAGGTGGTATCAGACACGAATAATCACTCTGATACCACTTGTTGTAAATACGGAGGTGGTATCAGACACGAACAATCGCTCTGATACCACTTGTTGGTGAAACTCGTAGGATATCAAACACGAACAATCACTCTAATATCACTCTTGTTGGAGAATACAAGGGTGGTATCAGACACGAACAATCACTTCGATACCACTTGTAAGGAAATGAGAGGAGTATCGTACACAAACGATTGCTCCGATACAACTCATCGGGATTATGTGCTCACCTTGATAACCATATAAGTTGCGAAATAAATTAATTACACTAACAAGAGCAAATTAAAAGGGTGGTTATCTAACAAGATCTAGATTTACTTTATTAATTAAATAATGAAAGCATTCAAACATGTCAAGAAACCAATAAGATCAAAGAACAAGGTTCATAGAGAACTTACGGATTGGGCTCACGAACAGAAACTTCTATCTTTCACAATCCTTCTTCAATTGCCTTGATCTGCTTCTTCAACCTTTCAGATCCTCGTCTTTGAATGCCTTGACCTCCTTCTTCAAGCTTTCATATCCTCGTACTCTTCTTGATGATACCATAGCCTTCCGAAATATAATCTTCGGACGAATAAAGAAATACAGCGTGAGACCACACTCTTCAATCTCACACGATCAATAAATAAATATTGTTTCAAGATCTCACTCTTATTTTCTAAGAACGGAATAGAGTTATTCCAAAGGGTAGAGAGAGAGAGAGAGAGAGAGAGGAGAGGGAGAGCTCTTGGTCGAATTTTCTGAATGCACAGAAGTGTGTTTTTCTCTTCTCATGAACCCCCTATTTTTCTCTTAAAAAAAATCGTAAAAACCGTAAACCGGACCGGACCGGTAATTTTTAGATCACAGATCCGGTTTAAAACGGTTTTTTTTTCATCCGGTCCGGTCTACTCATTACAAACGGTCCGATCCGGTTTTAAAAAAACGGTTAAACCGGACCGGACCGGTTTATTTATAAAAAAATAAAATAAAAATTAATGTCCAACTGACTAAATTAGACATTTGTGCATGTGTTTCACTCCCGTACATGATTATATATTTTTTGTTTTTTGGAGAATTAATGGTTTTTTTTAATTATGTAAAACGGTTCAAAACGGTCCAAACGATCCAAAACGGTCTAGAACGGTCCGGCCTAAAAAGTTCAAAACGGTCTAGAACTGTCCAGTCTAAACAGTTCAAAAACGGTCCAAATGGTTCAAAACGGTTTAAACCGGATCGGACCGTTCAAAACAGTCTGGTCCGGTCCCGTTTTTACAGTTTTTTTGTCCGGTCCGGTTTGGATTTTTTTGGACCGTTTTGAGCGGCCCGGTCTGATTTTTTGACCGATTTCGGACACCTACTATTTATAATAGTGGAAATAATATATTCTTGATAGTTTCCAAAATATATTATTTCTTTTTATTGTGTTCACACTAGTGAATCTAAGCTTCACCATTGGATCTTATCTCATAAATCCTACTTTCTCTATTAGCCATCAGATCAATATCAATGAGATTTTATTTCCTGTTTAAATAGAGAATATTTATTAATGCGAGTATAAAGGAAATACTTATTTCTTTTTAAATATTATTCTCTCATGAAAGAGAATAAAAGATAATATCTTATTTCCTTTTAAATATTATTCTCATTAATATTCATGAGAGAGAATAAATGACAATATCTTATTTCTTTTTAAATATTATTCTCTCCTCATATTCATGAGAGAGAATAAATGACAATATCTTATTTACTTTTAAATATTATTTTCTCATCATATTTATGAAAGAGAATAAAGGACAATATCTTATTTCATTTTTAAATATTTTTCTATCTCCTTTATTTAAACAACTAAAGAAAAAATATTGGTAACTACCAATATGGCATGGACGATTTTTATGGAACACGGCCAAGGGGTTTTCGCGCAAATTCCAATGCTCGAAACCCTGAAATTCGTCCACCTCATTTAGTGCAAGGCTCAATTGCTTAAAACTAAATTAATTATTTATTTGGGTAATTAAGCTAGCCTCCTGAAAATAGCCAATTTATTTTTAGCCAACGTTATGTAAATAAGTGGTAAATAGCCCGGGGGATTTATTTACAGCTAATATAGGACGAGACTACCCTTATATTTTCCCGCCCATTAACCTCAGGAAATTTAATATCATTAAACGCAATCACGTAATCTTCTCTCTCATAGAAAATGAAATTTGAAACACGAAATCCCACTCCTTCTCCTTATTCTCTTCTGCGCGCGACCACCAGCACCAGCCCGAGCCCGAGCTTCTCTTCCTCGCGCGCGCCATCCCGCTGAGACCGAGCGCTGCCGTCTTCTCCTTCTTCTCTTCTGCGCGCGGCCACCAGCACCAGCCCGAGTCCGATCTTCTCGTCCTCGCGCGCGCCATCCAGGTGAGACCGAGCGCCGCCGTCTTCTTCTCCTCCTTCTCTTTTGTGTAAATAGGCCACCAGCACCAGCCCGAGGCCGAGCTTTTCTTCCTCGTATTCACCATCCCGCCGACGAAGAGACACCGGAGAAGAGACACCATCCCGAGGCCGAGCTTTTCTTCCTCGTATTCGTTGATTTTGAGTTTAGGCCGAGTGGTGAATACGAAGCTTATTTACAGGCTTATTTACAATATATATACTGTAAATACGTAGGTTATTACCGAAATATTCACTGTAAATACTAAACCTATTTACAGTATTTTCGTGCAAACAAAATTAGAAACAAATAACCTAAAAATATGCGCTCATAATAACTACCTGCACGATTTCAAAATTAAAATTTTGAATTTTGATTTTCAAAATTCTCGGCCTAATTGAATATTGTTTAATTAAAACTTGCCGAAAATTAAACTTGCCGGAATTGTTTTCAAATTTCAAACAAAAAACTGCCTAATACGAAACTGATTTACAGTATATTCATTGTAAATACGAAACTTATTTACAGGTTATTCGAGTAAACTAATAACACGAAGTTCAACAAATATCAACTATTAATATTTTCAATAAATATAATTATTATTAACCGATTTCCAGTGATTAATTTGTAACAAAATTAGAAACTAATAACCTATTAATATGCGCTCATAATAACCTAAACTTGCCGGAATTGTTTTCAAATTTCAAACAAAAAAACTGCCTAAAAAAGAAGTTACTAAATCGGTCAAGCAAGGGCAAATCAGTAAAAAATCCTTCTTAACTGAGCCGCCACGTAAGCGTCTAGGCTATTTATGGATTATTAACAAAACGTTGGCCAATTTTAAATTGCAACACTTTTCGTGGCTTAAGCGGCCAATTTTTTGTATTTATTTACTTGGTCCAACAATAAACAAATAAGTAATTGATTAATTATTTACTTGATCAAACAATAAATAATTAATACTACCATAAATAATTATTTAATTATGCAAATACTCATATTTCAGAATTGATGTTGTCAATCACAATTACAGCTAGTGAGATTATAATAATGAAACACATTATTATTCGAAAGTTCTTATTCTCCTTTATTAGATCCGAATCGGAATTATGGACCTAGTATTAGAAGCTTAACAAATCCGATGAAAAGACGAAAAAGTCATTTATCTTTTCTACATCGATTTCTCTAATTTTTGTCAGACTCCACATTAGGTGAGTGAACATTGCCCTTCTTTCAGGAAGGCTGGATTCCATATCTGTCAACCATTTTTTACTCGAATTATGCTCCGAAACTTCCAAGACATAAGATGTGAATAGCATGATAGTAGCCTTTTAGCGAATGAGTCAAAGAGTTCGGTAACATGATTCCAGTGTCCATGATCACTTAAGAATTTAGATCAAGTCTCACTTTGACCATCATAGCGACCCTGGTTAGTATGTCGTAACGGTACTTAAACGACACATCTACAACCAAAGTCTGTCCGGGTCGTATACTTACCACAAGTGTAGAATGCTCGCATGTCGTGATCAATCTTTACTAGTGTTTCGTATATATGACTTTAGATACCGATGTCCATACATGTATCAGTCATCGACCATGTTTTAGAAACACCGCCCGAACTCAGGTGCCTAGTGTTGGAATTGATCTAGGGTTTAAGAAAAAGTTTAACGCTTCGGTAAGCGGCAGAATTTAAAAAAAAAAAATTTACAAGTAAAATGATTTTACTAACCTAGACAAAGAGCAAGCACATGTAAATAAAAACTATTATGAGCATAAAAGATTACTAACCTTTTAGAAGCTTGAACGTTGAGAAGCTTTTGGAAAGTTGCAACGTTCGTCTCCCCCTTCGCAGCACGTATCTCTTCTTTCCTCGCCAACTCGAGCAACCACGAAAGTTTCTATCACAAGAATCACTCGAGAGAAAATGAATTAGTGAGTGGGCACTTTTAAACGCGACGACTCGAGAACAAGTCTCAAAGTCGAAGAGCTAAAAACGCTAGGTCAAATGAGGACCTAGGTGCCAAAACAAAAAACGAAATTGACTAGAGAGAGAGTGAGGAGTTCGGCCACCATAATGTCTAGAGAGAGAAGCTCTCAATCTCTAACTTATGTGGAATGAATGAAATGAGAGAAACAATGGTCCTATTTATAGGAGAAGGGTTAGCCTTGGAAAGAAGTAGTTTCCTCTTTTTTTCCAAGCATTCATGAGGATATCTTATTTCCTCTTTTTTCCCTTGCTTTGCATGTCCAACATAGGCTTCTAGAAGTCTTGGATTTGTTTCCTCATTTAGTTTTGCTTCTCTCTTGACTCTAGTTGGCCGAAATTAACTTTCCTCTTGGGGAAACTTTGTTTCCTCTTTTTCTTTTGGCAAGTATCTTCATACATTCATGCACAAAATAAACTCTCTTTTTCTCTATTGGGTTGCACGAAATTAGTCTCCCATTCTCTTGGGTTGGACGGCCAAAGGGCTTTCTCCAAAGGGCTTCTAGAAAGCCTTTCTAGATTTTTCTTTACTTGTTCATGACAACATAAGAAAAGCCCATTGAGAATTTTCAAGTAAAATTCTATGAAATGAAATTAATCCACAAGGCCCAATGAACACATCATGGCCAAGTGATCTAGGCCATCATATGACCATGTCAAAAAATTTATTGACATTCATTTCATGCTATGTCCAAAAAGACAAATTTACCCTTTTGACAATTTTCGTAAAACTTGTCTCGTTCTTGTTTGGACTTAGCTTCTAGTTTAACTATTCCTACTCGATATGATTTGTGACAGTGACCTCATGGACCCAAATGAACAAAGCTTGAGCTAAACGCTTGGACTCAAAAGTTCACAAACCTTTTCCAAGTTTAGCTTAATGCCGACTGACTTCACTAAAGAGTTGACACTGAAAATCTCTCGGTTCAAATGAATTTATTTTCTACTCCAGAATTCAACCAAATTATGATGAGCGGATCCACTGAATATTATCTATGTTTACCCTTCATGAATATCATCAGCTAGTCGGGATTTACAAAATTACCATTTACCCTTCTAGCTGTTATTTCCTCAACTCCTTTGTCGCTTGTGAATAAGTTAGAAACAATGTATTGACGAGGAGCTAACAAGTCACATTGTTTCATCCAAAAGAGTCACGACTCAATTTGGACACTGGTCAGTTCATTTATTCACACTCCAAGGAACAAAGCATGAGGTGATATACATTGCATTTCAGCAATCTTGTACATGAATTCCATATCTATGAGAACTTCACAAAGTTACTCATGACATCTTCACAACTTAGTACTTCACCAATAGGTCCTGTTCGGAATCACACAGTGAGTCCGAACTCTGACTTTCTCAAATGAGAATACGTAAGCTGTGAAATGGCATGTCTCATTTCAAGATTAAGGTAAGCACGATGCAATTCATACGTAGTGACTTCGAGACATAAGAGGTTAAATGGTTTGTTCTTATCTTGTCTCTAGAAGTGCACTGGTCAATTCAGTACATTCGGAAGATACCTAGAAGAACTATAGAGTCTCCAACTCTCAATGCCCCATAACCAGACATCATAGATTCTCCTAACAATCGTACTGAGGTCAATAGTCCTTTGACCCTTAGATTGCGAATATATCGTTTTAAGCAAACTACGAAGAGTTTGTTCATGCAAATCTACATTTGTCTCTTCGTAAGTTGTTAGGTTTGTTTATGGACTAAACACTAATGTTTTATCATAAAGCTTCAAACAGACAAGGAGGAATGAATGAACGTTTCAACTTTTTATTAATGAATAAGCAATTACAAGCAAGAGTCTTCATGAGACTTTATTACATCAAATGTACAAAATAAAGACTACAACTCTTCTTGTGGGCACCATTGACAACACCTAGTACGTGACTCAGTTTAATACAGATGATATGGATGATATTTGCTATTGATTATGATATTCAGACCTCAACACACTAATCATATGATTCTAATAAAGTAAACCATTATTGTATTTAGTAATCATTTATTTATTATCTCTCGTGGGCAAGAATTCCTAACACATTATGCATTGATTTAAGATCTCAAAGTCCCTCATTGTTGATCTTCACAAACTCACGGCGAACTTTTGGTGGGTCTCCGAAGAAGGAAAAAGAAAAAAAAATCATTGGGGACGATGTGAAAAGTGTGCACAAAAAATTCGACCGGTTGATTGGGTTTTCGAAATCTTGAGTGGAGTAACAAATCCCTCCTCACGAAGACCGAGTAAAGAATCCTACGAAATCCATCCTCTCTCGCCTCACGAGTGCTCAAAGTAAGTTAGTTCCCAGAATCCTCCTTCATCCAAGCTACTAACACTCACCATGACTCCGGATTTTAGAGGGATTTGCTTTGAGGTCGAGAGATAATAGGCAAGCGCTCTAGATAAAGAGTAGGAAATGGGGCCGAAATCGATGTTTGCTGAGACCGTTGGATGCCTAGAGTTAGTGATTTCAAGATACGCCAAAGTGCCTCTGTTCCTCTCGACAAGGTCACGGACTTAGCCCTTCTTAATGGGGAATAAGACCAATCGCTCCTCCAATACTTGTTTTGCAAGGATGATGTTGAAGCTATTCGCCGCTTCCCAAGTGTCTCCAACTCCGTTTAAGATACCCTTTGTTGGCATTACACGAAAGACGAGGAATTCTCAGCCAAGAATGGGCTATTGGGTAGCCGTAAATTCCTACCTCGTCGCGGAACCCTCATATTCGCTCACCACCACGACATGGTGGAGCTCTTTATGGCAGCTCCGGCTCCCACCGAAATTTTGCTCCTTCAATTGGAAGCTTTGCCGCAATTGGATCCCCATGGGAAGCATCTTGGCCTCTAGAGGTATGCAGATTGATCCTCAATGTGCTCGATACCCGAGAGGCCACGAGTCCTCTTTCCATGCTATATGGGCTTGCACGAAAAGCAAACGTCTCTGGAAAATTACAGGCTGGTGGCCCATGATCAAAGCCTCTTTCCGAGGAGACATGATCGAGTTCTTCTGTCGGATAAAGGAACTCCTTAGCAGCCACGACTTTGGTGTGTTCATCATGACGGCCCAGACGACCTAGAATCGATGCAATGACGCCATCCATAACAACAAAATCCTCTCACCGATAGACTCTGTCAATCGAGCTCTCACCCTTTAGAGGATTTCCACGAGTGCTTGTCCCATGCGATCACCAAACAGGTCCCAAGACCTTGTCAGCCTGCCCAATGGCCTCCGCCGGTCCCGAACTTTACAGCAGTCTATACAGACGTAGATTTTTCCTCCGATGGCCGTCGGTGTGGCCTCAATGAAGTGCCATCTTCGTCAAGATCAGCCTCATAGCGCCCCGCACTCTTGGCATCTCCAAGCTACTGGTCCAAACCGACTACGACTCCATCCCGAAGATCTTCCGATCAAGCCTTCTTTTGGTGACAGAGGTTGGCCGAGTCCTTGAAGACATTTGAGCTATCGCCGGGGATTCTTTTAGCTCATTCTTTGTCATCTATATTTCAAGGAAGTGTAATATGGCTGCTCATTTACTAGCCAAATATGCACTAAATTTTGACTTTTTTTTTTCCTTGTGCACTTGTGTGGTTCCGCCAGCTTTGTGGGATAGTATTTTTGGCTGATAAGCCTTCAATGAATTAGTCAAGATGACTACCTTTCAAAAAATACAAACAAAAAGAAGAAAAAGTTTGATTCCTTTAATATTTAAAAAAAAATTTATGTTTACACCATATCTCCTTTTAGGGTGTCAATCAATTGCTTTTTTCCTCTTCTTATTTTTACAAAAATAACTCAAGACTTTCTATTATAAAATTACTAAATGAAATGAGATAGTTACTCATATTAGAATATATATATATATATATATATATATATATATATATATTATGGCGTTGTTTCTTCTTCGTATGGGATAAATGATAATCCAAAGACAAAAACGACATAAAATCAGAAGATCTTTCCGCCAAGATGTCAATACCAAAGGGTCCTACCGCCGAAAGACTTAAAACCAGAAGATTCTTCCGCTAATATGCCAAGACCAAAGGACCCTCTTGCTAATAGATATAAAATTAGAAGATCTTTATGCCAAAATGCCAAAACCAAATGATCCTCCCATCAAAGGACCTAAAATCATAATATCTGTATGCCAAAATGTCAAAGGCCAAAGGATTTTTCAGCCAAAAGACCTAAAACTAGAAGATACTTCAGCCAAAAGGCTAAAGTCCAAGGATCCTACAGCCAAAGGTCGAAGAACCAGATGGTCGTTCCGCCAAAATCTCAAGACCAAAAAGGTCCTAAATCTAGAAGATTCTTCCGCCAAAAGCCTCAAGACTAGAAGACTATTATGCCAACAGTCTCAAAATCAAAGGATCCTCTTGCCAAAGGTCGAAGAACCAGAAGGTCATTTCGCCAAAATCTCCAGACCAAAAGATCCTCCAAATGTCCTAAAACCAGAGGATATCTTCACTAGAACTTCCAAAACCAGAAGATCCTTTTTCCAGAACTCCACGAGTCTCGTTACTCACATTCTTAATCTCTCGAATCTTTGGTCGGATATCACTACCATTGAGAGTGATTCAAAAACCCTTGTTGACTCTCTTTCTGACAAAATTAAATCTCCTTGGTACATTCAATGTCGTTGGAAGGCTTTAATGTACGTTGACATTAGCCATGTGTATCGAGAGGAGAGCATGGTTGCTGATTCACTTAATAAGTTTGGATTTTCTCTAGGTTGTTTTATTATTTTTTTTATCTTGATAGTTTATCACTTCATATGATAAAAAAAAATTGTGTAATCTATGCATTTTGCATTTTAATTTCTATTTTTTTTCAGTATTTTTTAGTTATTATCTTGTAATCACGGTTTTTCTCTGCCACAAATAAAGACTTATCAATAAAATTACTATGGTACCGTCCACGTTAAAATATATATATATATATATATATATGTATGTATGTATGTATGTATGTATGTATTAGCTAATTGTAAAAAATGTGGCCTCGGGTTTCAATTGAAACCTCATCCTTACCATAGTTAATAAGAGACAATGCCTCTCTAACTTTTATCCTGGTGTCGCCACGTGGCACCGCCAGAGGGCGACACGTGGCGGCTAGGGCTGTTGTTTTTTTTTTGTTTGTTTTTTTTTTCTTTCCGATTTCGGCTCTTTTTTCTTTTTTTTTTCCTTCCGATTTTGGTTTTTTTTTCCTTACATTATCCTTTATTTTTTTTCCCGACCTTTAATTTTTTTCCCCCTCTCATCAATATATTTTGTATATCTTTTTATTTATATTATTTCATTTTTTCAATCTCTTTCATCAATATATTTTTTATAATTTTTTTATGTATATTATAATCATGATTACTAATACTATATTATACTATACCAATAACATACATTATTATGAGTATATGTTATATATATAGTTGGAAAAACTTTGATTTTTTTTATCAGAATTTAACTTCGACTTTTACTTACCTAAAATTTCTTTTTCCTATAATACTTCTAAGAAATCTGACAGATAAGAAAACATTCAGTATTTTGAAAACCTTTGAATCATAAAATAATTTTTTTCTACCTTTTTGTTATTTTTTAAACATCCTTGACAACAATTTTGCTAGATTTAATTTAATACAATTAAAAATCTTAAACTTACTCTATTTTACTTATTTTTCTTTTTGACTTAAAATGAATAAAAATTGCTAACTCACGCTCACTGAATCATTGGGATAGACACAAAGCATGCCAGATGCATGGGAAACTCCTTTGATTGACCCCACAATATCACTTATTAGTCTCTCATACTTTCCTAAATCTTTTTTTTATTAAAAGATAAAAAATAAAAAAATATACTAAACAAAATACGCAACTAAACTGTTGAATCTGAAAACCAGAACGCAAAATGTATGGAGTCCATGTTGTACATCCCCAGCAAACATGGGTTCAACTTCAGTCTCCAATAACCTCATATATTTATAAGAACTGCACTTCAAAACCAAGAAATTGTTCCACTCATCAATTGGATAAAACCCTCGTCACTTCTTCATTTGCCTCATCTCATTTCACACTTCACCATAAGACCCATTTCTGCGTAAATGCTTCCTCAGCTTCAGGTACGTAAACCCTTTTGGATTCACTGTTTGCTTCTCAGTCTTGTGTGTTGATTAAATTGGAGAGTTTGGATTTGGGTGTTTAAATGCAACTGGGCAGGGCTTGTTGAAGTCACAAGTAGCAAAATTGGGGAATCACAGATTCACATTACTAATTGACTTTGCCACAAATAATATGTTTAACAATGATTTTCCAATTTTGTTTCAGATTTCTTGTTTAAGAAATGGTCGGTCAGCTCCTAGAAATTATAAGGTATATTAAATATTCTGCCGGAAATGATTTAGGTATTCGAATTCAGCTATTTAATTAGAACAGTGAAATCCAGGGCAGTTTAAACTTTATAATAAATTAGAATGTAATTTGTAATAATAATAATAAAAAATAAATAAACTAATAAAACCGGGCCTTGATTGATACTCATTCATTTGATAATTCATTCATTCCATTTTCTAAGCTTTCGTCTGAACATAAATGTGACCGTTTTAGTATTTTTAAACATGTCACTGATCGCAGTTGGAAGTACAGAATGCACCGTGGAACCCGCTACAAAAGTCGCGTTTCAGACGAGTTTGAATTTACCGGGCTGTTCTTCTCCATTGACGCTGCTCGGAACTGGTTATTCCCTCCAATCACAAGAATTTAGGCTCTCGTCTTGACCTAGTTTTTTTGAGGTCATATGAATGCTTCTTATTTTATGTCCAAACTGTTTTCAGGTGTCAGAGAAAAGGTTTTTGCGATAGTCGGGGTGAAGGTCTACGCGGCCGGACTTTACGCAAACCCATCGATTGTAACGAAGCTTGAATCCGACGCTAAAACCCAGGGAGACTCGTCTCTGTTCAGTTTGATTTTTCAAGGTAATGATACAACATGGGACACATAGAGAGATGTTTTTGGTGAGTTAAATAGCTTTAATTTTTTAAATTTTTTTGTAGCTCCTTTGGAGAAATCATTGCAGATTGTTCTGGTTCGAGATGTGGACGGTAAAACCTTCTGGGACGCCTTGGACGGTGCTATTTCTCCGAGGATCAAATCTCCGACTCCCATCGATGAATCAGCTCTGTCCGCTTTTCGCAACCTCTTCCAAGGTCGGTCGTTGAAGAAAGGGACTTTCATAATCTTGACTTGGATAGACACGTCCAAAATGCTCGTAAGTCCGTTTCTATCATGACCTTATAATTATATTGACATGTTACGATTCAACATTGTTGGTTATTTGGTTATTTTTAAGGTTTCCGTTTCGTCTGATGGAGTTCCCGCTAGCGTGGACGCGACAATTGAGTCGGAAAACATAACATCGTCGCTGTTTGACGTGTTCTTCGGAGACGCTCCGGTGTCTCCGTCCCTGAAAGCTTCGGTGGAAAATGGTTTGGCATCAATACTTGGCTAGATTTTATTTTTGTTTTTTCTTTTTGAGTGTCATTCGAATCACGGTTTTGTTTGTATTTTTTGTGACTTGTTGCATGCTTGAATTGACCCGAAATGTAATGTATATGTGCGGCCCATTTGTTTTGAAATCTCTGAAATTTCCCATCAACTGCAGATGATATTAATCTTCACGTTGATAATCTTACGTCGAAAAGATGAAAGGGGATAAAAAAGAAAAAAGAGGGCTCTCTAATTTCACTTTTGCTGAGGTACACATATATCACAAACAGACTAGTGTATTTACAGGTGGATGGGTAATATTGTATCATTGTTTGATCTGCTCAAGCATGTTGACAACCTCAGCCATGGAAGGCCTAATGGACGGGTCCGATTCGAGGCACATCAATGCGACGTTGAACATCGAGTTGATCTCCTCCGCCGGGAAATCCTCTAAGCTTCTGTCAACCACATGCTCTTCCTTGTTCCCTTGAACCACTGTCTTAACCTGCAACGATAACGAATCAATATCTTTATATATTATACTAAGCGCCATTACATGTATACTTACCCAAGTGACAAGCCTTGTTCCCTCCTCTACAAACGCCTCGTCTGTCGGTCTCTTCCCGGTCAAAAGCTCCAGAAGAACGACCCCGAAGCTGTACACGTCACCTTTCACAGTCGCTCTTCCCGTGTCGAAGTACTCTGCATATATATATACAAAAACTTAACTTGACATGCAAGAAATCAATTTCACCAAGAACTACTTCCACCGGTGCTTTATATGTATATATACCTGGAGCGAAGTAGCCAAAAGTCCCGGCCACGATGGTTGAGACGTGGGTCTTATCGGGCCCCATCAACGTGGCCAGCCCGAAATCCGAAACCCGAGCCTCCATGTCCCGGTCCAGCAATATGTTGCTGGACTTGATGTCTCTATGAATGATATGAGGAATACAGTCGTGATGAAGATACGAAATCCCTCTGGCGGCCCCGAGAGCTATTCTGTACCTTGTACCCCAATCCAAAACCTTCCTCTCCCCTCCTTTCGCTGCGACATCAAAAAACCAGAACCATATATTATAATATTGCCCTTTTTCTCCCCTATGGTTCAAATTCGCCTCTCCTATAATTCTGGTTTGCAATAATAATATTATTCAGATCAAGTTTTTAACTACATGGCTTTAAATCTTTCAACATTGTACCGTGAAGATAGGAGTCCAAGCTTCCGTTGGGCATGAGCTCGTAGATGAGGAAGTTGAAGTGAGAGGCCGAGAAGTAACCGTGGAGTGTGACAATGTTTCTGTGCTTTATGTCTCCCATGGCTTCCAATTCTCTCTCGAATGACCGGTCTCCACCGCCTCTGAAGAGCCTCTTCACCGCGAAAGCCGTTGACTGGTCAACGCTGACCTTGTACACCGTCCCATACCCTCCGGCCCCGATGATGTCCTTGTTCCCAAGCTTCTCAGTCTTTTTCACAAAGGCCTCCGATTTCAGATACTTCATCGCCTGAGACCGGAACACTACCATTTTCCCACCTGAAAATGACATATGTGATGTGATGATCACTTCTGTATCTATATGTGTGTATGTTATAAGTTGTTGATGACAGCAAAAGAAATTGAATGCGAAATCAACAACACAAAGGGATCAAATGTAAAAAATCAAAGGCAAAAAAACAATCACAAGATAAATTCAACAATCCAAATATCCTAGTCAATAATTCAAAAACTGATAAATCAGAATTGGACTCACTACTCCCCCTAACCTTTTTGACTTTTTGGGTTTCAGTCCCTCTAATATATTTTTATGCATAACCAAACCAATAATTGCTCTTTTAATTTTTATTTTATTCTAGTATCACTCCATTATTTGTTTATGCATTAAAATTAAGAAATTTATAATCAATTAAGTCACATCAAACTAATTATTTTCTAAATAGCAAACATTTGGTTAATTATAATTAATTATCAATGATTCTAACTCCCGCCCATTTATTGTTAATTGACAAAAATTATTTGGGCAAAAATTTCAATTAATTATTATTAATAAAATTATCAAATTTATAAGTAACTAAGTCACCAAAATTTAATTTTAAATAAACAGAAATTATGGTTATATGACATTGTTTGGACGTTTTAACCATTCCGTTTATGGTCTAAGAGTTTGATGATTTTTTACAATTATTAACGATTATTTACTACTATTAACGTCTTTTTTGTTTTGTTAATAAAATCTCGTGACTATTTACTTAAAATTTACCAAATTTTGGTTTTATGACAAAACTTAAATTTTCATATGGTTATATATCTATAGAGCCCCCAAATTAATGACTAATTAATTATAATTAACTAAATATTAGTTATTATGTAAATTTTTTGTTTTAGAAAAGCTATTATGTATTAAAATGTATAAAAACTTACTTTAAACTCGTTTTAACTTTAATTTGAAACTCTTTGTAATGATCATTTTTACCCCAAAAATGTATATTTTGAACAGTTAGCCCCCTAAATTTGGATTATGGCTCCGTCTCTTACTGCAAAGTCCCTGGAGAATTAGATTTGTCGCACTGCAGGCTTTTGAAGCCCAACCAAAACCCATTCGAGCCACCAGACTTTAACCGTATATGTATATGACGTACCAGAGAAGTTATCGGTGTGAATCAATTGCTTTCTCTTCCATCGCTTGTAGAGAAGGATTGCGACGGTGATCTTCGTCACCACGAAGGCCATGCAAGCTATAGTGACGTAGAACGCCACTAATGGAGGCTTTTCCATGATCTCTCTCTCTCTCTCTCTGCTTTGTATGAAATACCACAGACTGATTGAGAATTATTATCTGGTTTATATACACGTCACTATTTGAGAGGGACTTTGATTATATGGCATAGTACAACAAAAACAATATTGTTTGTATAAACAGCCAAAGGATTTATTAATTTCCTTTAAGATGGGAATTATTGATGCTCATCGATCTACAGTTGAAAGGGTCATTATGTAATGGCCAAACTTTACTCCAAAGTTTGGAAGAGAGAGAGAGAGAGAGAGAGAGAGAGAGAGAGAGAGAGAGAGAGAGAGAGAGAGAGAGAGAGAGAGAGAATAAATTATGAAGTACCGAAATGAATAAGAACGAGCCTTTTTTGTAACTTGGAATGAAGGCCTATATCTATATGTGGATTGATTGAGAGTGAGAAGTTTGAGATGGTTTTGAAAACCAAAGCTGTACTATATGACATTCGTTTTGGTGTACATCGCTTTTGTTGACAAAAATGAAAGAGATAGGTTTCGCGGCTAATATCATCGCTTTATCACCTGAGTTTCGTGACTCGTAGTGACTCACGAGAACGTAATGTGCCACGTCATCCACCTATCTGGGGACTGTGACCCGGACTATGTGACTAACGTCCTTGGAAGGTTTGAGAGGGAGATAGTAAAATGTTTTTGATAAGTAGAAAATAATAACGGAGATGATAGGGACACTTTTTTAATACGTGCACATACTTTATCCAAGGAAACCCGTGATTTATGTTCCGTCATCCAATTACCATACATGATCTTGTATAGCCAATGACGTGTAAGTACATTAATTTATTGTTAATTTAATCAAAGATTTAGCGATATAAACCACATAAACATATGCGTTTGTGTTCTAGCCAACGTTTTGTAAATTTTTCGTAAATAGTCAAAAAATTTTGTAAATATTTCGTAAATAGTCGTATTTACTAGAAATGTACTCTGTGTTTCTTATTATTTTGATAGCGTAAATAGATTTATGTGGTTCTTTACAAAAAAATTAACGAAACGTTGACTATTTTAAACTTTTTAACGTTTCATATGATTAGATAACCACTAGATCCTAATTTAATTGGTATAAAGACAACAAACCCTAGTCCTTGAGGCTAAGTTTTTCAACTATATCACTTTGACTATATTAATCATTTAGTTTCAAATGCATAACTTTGAGCTCCTAAAATTTAAAAATGAAATAAAAACTAAAAGGGGCCGGATGGGAGAGAAAATCAAACTAAAGTAGTAAACCAAACGTCGAAGATTAATGATTAACGTTGAAGAGTATTGTCGGTGACCATTTATTCGTAAAGCTACCACAATCAATGAGACAATAAAAATGGAGTTCACACTTGTAAGAGTACTTCGGGAAAATGACAGGCTAGCAAAAACATGCTACTATACTATTTTTTTGCTTTACTGGGTCACCCACCCTATCTCTTAGCTACTGTCCACTAAATTGGGGTTTTATGTAAAAGTCAAATTTCAATCCATACGCAATGGCACACCTTTATATATATATATATAAAAACCGTAAAAATCATAAACCGGATTGTACACTGTTAGTTTTAGATCATCTATCCGGTTTAAATTTGTTTTTTTTAATCTGATCCGATTTTTATTTTTTTAAATACGGTTAAACATGAACTAGACCGGTTTATTTATATATATATAAAAAAAAGTTAATGTCTAGCTAGTCAAATTAGATATTTGTGCATGTGCTTTCCTTTTGTACATGATTATATGTTTTTTGTTTTTATGAAAAATTAATGGGTTTTTTTCAATTATGTAAAACAGTTTGAAACGGTTCAAACAGTCTACAACGGTCCGGTTTAAACAGTTCAAAATGGTTCAGTCCGATATGATTTTCAGTTTTTTGGTTCGGTCAGGTTTGGATTTTTTTTGGACCGTTTTGAACGATTCGATCTGATTTTTTGACCAGTTTTAGATCGAATGGGGCCGTGCACGACCCTAAATAAAACGGATATGTAATATTATTGAGCTGGAAAGAAAAATTTGATTAATAGCTAAATGATTTTGTAAAAAACTCCATATTTGAGCGTACTACAAAAGACGATGGCTTAAAATGCTACGTCTGCGCGTTTGATCACGGAAGTGAAGTACAGTTGTGTTCTAGAAATTAGTGGTGTATGTAGCCTTGAAATTTTTTAAAATAGAAAAAACAAATATGCATGATTTATGTTTATTAACTTGAAGATACTTTATTACTTTCATGTGCACAAAAGTAAAGTTATATTAAGATTAGGGGATCCCTTATCAACATAAAAATATAAATAAAAAGGATAGTGTAAAAACTCATAAATAATAGGTGATATTTACAACAGTTTCCTAAATTTTATTTTTAAATAAAAAACTTATTTAAAAAAAAGACAATTAATTTAATAGCTCAATAGCCTACTCTGCTTTTAAAAAATAGTAAAAAATTTCATATTATTAAGAAAATAGTTCACTAACCCGAAATAAATTAATTAACTAGTTAAGTTAATTTAATTCATTTCGGAATATAAGCCCCAAAATCGAAGTAAATTAAATTAATCTAGCCAGTTAATCAATTTACTTCGTCTTTAGAGTATTTTTTTTTATTAAAACAAACGTTAGTTAGAATCTTAAACAAAGTTAGATAATAACTAATTACAACAAATTCTTCTTAAGAAAAATTAAATCGTTATTATAAAAGTTCAAGATTATGTGGCATGGCCATCGTCACTTCCATAATATAATCGACGAATATTGGTCACATTATAAACCTTTTAGAAAGCTATACAATTTCACAGTGGTAGAGAGTTTATTTACCGACAAGGAATTTTCTGTTTCTAATCAATAGTGATTAGTGCGTGTGCGTCCAAGAAAATGGCAAAAAAAAGTCCAAAGAGCAAGTTAGAAAAGTGAGAGCATCAAATTGCTGGCATTTGAATTACATCCTAAATACATATTTATTTAATGTTTTTTTGCCCTCATTTTCATTTTTCTGGTCACTGTAATCCGTTCATTTCGTTTTCTTATAGATTTCCATCCACTAGTAGGCAGCTAAAAATCCAATATTCCAATGATCTTTTCTAACAAATTTTCTATCAAATCTACTAAATTTTCACATTTCTTTAACAAATAATTGGCTACGTAGCCATCTTAAACACTAGCAATTTGGTTTTAGCCAATATTTCGTAAATTTTTCGTAAATAGCCATCTTGCTTACGTGGCATCTTATTAATTGAATTAGTTTTACACATTTGCCCTTATTTATTACGCCCGCTAATAACTAGACAGTTTTTTTTTTTAATTTTGCATCTAACCGATTTGGAAAGATTGTTAACGGGTATTTGGAAATTTTCAACGTTGACTTTAGCTAATTAGTTTCTATTTTCGTGGCAATTCATTATGGATAAAATCTGTTAATATATTCTTCATTTATTGATATTATTTGTTTTCATAATTTTAGAACGTCCAAAATATTTTCAGAATTTTTTTCAGTTTATTTACACGAATATACTGTAAATCATCTTTGTATTTACAATGCATTACGATGAAACAATTGGTATTAACGGTAAATCAACGTCGTATTTACAATACTGGATAAAAATTCACCATAACCAAAATCTCAGCAAATTCACAATCACTGAAACAAATCTCATACACTCAAAACCACCAGCAATTCCGATAAAGAAGAAGAAGAAGAGAGAAAAAAAAATGAAAGATCATCATAATACAAGAAATCCTGTAATCCCTCCACCAATCCAATCCGATAGGCACAGTCCGTTTGCCGTCACCATCGACGAGCGTCGGCCGATGTTGTAGAGGGTGGGCGAGTGTTGGAGCCGATGCTGTAGAGGGTGGAGCGTCGGCCGATGTTGCAGAGCGTTGATTTTGTTTTCATCGGTTGTGTAGAGATAAAGAGAGTATAGATATCTGCATTAATGGAGTTTTAAATGCTCCCTCAATTTGTGCGAGTAGTTACGGCCGAATATTTTGTTTTCTATTCGAATTAATGAGCTGAAAATAATGAGCGGTAATTTGGCTAGAGTTATTTGAGGTCATTCACGTCTTTTAACATGTTGTAAATAGATTGTTGTGGCTATTAATAACAGGAAATTAACAGAATGTTGGCTAAACCTAAAACCCTTATAACAATGTGGTTATATACCTATATAACCCTTTCTTTAATGTACATTTCTATCGCCATTATTTTCATAAATAAGATATTGACCCAATCATCCGACATATAATTATTGATTATTATTATTAGCTTTAGTATTAGCTATAATTAAAGACTGAGGACGCAATTATATCATTATGAATGACCATTTTCTTGCCACCAAAATGGCAGGGGAAATTATCATCTTCCCGTCGGACACCGAATAGCCACAAAATACCGAATAAAGTTATTTCGATGTGTAAATAAGTGAAGAACAACCAAAAATATTAATTAAGCTTTGAGTATCGATCGACAAAATAAAAAAATATCAAAAAAGTACTTTGTATAATAAAAGACTAGTCAAATTACGTAAGTACCAATAACCGCTCTAAAAACTCACGGACAATTTCAAAACAGTTATTTCACAATTCGTGAGAAATTACCAAATAACCGCCTAGAACGTGAGAACCGATAAACCCAATTCCAAGCATGACCCCCATTTATATAAAAAAAAAAATAGAAAGTCCCAACATGAAAAGTCCCAACACTCATTCACACAAGACACTTGCGCTGCACAATTTTTCATCTGTTTTCACTTTTATATTGAATTTTCTTGTAATTTTACTCTTTCTACTGAGGTTTGTGTTATATAAGAACAATCCGACCTTCATAATCACTATATTATCCGAGTCTGTTAGAAAGAAATTCAGCACTGAGCATAGTAACATGCACTATATATGTATGTAGGAGTTTAATAAAATTAATTAAGACTGCTCAATTAATTAATCGCTTCTTTTTACAATGTCAATGGCATAATAAGAGACAATATGTACTACACATGTACACAAAGCTATGATGAATCGAAAAGCCGGCAAAACTGAGATGCGAAACGCAGAAAGAAACAATATCCCCTCTGTGGAAGCTTAATGACTTCTTATTATTCTGCGAAAAAAGTTAAGGAGAATAATGATATTATATGGTGTGAAGCGAACCAACCAGGTATAAAATCATAAAAATGAAAAACTAGTATAAACTTGCC
The DNA here is from genome assembly GCF_054948205.1 of Urtica dioica subsp. dioica. NCBI lineage: Eukaryota > Viridiplantae > Streptophyta > Magnoliopsida > Rosales > Urticaceae > Urtica > Urtica dioica. The sequence continues at coordinate 26,389,652 of NC_142759.1, read as the reverse complement.
TTCCAAGTCTCGAGAGTTCGGGCTCCTCCAGAAGCATGTCTTGAAGCGGTTTCGCTTCTTTATCTTTCTGGGAAGAGCTATAAAAAAAAGGAAAAGGAAAAGCAATGGATTAATAACGAAAACCAAACTACATTGAAAAAATGAGTGAGAAAAGGGACCTGGGGAGGGAGAGGAGGGTGTGGTGAAGGGCGTGATGGGGCCCCACGTAAGTGACGAGCAAGCTGCCGGCGTCGGGGTGGGGCCAGCTCCTCGAGGTCGGGAAGCGCAGCACGAACGTGCCGGGCTCCACATCTCCTGCCAGCGAACACTCTGCTTCCTCTTTCGTCACAAACCCTTCGATCCACTTTGGCGACGAAGCACAGCTCCACATCTCCTTGAGGGGCTCCCTCGACAGCGCGTGGGCCACCGGGTACAGCCAACACCACATCTGCTCAAAGTTCTCCCGATCCGCGTATTCTTCGCACCCTGATATCCTCCTCAGAAGCTCAAAGTCCTGTCAACCAAACCCCACCAAATCAATCCTACGAACGAGAGATCTCCCAAACAAGTTTGTACCTGGTGCGACAGAGATCTGGAGCCACAACCAGAGATCTTCATGAATCGCTCCTCGATTTCCAACAGCATGCTCTGCCACGGGACCCTGGCGCTATTTTGCGAGATCGAATTCCAGGCCTCGGTTCCTTCCTCCACCAATCTCTTTGTCATCAGTATTTGGCTCCTGATCAACAATTATTAAGGATTTTAAAAACATAACATAATAGATAGTGGCGCAGTAGATAGTTCCTTAGTGATTACCTGTGATGAGAACAACCGGAATAGAGGGAAACCTGATCTGCAAAGTTCAAAAGCTCTTCGTCGGAAGCTGAGCTCGCAATATCCTTGAGTATAAGAGACCTCTCAGTTAAGCCAGCTAAGCCATACTTGAACACAGTCATGTCCGATATCGAGCTTCCACTACTCGAAGTACTCTTTGGATCCGAATTCCTCAACTCAGTACTCTCGGTACTCTCCGAATCTGTAGACGAGATGTCTTCTGCGGAGTTCTCGGGTTTCATAGTTGAACTTGTCATTCGCGTATCTCTATCTTCAACCTAACAATGACAGAATCCAAGCTCCGCAATCACACTCTTGTTTAGACACAACATATTCATATAGTATTATGCGTACGACTCATATTATGGCATCCTATCAAAATACCTTAGTTTTTGGCCACGCATGAGAATTACATTCCTCTTCGGGCGATTCTAACATGGAATAAGACCCGAAAGCTCTTTCGGAAATCCCATCAGGTCCCAACCTCAGACGTTTAGACAAAATATCGGATCTTGCCTTGTTCGAAGAATCCTGGCCGGCCTCCATGAAATCCGTGCCTGGTCTAGACAATTGAGACATCGGATTAAGAGTCGAGGTTGGTCGTCTCCGCGTGATGGAAGATGAAGATATCCGAGGGTTTCGGTTACGTGAAATGCTGCGAATCGGAGGAGAAAATGCTTCCAAGAAAGGATACGCTTCTGTTTTGGGAAAGTAAAACATGATGTGAAAAAGCCTACTCTGGCACTTGGATGACAACTGAAACAAAGAAAGTTAGAAATATCATAAGACAATTCTCACAGCGCTATAAACAGTACTAAAAGGAGACAAGAAGGCGAAGCATCTAATCTTAGACACCTGAGCTAGCTTTAGCTTGAAAGAAGCTCGACCGTTCAACAACTTGCTCGGTCGAATCAAAGTAGAAATCTCGATTCCGTTGTAACTAGCCAAGAGAGGAGCCTCGTCATCACTTGTCGTCTCAACGGATTCTCCGGTGTCAACGTACACAAGCGAAGCAATAACCTATCAATATACGAAAAAAGACTCCATAGTGACTTCATAAAATCACACATCCAAATATCAAGGACTACTGAGTATAAAAAAGACCTCGGATTCCCTGCTAACTGGTTGTCCAAAGGCATCGAGTAGCAGAACGTCCAAAGAAAAATTCCTACGACACGATACCTAAGATACACACACACACACACACACAGGCACGCATATATATATATATATATATATGTATATATATATATGTATATATATGTATATGTATATATATATGTATATATATGTATATATATATGTATATATATATATATATATGTATATATATATATGTCGGTCAGCATTACAATATATATATATATATATTGTAAATACTTATATACACGAGATAAGAGCCGATGATTATGCAAAAGCTTTTATAAATTTCAATTCAAGAATCACTGACCTTGCCACCGACAATGTTCCAAACACCATCGTCGCCTATCTCGATCTCAGACGCCGGGGATTTATCCATACATAATTGTACAGGTGGATCCTGATTCAAGTAGAGAAGAATCTAATAATATCGCAACCGTGTCCTCTACTCTCAAATGATTTTTTTGAACTACAATTAGAAGCTTAGAAAGAAAAAAAGAAAAGAAAATAAAAGAAGAGAAAAAAAAAAAGATACGTTATACACCTTAGAATGGTGATCTTGAACGGACAAAGTTGCTGGCAAAATTTCCAAATTGTAAATGAAGCCTTTGTTGTTTTTGTCTCCATTAGCGCTAACCAAAACAATTTTGTTGCTCAAGCCATTTGAGAGAGAGGACTCTTTTTCGTTTACCAAAGACATAACCCTCTCTCCCATAATCTTTCCATCAATATGCAGTCGTATAAGATTATCTGAAACCTATAAAAAAAGAATAATAATAATTATACAATAACCTTGACCACCTTAAGCATCAAAAAATTCTGATCAAGAATTTTTCATTCAATGAAGCTAGTAAATATGTCTGCACTGGGTTCTGTCAACCCAGGAAGCATAAAATAAAATCAAATAAATTTGGATTTAAATTTTTTTTAAAAAATGTCCATATACTATATGCAACATTCAAGTAAATTCATCAATATTTAGCAGCTCATACATTACCTCGCAACCAAAATGAACCCATCTTTCGAGAGGAAACTCGAAGTCTATAGACTGACTCGGAACATTAAGCGACGAAGCTTCTTTGTGCCACGAAGGCAATCCGAAAAGGGTCACTTCCTTTTCATTTATGATAAGGAAAGGAGATTCAGCCATGTCTTCTGGTTGAGCCTGCGTCGTTTGTTTACAATTCTTTATGAGAGAGACCGCAAACAGACTTATAAAGAACACATTTTTTCACAGCTATTTCCATTACGGAACTATAAAACCCAACGATACATTGACGAAGATTTTCAACAAGAAATGTATTATTTTATTATTATTAAAATAAGAATCAAGACTTCATTTTTCAAACACTGAAAAGCATTCCAAACCCCACTTCTTTCTCATTACATTCCTGCTAAAACTAAAGATGAGCAAAGTAAACAGGTAAGTAAATAAAAAGCGTAAAACGTGTGACAGCGAAGAAAGAAAAAGAAGTGGACTCGGAAGAAAAACAGAGCAAGACGAAAGCGAAAAGGAATACCTTTAGGAGGAGCGTAAGAGGGAATGCGAAGGAGTTGACGAGGTAAATCCAGAGGCAGAGAAAGAAAGCCCTTTCTTCTCCTTCGATTTCGACTCTCAGGTTCTTCACAAGCGAGTAATTCCCTCGTCGTCCCAAAAAACCCGCTCTTTCTTCATCGCTCATTCTCTCTCTCTCTCTCTCTCTCTGATCAATCACAACAGAAATCGCTTGGGAGAAGAAGAGAAAAAGGTGATGTTTTGGGAGTAGTTGCTCCGAGTTCTTTTAACTGACGGTTGATGGGCCTGCTTTGAGACGAGCGATGATCCTCTGCCACGCGGGAGCTGCGTCGAATATCGGATTCCAAGGGTATATTGGACTGTCGTTAGTTGAATTGATGACGTGGATCGATATCATTTGATGATAGTGATGCGAAAAAGTGTGGTTTCTGTATTGGAACATGAAAAAAGAACCGCCATGACATTTTAGTTGGGAGAGATGAGGGCCCATCTAAAACCTTCCAAATTGGTGTAGCCCATTTCTTCTGAATATTGATAAAATTTTTAAACATGTCCTTTTTTTTTCAGGTATGATCTTTTTTACATGTACACATATTCCTTTGATTTCATTATTGGATGAAAATATTTGGAATCGTATGTTTCTTAATGTCAACAAAATTAAGGCTTACAAATTACTGTTTGTATTGTACACCTTGGAAGTATTAAACTTTGCCAACAAAAAAATTACCCAATTATATTTCTCATTTATATTCCATGTAGTAAAAGATCTACAAAGTTTCAAACATGACAACGAGAAGGTTATTTAATAGCTACAATGAAACACATTATGGACCAAAGAAACCATAGTCTTGGAGAGATTCCAAGATCTTCTCTACTGATTTGGCTTGAATTTCAGAGAGGCACTGCAAAAGGACAAGGCATAGTAGTGTATCAATATCCATGAAGAAAAAAATAAAAATAAAAATAAAAACAAACCTGTTGATGCAGTAACGCTTGCCAGTGGGCGGTGGGCCGTCGTTGAAGACATGGCCGAGATGAGCATCGCAAGCGGAGCAAAGCACTTCCTCTCTTGGCATGAAGATGATCGACAAGTCCATCTTTGACTTTACATTGTTTCCTATCGGATCATAGTAAGACGGCCAACCGGTTCCACTGTCGAACTTCGTCGAAGACCTGAACAACAACGGAGTAGTTCATCATTTTGTTTATTTCGTTTGCCTCGAAAAAGAAAATGACCACACAAAACAAATAACTACGAATAAAAATAAGTCCAAGGCTTACTCAAATAGAGGCGTGTCGCAGCATATGCAATGGTAAATCCCATGCGCTTTGGTGTTCCAGTACTCACTGAAAAATACGTAATTGTCCACAAAAGCAACATCATTGAACTAATCTTGTCACTCTTGACATAAAATAGATGACATATCTAAACGCTTTTTCCTCGGGTATAAGTGATCACAGCACTACTTTCTAGCCTTCCCTTGGTTCATTTCATTCACCTTGATCGTTATATCAGCTATTGAATTGTAAGACTATGAAGAAATAGGCAGACGTTAAAAATAAAAATAAAAAGTCTTCCTTAACTCTTGAGAAACCAAAAACTGTAAAATCTTACCCAGTGAATGCCCTCTCTGTTCCCTTCTTACGAGTAACATAGAATTGTTCGCTGCTTAGTCGCTTCTTCCATTCTTCTTCCCTTATAGATTTAAAGTCCACTTGACCAGCCTCTGAACACCCCAAGAAAAATATAAATTGAATTTCCAGCAAAAAAATTCCAGCTTTAGCCCTAAATGTTTAGCTGACAAACATATATATAGTTGACATGTATTTTTTTTTCCATTTTCTGCAATCAATTTTCACTTTGAGTTTGAGAAGAAGGAAAGAAAAAAAAAAATCTTCGTGAAAACGAATGAATATATGAGCCAGTTATACACACTTTCTTTATTCTTAATTCAAATTCGTTATTCATAGGGGATATTTAACTATGTAGCAAAAAAAAGGGTGGGTTTTCCCATTTCAGTTCAGCAAAACTTAATGAGCCAAAAATAATGAATAAAGTTAAAAGAACGACCTTGAATGTTGGTATCAGGTTTCTGCGGAGAAAATGAAGAAGAACCCATTGAGCGAATTAAGAATCGGAGCTTTCTGGGTTTCGCCAACAGTGGAAAAGCCAAAGCCAAAAGATTGGATTTTGACCCGAATCCGATATGAGTTCTCGAAGATATGTATGAAGAGCTTGTCGTTGCAAAGCTCAAACTCTGCGAGGCCATTTTTCCAACCGAAAGCATATAAATTGTGGTGAGGAAGTCTCAACCGAATAACGTGGACAATTCTTCTGAGATATTTTACTCTGCTCCGACTCAGACGGTTACTACTGTGGTCCTCACGTTTAATCCGTTGTGTTGGAATTTTATTTGGGCGGGAGATCGTAGATGAGCTCTGATTGGTAGTTAGGAAAACATAAGTTGTAGTATTTAATTGTTTGCGGCGATTAACGAGATAGAGGCTGTGTCGTTGCCACGTTGACGTAATATGCCAATGGGCTTCTAGGCCCACTAATTTCTTGTTAAGATCACAAGGTTCGCTACTACTCAAAATTATCGGGTCACCCACCCGACCCGATTTTCTTAAGGATTTTGACCGGTCGGTCGTGATCCTGGGTTTGCGATATGAAAGGGTGTTGAAAATACCATCATTTCAGCCATGAAATTCGAGTGGAAGGATTCCATTTTAAGAAAAGTGTGAATGGCAGGTGTTGTCGCCATAAATCGAATAACGATTTAAGACTTCGGGCAGTACAACTTAAGGCCAGACCAAGTGCCCACATCCGAACCAAGTGTGAGAAACTCGAAATTCACAAGTGTTGCTTCTCTAGCTCAAGAACATTCGTCTCTGAGACCTGAGAGTAAGAAGAAGAGAAAGTAAGCTTAGAGAGGCACAAGGCAATGCCTCTAGCGCGCGTTCCGACGGTCAAAATTAGTCTGATTGTTATGCTTGAGGAGGGGGCACCAATATTTAGAGAGAATATTTAGGATATTTGTGGCTCGATCAGATGAAACTGCGAGCGCAGAGTCCTCGACAGCGTTTCGGAACTTTAGAATTGAGTAGAGAGTGTTTAGGAAAAATTACATGAATTCCTCTGAGCAGATGGGTATTTTATAGTGAGTATGAGGGCTAAAAAAGAGTCATTGGGCAAACGCAAGGCGCGCGAGTGCTCGCGCATGCGCCTCACAGAGGTCGGCGCGCCGCACCATGCGTTGAGCGTGGCGCGCGATGTCGATGGTGCGACACGGGCGCCTCACATTATCTTAGCATGGCACGTGTGATACGGTGCGGCGTGCGGCATGCCCTGCGCTTTGTGTGCGCATGCCTTTGCACGACACGCGCATCCGTTACGTGCGCGGCTGCGATGCATACGAACATGGACTCGGCTTTGTCCCGTTTTGGTCGAGCTTTATGCTCTTTACTCGGCCTGTTGGGGTTTCAGATTCGAAATTCGACGCAAATCGCATTGAATTTAATGTTTCAGGTTTTTTTGAAATGATCGACAACATTAGCCCCCAAATTCATCGTTCGGGGATTCGGGCGATAAACTTCACACTTCAATGTTGTGTGTTCAAGGAAAAGTAAATTTCCCGGTCTTTGCGGTCGCGAACTTCTTTCTACCTTTTTTCTTTTTCTTTTTCGCGCGGATCGTGTGCTTGCGAGTGAAGGGGAGCTCAGTGTGTCTCCTTCCTTCCCATTTTCCTTGTTTCATTTTCCTGTTTGGAATAAGAGTAGGATTCCTACTTTTGGGAATTCTACTTTTCTTCTTCTATGCTTATGAATATGAGCTAAGCTTATTCGTTTCTCACAATAGATCCGGACGTTTGCATGATGAAAAATCAATTCTCTCTCCCGAGAGATGATCCCGAGGTGTATTTCTCTCATTTGCTTCAGGACCTTAGCACTCTGAGAACGATCACTTTAGGGGATTGGGGAAAATTTTCTTGCATGTGGAGGAAAACTCGAACGGGGTGGAGGAGTGGCTTGACGAGGCGCGACGGAGGAAGACGCGATCGCGTCCATCGCTCGTACCTTGGAACGAAGAGGACGCGGGCGTGTCGACTCGGTGAAACGCACGGGGCGAGAGCGTGTCATCCTTAGCATACAGCGCGGGCTGGAGTGACGCGCGGCGCGCCAGGGGTAAGCGCACCGCGTCTAGTTGTGGATCTAGTTGCGTGCAGTGCGCGGATGAAGTGTGTGCCGCATAACCTCCTCGACGTGGATGGGTGTAGTGCACGCGGGCTAACTGTACAGCGCACATAGTGTCTGACTTGGATGCCCTTGGTGCGCCATGGGGCGGTGTGCTACTCATCTTGTTGATTTATGGCGAGGTTTCATTTGAATCCGTTCTTGACAAGATTTCGTACACTGATATTTTTGGACTGAAATCCGAGGGACCTGACAACGACTCAAAGACTTCTCCGGGTGACAAAGGTTCGGCTGTGGCTCACCCAGGGAAGACCATGGTGGCCATTTCAGTCGGTTTCGTGGGTCACTGCTCATTCATGGTGTTGAGGCGCGCCACGTCCGAGGTCTCAGAGGTAGAGGCTGGCGCTTCGACCAAATGCCTGGAGAAGACGGTGTGGTTCTCGACTACGGGCTCTGCCGCGCCGGAGGGCTTTACTGTGCGGGGATTGATACCACTTGTTGGTGACGAACGAGTGGTATCAGACACGAACAATCTCTCTGATAACTTGTTGGGAAATGAGGAGGAGTATCGGACACAAACGATTGATCCGACACAACTCGTCGATGAAGCACGTAGGATATCAAACACGAACAATCGCTCTAATTTCACTTGTTGGGAAAAGTAAGTAGGTATCAGACACGAACAATCACTCTGATACAACTTGTTGAAGAAACACGAGCGGTATCGGACACGAACAATCGCTCCAATACCACTTGTTGTAATTATTTGCTCACCTTGATAACCATGTAAGATGCAGAATAAATTAATTACACTAACAAGAGCTAATTAAATGTATGGTTATCTAACAAGATCTAGATTTAATTTATTAATTAAATAATGAAAGTATTCAAACATGTGAAGCAACCAATAAGAACAAAGAATAAAGTTCGAAGAACACTTACGGATTGGGCTCACGAATTGAAATTTCAAGCTTTCACAATCCGTCTTCAAACGTCTTGAGCTTCTTCTTCAAGCTTTCAGATCCTCGTACTCCTCTTGATGACACTGTAGTCTTCTGAAACGTAATCTCCGGACGAATAAAGAAATACGGCGTGAGACCACACTCTTTAATCTCACTCTTATTTTCTAAGAACGAAATAGAGCAATTCCAAGGGGTAGAGAGAGAGAGAGAGAGAGAGAGAGAGAGATAGAGAGAGAGAGAGAGAGAGAGAGAGAGAGAGAGAGAGCCTTTGATCGAAAATTCCGAGGCACCAAAAGTGTGTTTTTCTCTTCTCATGAACCCCCTATTTATAGTAGTGCAAATGATATATTATTGGTAGTTTCCAAAATATATTATTTACTTTTATTGTGTTCACACTAGTGAATCAAAGCTTAGCCATTGGATCTCATCTCATTAATCATACTTTCTCTTTAGTCATCATATCAATATCTAATTATCTATGAGGTTTTATTTTCTGTTTAAATAGAGAATATTTAATTATGAGAGAATAAAGGAAATATCTTATTTTCTTTTAAATATTATTCTTTCCTAATATTCATGAGAGAGAATAAAGGACAATATCTTATTTACTTTTAAATATTATTCTCTCATCATATTCATGAAAGAGAATAAATGACAATAACTTATTTTATTTTTAAATATTTTTCTCTCTCCTTTATTTAAACAACTAAATAAAAATATTGGTAACTACCGATATGGCATGGACGATTTTTATGGAACATGGCCAAGGGGTTTTGTCGCAAATTCCAATGCTCTAAACCCTGAAATTCGTCCACGTCATTTAGTGCAAGGCTCAATTGCTTAAAATCCTATTAATGATTTATTTACTAATAAACAAATAAGTAATTGATTAATTATTTACTTGATCAAACAATAAATAATTAATACTACCATAAATAATGATTTAATTATGCAAATACTCATATTTCACAATTGATGCTGTCAATCACAATTACAAATTGTGAGATTATAATAATGAAACACATTATTATTAAAACACATTATTATTAGAGGTTCTTTATTCGTCTTATCCAAGCCGAATCAGGGACTATGGACCTAGTAATAGAAGCTTAACAAATCCGATGAAAAAAATTCCTAACTAGAATTTTACCAAGTATAACAGGTCGACTACTAAAAAATAATACACGAAAAGATGCTTACCCGATGATGGCCAAAGCCATCATCCTGTACCAGTCCGCCTCAACGAGCTTGGGAACTTTCGGGAGGCCCATGTTGGGGCACGTCAGCTGACGGAGAAATCCCGCTGAAGAGTAGATGTCATCGCACAACATGTGATCCTGAGCGTGGTGGAAGTTGATGACATGCTTCTTCTTCTGGGATGCAGACGGGGCAGAGTCGGCTCGACCGCCACTACTTGACTTCGACGAGGCTCTGCTCCCCTCAGCATCCTTATCGGCCCGGACCACTGCGGTCGCGGAGACTTCGGTAGTTGGCTCTTTCTCGCCCCCTTGAGCAAGATCTGGGACTTGGTCCTTCTTCTTCTTCTTCTTCATCGCGCACTTCGCCCTTGGGAGTTCGACCTGCCGGCGTCTTTCTTTTCTTAGGCGCCGCCGCGACCCCGACGCCCTCAGCGGCGCGCTCCCCCTCGACCACGGGAGCAGCGGATTCGGGGGCTTCGGCTCCCGAAACGACCATCTGCGTGGTCTCGACCATCTCAGGCACTTCGCCCGAATCCACCGGGACGACCGAGACCGTAGACACTAGTCTGACCCCGTCACTTCGACGTCAGGGTCCCTAGTAGGCACCGATGGCGCCGGAGTCGAAGTCGAGGCAGCGCTGTTGAGCCGACTTCTCGTCCCAACAATCTATACCAGATTTATTCGAGTTGTCTCGTATATTTATTTATATAAATTAAGGGTCTCAGAATCCGATTATGAAGATTGAATCGAAATCCGAAAGAAATTAACAGATAATACGAATTAGAATATAGAAAGAGCGAAAGGGAATTCCTTTTATTAATTATTGAATATAAACCTTACAAGAACAGGAAGTTGTTTTAGAATAAGCAGGAAAACTCTAAATGAGTAAAGAAAAATAAAGCGCAATCTCTCTCTAGAAAATTTCGTCCGTGTAAAATGAAAATGGAGTTAGCTTTTATAGCTAGCTCGCTGATTCTCCTGCTTCTTCAGATCGGCACACGTGTATGAGCAGAACCGGTCTTCCATCCTTCAAATAGGCGATTTGACCGTTTCTTAGATGATCCGTCGTTCAAATTTCTTGGCGGGACCGTCTAGGAACACTTGTGGGCCCGGGTCGAGTTGGGATTCTTTGAAATATTGTCTTAGGCCGATCTCGCATGCGCCTAGGTTTATTAGGCCGAACTAACGATTGTCTTGTCCCCTCTAGGCCGAGCTTGTCTTGGGCTTAGTTGGTCCAATTCGCATGGTGGAAGGCAGAGATATTCACTCCCACAATCAGTTCCCCAATATCTTCTATATTGTAAGATAATATAGAATATACTTTGTCGAACCGAGATTTTTCATAATTTGGTTGAAATTTGATGAAATATTCGGGTATTACTACCTCTCGGTTACCTTTGAGCAGGCGTCAAAGGCACGTGTCGCCACGTCCGTGCCTTGATAACTTAAAGATTTTTTTTAATTATAGCGATTTTCTCGGGATGCTCAATCGTCGATTTGACGCTTAAATAAAGCTGTGACCTTTCGATTTCTCTCATTAATATCAGTTTATTCACATCCCAGAGGTAAAAATCACAACTTTCTCTTTACCTTTTTCTTCTTTTGCGTTTCTTGAATTTCTTTGCTTTCGCCATTTTTGGTTGTGAAAACTCTTCGAGGTTCCTTTCCATTATGTTATATTAGCGGGTACTGGACTTTCTAGGTTTAGTTGACCCCCAGGTTCTTGCTTTTTCCCTCTTTGGAACCGATCCTTGTGAAAAGAAATGTCGTCCGACAAGAAGAGCGATGATCCCAACAGTGAGTTCTCGTTGCCGTCGTCGTTAACGAAGCGCGACCTCGCCGATATGGGGGAGCGATACAACTTCCCTGATGGGCTCAGGGTGAAGGTAGGAGGCCAGTCCGCCGATCGAATCATCCCTGGATATGTCTGTGCATACCAGGTATTTTTCGAAGAGTGCGGACTGCGTTTCCCTATCCCCCGACTGCTCATCGAGTTTTGTGACCGTCTGGGACTTCAGTTCGCCTAGATGTGTCCGAATTTTGTTCGCCAAGTGATGGCGTTATTGCTGTTGTCTAAAGAGGCTGGGATCTCTTTAGACGTCAATGACCTCGGCCGCCTATTAGTCGCGAAGCGTAACTCGAAGCACCATCCGGTGTGCTTCTACTTGGCGAACCGACCTCGTCAAGGTATAGTTACCGACCTCCCCGGCAAGGACAAGAACTGGGGTTCGAAATACTTCTATTTCAAAATCAGTGAAAAGACGGTCGAGGTGGAGAAGAATTGCTTGTCCGTCTCGTGGAAGACGGACTGTGGTAATTAGGGGGGGGTGGCGATCAGCGAACTGGCTAGTGCACGTCTAGAGCGACCTAATGTTTTGTTGCTTTGTTTTTGCAGAGAAGATCGTTGTGTTTCCGTCGGACACGTTCGATCTTAAAGTCTAGAAGCTGCGCGTCTGTGAGGTTTCTTGGAAGTCCTTTTCCGAAGCTCGGTTTGTAGCAGCCGATCTTTGGTCCGCTGCTCCTTCAGGTCGGTCTTTATTTCCAAGTTTTATCTTGTTTCGTAATTTTTATTATTATTTATCACTAATTTTTATATCTTTCCTTAGACGACCTCTCTTCCTCATCCGAGATGAATAACGAGGATGTTGACTGGCGAGCTAAAAAGAAGGCTCTCAGAGCGGCCAGCGAGACCGGAGCCTCTACCGGGTCGGCCGAGAAAGCCACCTCTTCCGCTCCGACGGCGCCAGCCCTTGCCTCTGGCTTCCAAGAGCTCTCAGTCGTGCGGCCTCCAGCCACACTGCTCATCGAGCTCGACGGCGAGACCGAGGCCACCAAGACTCCCCCTGCTGGGGTTAAGGCTTCCGGTGCCGAAGTCACGAAGGTTTCGTCCGTTGCGACCAAGTCCACGGCGGTCCCGTCTTCTCAGGTTAAGAGGAAGGAGACGGAGGGCACCTCCCAACATTAGAACTACGACCCCAAGAAAGGCCGAACTGAAGATCGCGGGAAAGCCGTGAAGGGACCTACCCAGCAATCCCGCCAGCCGACTTCGCAGCCCGGCCAACGTCAAGGATCTCCGCCGGGCTCTTGCAAGCTGGCGTTTAGTTGGAATCTTGACAAGCTGGTCTGTGATGACCCGGCGGCGGCGGCGTGTCTCATGCGCCAATTCTACTTTCCCGAGTACCGGCTCCCGATGGTCTCGAGGATGCACGGGGCGAGCTACTATCGTTCCGTCAGCGCGGCGGGTTCTCGGGTAAGTTTTGATTTCCTGTTTTGGCTTCCATGTCATTCTATTCAAGGCTAACTCTCATTTTTGCAGTTCATGGCCGAGTTGAACAAGGGCTTCCTCGGCTACGAGGTGATGTATGACCGCCTCTCCATCGCGAACCAAGAGTTGTGAGCAAAGCTGAAGGCTTCTGAGGACGAGCTCACTAAATGTCAAGGATCCCTCGGACAAATGGATCACCTTATCACCGAGGCGGAGACATACGCCCGTCGTGTGAAGGACCTCGAAGATCGCCTTCAAGACTCCGAGAGGACGCGGGTCGATCTGAAGAAGGAGCTCGACCTGGCCGAAGCCTCTCATCGCAACCTTGGATCCGAATTGGACCGGGTGAAGGCCGAGCTGGCGAAGGAGAAGGCGGGGAATCGCTCCTTGTACCGAGCTTACCGTTCGGCTAAGGACGACGGTATTCGCTTGGGCAGGAAGGCCGCTGGGGCGAAGTACAAGGGGGCGCTGGTGGCCTACCGCCAGTTCGTCACGGCCGGGAGGAAGAGGACGACCATCCTGTGGAATCTCGATCAGGCCAAGGCGGCTTCGTCGATCTTCCAGGAGGTCGTCAATAAGGAGATCGCTGACGCCCCTGCTGAGTTGCGAGAGGCCAAGGACGAGCTGGCTAAGCTTCAAGCTGAGCTCGACAGTGTGCCCTTGCCTTCTCTTGCTGGGGCCAAAGATCTTGAGTTCACTCCTTACAACGATCGCTCGCCCCTCGATGCGCCTGCGCCCGAGTCTTCCGAGGTCGCAAATCAGTTCGGCTCGATGCTCGACAGCTCGGAGGCCGTGCTTGCGTCGATCGACGAGGCTGGGGAGAACTCAAAGGAAGCTGAGCTCGCCAAGGACAAGTCGGCCTAGACTCGCCTCGCCTCCCCCACTCTTTTCCAAGATTAAGTTTGAAATAAATTTATGTTTTTGGGCCCCTGCGTGGGCGTTTTCATTTTGGGCCCGACATCTGGGCAAGTTTATCGAACTTCTTTCATTTCATTATTATTGTTATTCTCTTTTTATTTGCTTCGAACATATTCCATGATTTTATTTCTTTTATTAAATGTCTTGAATGTTTGCCTATTGCTTTTGTTTGCGCCTCGGTAGACAGTAGACAATTATTTTTTGTTAATGTCTAAAAATTTGTGTGCTTGAGCGAAAGCGCTTATTTACTACGGCGCTTATTTGTTAACTTATTCACATGATGTGTGTCGGCCATCGTCAGCCGAACCCCTAATCGTATCAGGATTATGTATATGGCATGCCACCGAGTTATGCCTTATACACGATATGTTTTTCCGAACCGAAGCTCTAAGGCTTTCTTTGCTCTTGAGTCAGGTTTATAGTGGTTTATCGTACACAACGCATGAACAAAGCCTTGGGCATGTTCATTTGCGGGTGTAAGTCGAATCCGCCGTGCTTGGCAAATTGATCTGAATCGAACTTGTTCGTTCCAAGTTTCTCTTGTTTATGCGAGGTGGGGGCTGAACCTTGTCTCAAGGCTGCCTACGTACCCATGTTTGGGATCAAGCCATTACGTAGTTCGATTGTTATGACATTACTTTTAACAGTAATATTTCTTTAGGTTCATGATATTCCAATATCTGAGTACTGGGATACTGTCGAGCGTTTCAAGCTTGTAGACGCCTGTTCGTGGGATTCCTGAGACTCGGTATGGTCCTTCCTAGTTTGCTCCAAATTTTCCGGCGTTTTCTTCGGCCTTGTTCTGATACACTTTTTGTTGTCAATGGTGCCCACAAGAAGAGTTGTAGTCTTTATATTGTACATTTGATGAAATAAAGTCTCATGAAGACTCTTGCTTGTAATTGCTTATTCATTAATAAAAAGTTGAAACGTTCATTCATTCCTCCTTGTCTTTTTGAAGCTTTATGATAAAACACTAGTCTTTAGTCCATAAACAAACTAAACAACTTACGAAGAGACAAATGTAGATTTGCATGAACAAACTCTTCGTAGTTTACTTAAAACGATATATTCGCAATCTAAGGGTCAAAGGAGTATTGACCTCAGTATGATTGTTAGAAGAATCTATGATGTCTGGTTATGAGGCATTGAGAGTTGGAGACTCTATAGTTCTTCTAGGTATCTTCCGAAGGTACTGAATTGACCAGTGCACTTCTAGAGACAAGATAAGAACAAACCATTTAACCTCTTATGTCTCGAAGTCACTACGTATGAATTGCATCGTGCTTACCTTGATCCTGAAATGAGACATGCCATTTCACACCTTACGTATTCTCATTTGAGAAAGTCAGAGTTCGGACTCACTATGTGATTCCGAACAACGCCTATTGGTGAAGTACTAAGTTGTGAGAATGTCATGAGTAACTTTGTAAAGTTCTCATAGATATGGAATTCATGTACAAGATTGCTGAAATGCAATGTATATCACCTCATGCTTTGTTCCGTGGAATGTGAATAAATGAACTGGCCAGTGTCCAAATTGAGTCTTGACTCCTTTGGATGAAACAATGTGACTTGTTAGCTCCTCGTCAATACATTGTTTCTAAGTTATTCACAAGCTACAAAGGAGTTGAGGAAATAACAGCTAGAAGGGTAAAATGGTAATTTTGTAAATCCCGACTAGCTGATGATATTCATGAAGGGTAAACATAGATAATATTCAGTGGATCCGCTCATCATAATTTGGTTGAATTCTTGAGTAGAAAATAAATTCATTTGAACCGAGAGATTTTCAGTGTCAACTCTTTAGTGGAGTCAGTTGGCATTAAGCTAAACTTGAAAAAGGTTTGTGAACTGTGGAGTCCAAGCATTTAGCTCAAGCTTTGTTCATTTGGATCCATGAGGTCACTGTCACGAATCACATCGAGTAGGAATAGTTAAACTGGAAGCTAAGTCAAAACAAGAACGAAAATAGTCAAAATGATATTTTTGTCTTTTGAGACATAGGATGAAATGAATGTCAATAAATTTTTTGACAAGGTCATTTAATGACATGTATCACTCAGCCAATATTAGTCTTATTGGGCCTTGTGGATTAATTTCATTTCATAAGAATTTTATTGAAAATTCTTAACGGGCCTTTTTCATGTTGTCATGAACAAATGAAGGAGCTTCTAGAAGCCCTTCTAGAGTTGAAATGGGCGCCTACTACCCAAGAGAAAGAGAGAATATTTTGTGCATAAATGTATCAAGATACTTGCCAAAGAAAAAGAGGAAACAAATTTCCTCCAAAGAGGAAAGCATAGGGGCGGCCAAATGGGTCAAGAGAGAAGCAAATAAAAGAGGAAACAAATCCAAGG
The DNA here is from genome assembly GCF_054948205.1 of Urtica dioica subsp. dioica. Lineage (NCBI taxonomy): Eukaryota > Viridiplantae > Streptophyta > Magnoliopsida > Rosales > Urticaceae > Urtica > Urtica dioica. Next base: position 26,373,285 of record NC_142759.1, on the reverse strand, counting down.
ATGTGCTTGGATCCTCTTGGCCGTGTGCCTCATGAAAGAAAAAGGGAAATTAGCTCATGAATATGTGATATTCTATAGAAGAGGAAACTACCTTATTGAAGGTGAGACCTCTCCTATAAATAGGAGCCTCATTCCACACATTTCATTCATCCAAAGTTTTAGAGATTGAGAGCTTCTCTCTCTAGACTTGGCCGTCCCTCTCCTCTCTCTCTCTCTCTATTCAATTTCGTTTTTATTGTTTTGGCACCTAGGTCCTCATTTGACCTAGTGTTTAGCTCTGTGACTTCAAGACTCGTTCTTAAGTCGTAGTGTTTAAAAGTGCCCACACATTAATTCCTTTTTATCTTGAGTGATTTAGTGATAGAAACTTTCGTGGTTGCTCGAGTTAACGAGGAAAGGAAGAGAGACGTGCTGCGAGGGAGATGAACGTTGCAACCTTTTCCAAAAGCTTCTCAACGTTCAAGCTTCCAAAAGGGTTAGTAATCCTTTATGCTCATATTAGTTTTTATTTACATGTGCTTGCTCTTTGTCTAGGTTAGTAAAAACTGTTTTACTTGAAAAAGAAAATTTTTAAAATTCCGCCGCTTAACGAAGCGTTAAACTTTTTATTAAACCCTAGATCAATTCCAACACTTTTTCTCAACACGAGATCTCCAGTGTTAAATTCTCGAAAGTTAACTCCTTTATTGTAGTATCGGGCAATTGATCGTTGGTATAAATTCATGCGCGTCAAAGCTTGGTTTCTCATGTCGTCTGTCAAGTCGAGGGAATCGCACAACATTTTATCGTTAGTTTCTTCGTGATCGTTCGCGTACATGGTGCGAATTGTTTGAATTTCGTGTTCGATGGGCAATATTGCTTCGACCCCGTAGACCAGAGAATATGGGGTTTCTTCGGTAGGCCTTCGTGGACTCGAGCGGTAGGCCCACAGCACTCCAGGGAGTTTGTCGGTCCATCGCCCTTTTTTGGCTAGGAGTTTCTTTTTCAGGTTATTAACGATTGTCTTGTTGGTAGCCTCAGCGTGTCCATTCCCTTGTGGGTATCGGGGTGTCAAGAATCGTAAAGTGATTCCTTCTGCTGCGCAAAAGCGTCGGAACTCTTTTGATATGAATTGTGCGCCGTTGTCAGTGATTATCTCCTGCGGCGCTCCATGTCGACAAATTATATTTTTCCAAATAATTTTTTTTACGTCCACATCCCTTATTGAGACGAATGCTTCGGCTTCAACCCATTTGGAAAAATAATCTGTTGTGATAAGGAGGAATTTCAGCCCTCCTGATGCTTTGGCTAGGGGGCCGACGATATCCATGGACCATTTCAGGAAGGGGTATGGAGTGGATATGGAGGATAGTTCCTCGGTTGGTTGCTTGATATTCGGGGCATGCCTTTGGCATTGGTCACATTTCCGTGAGTGTTGCTCACAGGCGACGACCATGGTTGGCCAAAAGTACCCTTGATTTTTTATTTTGACCGCTAGGGCTCTTCCGGCCGCGTAGTTCCCATATTCTCCTTCGTGTATGACGGAAAGGATGCGTTTGGATTCTTCTTTTCCTATACATTGTAGGTATATTTCGGAGAAACTTCTCTTGAAAAGCACTCCATCTATTATGGAGAATCTTGCGCTTTGGCTGATTAGCTTTCGACGCAATTATTTATCTATCAGGGTGTGGCCTTCGGAGATATATCTGATTATATCCCTTCTCCAGTCCCCCTCTTCTATTATTACCATTATGCTTGTGCTTTTGGTAGTGATAGAAGATTGTTTTATTGCTTCGACCGGTATGATTCGGCTTATCGTAGGATCTGACGTTGAAGCTAAGGCGGCGAGGGCGTCAGCTGTGGTATTCTCTCCTCTAGGGATTTGGGTTAATTCGAACTTTTCAAATTGATTTTTCATTTCTTTTACTAATTGTGCGTATGTCTCCATACGCTCGTCTCTTGTTTCGAATTCTCCCCTGATTTGATTCGCAACGAGCTGCGAGTCACAAAAGGCGGATATGGATTTTGCTCCCACAGCTTTTGCCAGGCGTAATCCTGCGATTAGTGCCTCGTACTCGGCTTCGTTGTTTGAGGCGGTGAAATCCAGGTGGAAGGATTGTTCAATCACTTCTCCATGTGGCGATACCAGATGTATCCCAATCCCGACCCCTTGTTTTGTGGATGAACCATCGACTTTAAGGGTCCAATTTCCAGCGCCTGTCGTGGTTTCGCTTTCATTTGCGGGGAGCTCGATAAGGAAATCGGCTAGAACTTGTGACTTCGCGCATGTTCTAATGCGATATTCGATATCATATTCACTTAACTCGACGGCCCATTTGGTTAATCTCCCCGATTGGTTGGGGCTGTGGAGAAATGAACGTAAAGGTTGAGTGGTCATTACTATTATTGAGTGGGATTGGAAGTATGGTCGTAGCTTTCGGGCCGCTGTGACGACGGCCAGAGCTAATTTCTCCATTGCTGGATATCTCGTCTCTGCATCAACGAGTGATCTACTTATGTAAAACACTGGTTTTTGGTCTCATCGTTCTTCTCTGACGAGGGCTCCGCTGACCGCGGTGTGTGATACGGCTACATACAGGTAGAGCGATTCTCCTACTTCGGGCTTGGCTAGGATCGGAGGTTCGGCCAGGTATTGTTTCTGTTGCTCGAATGCTTCTTCGCATTTTTCTGTCCATTCGAACTTCTTGTTTCCTCTCAGGAGCTTATAAAAGGGTAAGCATTTATCGGTCGATCGGGAAATGAATCGGCTAAGGGCTGCCACGCGTCCTGTTAGTCTATGGATTTCCCTTTTGTTTCTGGGAGAAGGTAAGTTTCGGAGTGCTTGTATTTGGTCCGGGTTGGCTTCAATCCCCCTCTGAGTTACCATGTATCCGAGGAATTTCCCAGAAGATACTCCGAAGGTACATTTAGATGGGTTTAGCTTCATTTGGTAACTGTTTAGGACCTTGAAACATTCCTCTAAATGTGATACGTGGTCTGTTTCTCGTAGCGATTTTACTAACATGTCATCGATGTAAACTTCCATCGTTGTTCCTATTTTGTCGGCGAACATTTTGTTCACTAGTCGTTGATACGTGGCTCCTGCGTTTTTGAGCCCGAAGGGCATCACCTTATAGCAATAGATACCCTTGTCGGTTGTGAAAGCGGTTTTTTCCTGATCATTGGGATGCATCATGATTTGATTGTATCCTGAGAACACATCCATGAATGATAGGATTTTATGACCGGCGGTGGCGCTCTATGTGTGGTAGGGGAAAGCTGTATTTAGGACAAGCTTTATTAAGATCGGTATAGTCGACGCATACGCGCCATTTACCGTTCTTTTTCTTGACGAAGACGGTATTGGCGAGCCAATCGGGGTATTTTACTTCGCGTATTAAACCGGATTTTAAGAGGCGATCTACTTCTTCGTTGACCACTTTAGCCCTCTCTGAGCCGAGTTTCCTACGCTTTTTTTTACGGGCTTAAAACTTGTGTCAACATTGAGTTTGTGTGCGGCGATTTTGAGGTCTATACCTAGCATGTCCTCTATCGTCCATGCAAACGTCTTTTTGTTCTTCTTCAGAAACGTTATCAGTTCTTGGCGTACCTTCCCTTTCAGCTTGGTCCCGATGCCTACGCATCTCTCGGGGTCAGTTCCATTGATCTGAATCTGCGTTATTGACTCCGTATTAGGCTCGTCTTTTTCCTCTGAATTTTCCATCGGAGGCTGATGGATGATCTCGTTTCCGATGGCCATTAATTGCTATTGGCCTTCGTTGGTTTCTTCGCTAGATGGATCCTCCGAATTGTTTTCTTTTGGCTGGTGCTTTTCGATGATTTTTTTATGATTATTCATATAACAAATTCGGGATGCCTCTTGGCTCCCACTGATTTCTTGTATCCCGTTGGGAGTCGAAAATCGTACGCACATGTGGTAGGTTGACGGTACCGCCCTCATTCCATGTATCCAAGGTCTCCCTAGGATAGTGTTGTCGCACGAAAATGAACAACTATTTAAAACCTCGGGCGGTTCGATCCAAGGCCGGACCAAGTGATCGCACCCGGGCCAAGAGTGTGAACTCGATAGTCTCGAGCTAGGGTTTTCTCCGATCAACCTGCCTCTCGGGAGAGGTAGGGGGTGAGGAGGAGGAGTGACCGTGCCTTGGTTGTCGGCTGCCTACGTACCCGTGCGTGGGATCAGGTCAGAACGTAGTTCAAGCGTGAAAGACGCAGTATGAGGCGTAGAACCTCGGCGGAGAAGCGTGCTCGACGAAGGAGACGGGGCGTGAGGAGTCCTCTGCAGCGTCTCAGAGCCTCGGAGATCGCGTACGCGTCTAGCGTGTTAGACGCGCGAGGGGAACTCTAGTCGAGAACGCTAGGGGCGTGCTTGAGCACCGGAGAACGTTCGGTCAGAGGGAGCGACGTCATGGAAGTCCCCGTGAGTGCTTCGAAACCTCTGAGAACGGGGGAGAGAGAAAAGAAACTGCTTCAGGCCAAATATGGCATCCAGAGAAGCAGAGAAGAGTAAGAAATCGAGCGTGTCGATAGGAGATGAAGGGATGATTTTCCCCTCAATGGGAGGGGGTTTATATAGGTGTTTGAGGACCCTAAGGGGGTCATTCGGCGTCCATGTGGGACTAGGAACGCGTCTCTTTTCAAGAAGAGGCGCACAACCCGCGGCGCGCGGCGCGCAACCCGCTGCGCGTGGCGCGCGGTGCCAAAACCCGCGGCGCACAACCTGCGGCGCACGACCTGCGCGGCGCGCGACTCTTTGCGTGCGGCGCGCGGTGCCAAAACCCGTGGCGCACAACCTGCGGCGCACGACCTGCGCGGCGCGCGGTGCCAAAACCCGCGGCGCACAACCTGCGCGGCGCGCGAGCCTTGGCGCGCGGCGCGCGGTGCAGAACCCGCGGCGCGCGCTGGGCTTCGTTTCTGTGGGCTTTTTGCGACCGTCTCGCTTCCGGGCCCATTGAACTATTGTGGGCATGGTATTTTGGGTTATGACACAAATGTTTGTTTGACGGATAGGACTCGAGTTGGTGCTCGACTCGACGACCGAAGCTCGACTCGAGGAGACCGACTCGAGGCTCAACTCAAGGAGCGATGCTCGACTCGAGGAGACCGACTCGAAGCTCAACTTCAAGGAGCGAAGCTCGACCCGAGGAAACCGACTCAAGGCTCAACTCGAAGAGCGAGGCTCGATTCGAGGAACCGACTCAAGTCTCAACTCGAGGGGCTAAGCTCGACTCAAGAAGTCAAGAGTTTGGGCGAGGGCTTGAAGACTTGCCGCTCCTCAGGACCTCCGGCCTGACCATCGGCCCTTTGAGCGACGTGCCTTCTTGGCGTCTCGGGTTTTCCGAAAATCACCGACAACATTAGCCCCCCAAGTTCATTGCTCGGGAGGCCCCATGCGGTGAACTTTTAGTTGTTTTCGCCGGGTGTTTGAGGAAAATAGACTTCCCAGAGCTTCACTGTTGCGAAGCCTTTGTGATTATAAAGAATACTCTCACAATTGTAAGTGCTCTTTCTCGCTTTTCCGTCTTTCTCGACACGAGTGTGTGATCGACACGTGGAGGAGGATCCAAGCGGATAGGAGGCGTGGCTCAACGTGGGCTAGGCGAACGCGCTTGCGTCCGTCGCTCTAGCCCCGGAGCAAAGGGGATATGCTCGCGCAAGTAGGGCGTGCATTTGTGTAGAGGCGTACCGGCGTGTCGCGGTCAGTTGGTCTTTTGGTGAAGTCACGTTTTGTTTAAGGATATTTTCAAGCGGAGTCCGTGGGACTCGATGGTGAATAGCAGGGCGACGATCGTGTAATCGTGACCAATCAGGGGAAGATCATGGCGCCCATCTCGGCCATCTTGGAAGGCGACTGCACTTTTGCATTTCGCAAAGGCGTGCTCGTTCCGAGGTCCCGGAGACGGAGGCTGATGCTGTAGGCCGATGCTCTGAGAAGACGGAGTGGTACCTTGCGGAAGGCTCTGCCGCACCGGAGGGCTTCGACTGCTCGGGGGTCAACACTCAAAGTTTGACAGCGCACCAAGCATAAGTCGGTCTCACGGGGCATCCGTCATCCCAGCCCTGGCGATGCTTCTCCGTCTGCGCTCGGGAGATCGGCCCTTATTCCCCAGACGTGAGTGCGGGTTTCTGCTTTGGCTAACCTGTTCTTCACGTCGCTCCAGGTGCTTGTTCGAGGAGCGGGACTCGACTCGAGGAGACTGACTCAAGGCTCGGTTCGAGGAGCGAAGCTCGACTCGAGGAGACTGACTCAAGGCTCGACTCGAGGAGACTGAATAAAGTCTCAATTCGAGGAGCGAAGCTCAACTCAGGGAGCCGACTCAAGTCTCAACTCGAGGGGCTAGGCTCGACTCGGGTAGCCGACTCAAGTCTCAACTCGAGGGGCTAGGCTCGACTCAAGGTGATTGGCTGGACTTTAAGGAATATGACTCTACTCGAGGAGCGATGCTCGACTCGAGGAGTATGACTCGATTCGAGGAGCAAGACTCAACTCGGGGAGAATGACTTGATGAGTGATGCTCGACTCGAGGGGGATGACTCGAGAAGAGTGACTCAACTCGAGGAGCATGGCTTGATTTGAGGAGGGTGACTCGACTCGAGGCGCAAGGCTCGACTCGAGGAGGCCGTGACTCGGCTTGAGGAGCAAGGCTCGACTTGAGGATGATGTCTTGACTCGAGGAGCAAGGCTCGACTCAAGGAGGGCGACTCGACTTTAAGGAGCGATGCTCGACTCAAGGAGAATGTCTCGACTCGAGGGGCAAGACTCAACTCAAGGAGGGCTACTCGACTTAAGGAGCGATGCTCGACTCCGGGAGAACGACTTGACTCGAGGAGCAAGGCTCAACTCAAGGAGAGCGACTCGACTTAAGGAGCGATGCTCGACTCGGGGAGAATGATTTGACTCAAGGAGCAAGACTCGACTCAAGGAGAGCGACTCGACTTTAAGGAGCGATGCTCGACTTGAGGAGAATGACTCGACTCGAGGGGCAAGGCTCGACCCAAGGAGGGCGACTCGACTTAAGGGGCGATGCTCGACTTGAGGAGACTGACTCGGTGAGAGTTACTCAACTCGAGGAGCAAGGCTCAGCTCGAGGATAATGACTTGACTCAAGCAGCAAGGCTTGACTTAAGGAGAGCGTGCCTCGACTCGAGGAGCGAAGCTTGACTCGAGGAGAATAACTCGACTCGAGGAGCGCGTCTCGACTCGAGGAGACTGACTCGTTTCAAGGAGCGAGATTCGACTCGAGGAGAATGACTCGACTCGAGGAGGTTCTACATGACCTCATTTGTCGCTTGGGACTCTTCCAGGAGGAGCTTGCTCGAGTGAAGTCTCAGCTAGCTCAGGCCGAGCGAGGTTCTCGCTCAGAGGCGGAGTTTGCGAGTTTTTACGAGAAGCTTTGATTAGCTCGCACAGAATGGAGAGTCTCCCAAGGCGGGTGTGATCGTGCTCAGCCGGCGGTGGCGGAGATAGCTTGAACTGTGCCTAATGTGGCGGTTCAGGTGCGCCTTATGGCGGCTTCTAGTGCGTTGCGATTAGTCATCGTACGCAGCGCCTTGTGGTGACTCAGAGCGCGTTGTTAGGGACGGCTCTATGCGTTGTTTTAGGCATCGTAGGCACGTCGTAAGGGATGGCCTAGATGCGGCATGTAGGCTACTTAGGTGCGTCGCGAGGGACGACTGGGTTGCGCCATATGGGCGTCTTAAGTGCGCCATGTAGGCGTCTTAGGTGCGTCGTGAGGGACGACTTGGTTGCGCCACGTAGGCGTCTTACGTGCGCCATGTAGGCGTCTTAGGTGCGTCACGAGTGACGGCTTGGTTGCGCCATGTAGGCGTCTTAGGTGCGTCGCGAGGGACGACTTGGTTGCGCCATGTAGGCATCTTACGTGCGCCATGTAGGCGTCTTAGGTGCGTCACGAGTGACGGCTTGGTTGCGCCATGTAGGCGTCTTAGGTGCGCCATGTAGGCGTCTTAGGTGCACCATGTGGGCGTCTTAGCCTGCATCTCTGGGATGGCTTATGGCGCGCCGCGGAGGCGTCTTAGCCTGCATCTCTGGGATGGCTTGTGGTGTGCCGCGGAGGCGTCTTAGCCTGCATCTCTGGGATGGCTTGTGGCGCGCCGCGGAGGCGTCTTAGCCTGCATCTCTGGGATGGCTTGTGGCGCGCCGCGGAGGCGTCTTAGCCGGCATCTCTGGGATGGCTTATGGCGCGCCGCAGAGGCGTCTTAGCCGGCATCTCTGGGATGGCTTATGGCGCGCCACAGAGGTGTCTTAGCCTGCATCTCTGGGACGGCTTATGGCGCGCCACAGAGGCGTCTTAGCCGGCATCTCTGGGATGGCTTATGGCGCGCCGCGGAGGCGTCTTAGCCTGCATCTCGGGGATGGCTTACGGCGCGCCGCGGAGGCGTCTTTGGTGCACGCTTGTTCCCGTTTTATGTTCGGGTGTTTTGTTTTGATGGAGCGTGCTTTCTTTTTGTGGAGCGTACTTTCTTGAGGATTTTGAGCATACTTACCATTGCCTATGTCACTAGCCCCCCGAGTTTTGGGTTTACAAGTGTAATCTTTGATGATTGAAGATCTTTGATAAAGTGGATTTTGAAAGAAAAACATCGAACTTTATTAATATTGCAAAAAATTTGAAATCCTAAAACGTTGGCTCGTAGGCGTTATTGAATGTTTAGAAAGCAAAGAAATAAAATGGGGGGAGCGCTGGCTAGTGGTAGTACTCTCTTCAAGTGTTCCGCATTCCACATGCGATAGATCGGTGTCTCGTCCATGTATGACCTGGTAGACTCTGTGGGGTCCCTGATGAGGACGCCGTTACCTTGCACTTGGGTGTCATGCAGGTGTCTTCATGGACTTCGCGGAGGACCTTGGTCGACTCGACGCTATCTCTGAGCTGGGAGATTGTGTTAACTGTCTTTCTAGCAGTTTTTCCATCGATTCCCTGCATGTAGCATATTCTGACTTGGGATTGATCTCCAGCCATGATGCCGATTCCATCCTCAGTTGGGAACTTCACCAGTAGGTAGTATGTTGAAGTAATAGCCCTTAGTCGGTTCAGCGTAGGTCGCCCAATGATTACGTTGTAGGGGGACTCTTGGTCGACCACTAGGAATGGGACCATGTGAACGACTTCAATGCCTCCGGGAGTTCCGAAGGTGACCGGTAGATCGATGATGCCTTCGGTCATGACTCTCTCCCCAGTGAACCCGAATAAATGTGTTTGGGTCGGAGTTGGGCGTAGCCCCCCGAGCTTCATGCGCTCTAAGGTGGACTTGAATATTATGTCGGCAGCACTGCCGTTGTCGATGAGAACCCTTTTCACCAAGTTATTAGCCACTTGGGCTTTGAGCACAATCGCGTCATTGTGCGGATGCACAACTCGCTTGGCCTCTTTGTTGGTGAAGTACATCGTCTCGTGAGGTACGGACGGAGGTTCCTCGTAGGTGAGGTTGACGTGCATAGCAGCGTCTCCTTGGGACGCGGCCCTCAGGAATTTCTTCCGCTGTCGGGCTGAGTCTCCATCTTGTGGACCGCCCAGTATGGTGGTCACAACGTGGAGTTGCGTATTGACGTCGACAGTAGTTATGGTCTGGCCAGCAGAAGCGGCTGTTCCTCCTCCCTTGCCAGACTGTGGTCTGTTTGTGGTGGGGCCCGCAGCGCTAATCATGCGTAACACGAACTCCTTCAGCTCACCCCGTTGGATCAGAGCCTCGATTTGCCTTTTGAGATTGTAGCATTCGGAGGTCAAGTGACCGTATTCCTGATGGAACTCGCAATATTTAGATCTATCGCGAGTCGCGGGATCTTTGTTCATTGGAGCCGGGGGAGTGAACTTGTCACGCGCTAAAGCTAGGATTTGATCCGGCATTGTGTTCAACGGTGTGAACGACGAGTAGCCCTTAAAGTCTTCCGCAAGTCGCGGCTTCTGGGGCATCGGAGGTCGTCTATTAAAAGTCTGACCTCCTCTGTTTCGCCTTTTACGGGAGTTTCCTTGCTCGTTGCTAGGCTCGTCTCGGTGGTGAGGGCTTTGATCATTGCCCTTGCGACCATCGAGGTAATCTTCGACTCCCATGAAGGTCTTGGCTCGAGTCATTAACTCGGCCATGGTGGAAGGGACACGGCTAACGATGGACTTAAGGAAGTCACTTGTGCGCAAGCCTTCAATGATGGCAGTGATTGCGTCTTTGTCGTCAAAGCGGTCGACCTTATTTGATTCTTCAGTGAATCGGGCGAGGTATCGTCTAAGAGACTCGCCATCCTCTTGCCTGATTGACCACAGGTACATCTTGGTCTTCTTTTGGACCATAGACGTAGCGAACCGTGCTAGGAACATGTCCTTCAGGTCTTTGAACGATCGGATGCTTCCCGGCCTTAAGTTCTTGAACCATTCGAAGCCGGGTCCGGCAAGGGTAAGACTAAAAACTTGGCACATGGCGCCGGGAGCGACACCCTGCATCGTCATCCAGGTTTCATAGTGCTGGATATGGTAAGCAGGATCTGCTTTTCCATCATAGGGAGCGAGGTTCGGGAGTTTGAAATTTCCCGTGCATACCTCGGCCAGTATCTGAGCCGTGAAAAGCGATGACTTCTCCTCAACGACCCCATAGGCACTTCCGCCTATTCCGTGTTCTCGGAGATCTCGTACTTCATTTCGAAGATTGTGGATCATTGTGATCACATCGAGACCGGTAGTCGGAGTAACTCCCTGTTCGGGAGGAGTCACCTGTCGTCTTTCATTTGACCCTTGACCCGTGCGGCGGTTCCCGTTAGTTGGGGCTGCTACGGGGATGTTTGGCCGAGAGCTTAGTCGCTCTCTTAGTTCATCGCCACGCTTGATGCGTTGAGCAGTGAGATGGTCCCTAAGATCAGGGCTTGTCATACGGAGGCGCAGGCTTCGTCTGCGACGGCGCGCTCTCCGCGTGCCTTGACTTTCCGTAACGTTCTCTCTTTGACCTAGTCGGTCGAGGGCTGAGCGTCGGGAATTCCCCTCTTGAGAAGCTGTCGGCGCGTCTCCTACCCGGGGTAGGGGATTTGAAGGACCGGCTTCAAACACAGCGGGGAATCCCCCGTCCTTCGTGAGAGAAGTCTCGATACCCTCCGAATCGCCAGTACCCTCGTAGTCAGGGTCGCGGTCGCGACTTTCCTCATTGAGGTTCTCGGGATCCCCGTTGGGGATCGCCGTGTTATGCGCGGGTTGCTCCGCAGCGAGTCGGCTGTGGTACCTCGCGTTCTTCGCCTTTAGTTGGCGGACATTCTCCTCTAACTCCATGATGCGGTGGTCCCTGCTATCAGGAGATGGAGATGGTGAGCGGGTCGAACTCTCTTCATGGAGCGACTCTTCGTCACCATGCGCTCGGGAGTGCAAGAAGTATTTCTTGGTCCCAGTGACGTTTTCGGGGTTGTTCACGCCCTCAAAACGTACGGGTGGTTGGCTACTCATCGTTTCTCAAGTTCGAAAAGGTTGAGTTCGCAGAAGAAAAGAAGAAGATGAACAGAAGGGATTTCGGGCTGAATAGGTCGGGAAGTCCCCTCCTTCTAGCGCCAACATGTTGTCGCACGAAAATGAACAACTATTTAAAACCTCGGGCGGTTCGATCCAAGGCCGGACCAAGAGTGTGAACTCGATAGTCTCGAGCTAGGGTTTTCTCCGATCAACCCGCCTCTCGGGAGAGGTAGGGGGTGAGGATGAGGAGTGAGCGTGCCTTGGTTGTCGGCTGCCTACGTACCCGTGCGTGGGATCAGGTCAGAACGTAGTTCAAGCGTGAAAGACGCAGTATGAGGCGTAGAACCTCGGCGGAGAAGCGTGCTCGACGAAGGAGACGGGGTGCGAGGAGTCCTCGGCAGCGTCTCAGAGCCTCGGAGATCGCGTACGCGTCTAGCGTGTTAGACGCGCGAGGGGAACTCTAGTCGAGAACCCTAGGGGCGTGCTTGAGCACCGGATAACGTTCGGTCAGAGGGAGCGACGTCCGGGAAGTCCTCGTGAGTGCTTCGGAACCTCTGAGAACGGGGGAGAGAGAAGAGAAACTGCTTCAGGCCAAATATGGCATCCAGAGAAGCAGAGAAGAGTAAGAAATCGAGCATGTCGATAGGAGATGAAGGGATGATTTTCCCCTCAATGGGAGGGGTTTATATAGGTGTTTGAGGACCCTAAGGGGGTCATTCGGCGTCCATGTGGGACTAGGAACGCGTCTCTTTTCAAGAAGAGGCGCACAACCCGCGGCGCACACCGCGCGGCGCGCGGTGCCAAAACCCGCGGCGCACAGCCTGCGGCGCACGACCTGCGCGGCGCGTGACTCTTTGCGCGCGGCGCGCGGTGCCAAAACCCGTGGCGCACAACCTGCGGCGCACGACCTGCGCGGCGCGCGACTCTTTGCGCGCGGCGCGCGGTGCCAAAACCCGCGGCGCACAACCTGTGGCGCACGACCTGCGCGGCGTGCGAGCCTTGGCGCGTGGCGCGCGGTGCAGAACCCGCGGCGTGCGCTGGGCTTCGTTTCTGTGGGCTTTTTGTGACCGTCTCGCTTCCGGGCCCGTTGAACTATTGTGGGCATGGTATTTTGGGTTATGACACAAATGTTTGTTTGACGGATAGGACTCGAGTTGGTGCTCGACTCGACGAGCGATGCTCGACTCGAGGAGACCGACTCGAGGCTCAACTCAAGGAGCGATGCTCGACTCGAGGAGACCGATTCGAAGCTCAACTTCAAGGAGCGAAGCTCGACCCGAGGAAATCGACTCAAGGCTCAACTCGAAGAGCGAGGCTCGATTCGAGGAACCGACTCAAGTCTCAACTCGAGGGGCTAAGCTCGACTCAAGAAGTCAAGAGTTTGGGCGAGGGCTTGAAGACTTGCCGCTCCTCAGGACCTCCGGCCTGACCATCGGCCCTTTGAGCGACGTGCCTTCTTGGCGTCTCGGGTTTTCCGAAAACGACCGACAACAGATAGCGTTGAACGGGGACGGGCAGTTGAGAACGATAAATTCGACCATCCGGTTTATGTCTCCAGCCCGTACAGGGAGTTCAATGATTCCTAAAGAAGGTGTTACTTCCCTATTGAACCCAGATAGCTGGTTGGGTTTGTGCTCGATTTCAGGCTCCTCGATGTTCATTCTATCCAAAGTGGTTTTGAATATAACATCTACGGAGCTTCCTCCATCAACCAAGATTCTGGCTACTACGCAGTTGTTGGGAATATTGCCCACTTGAAGATAATAAATAAATGATTACTAAATTCGATAATAAGATTACTTTATTAGCATTATATGATTAGTGGGTTGAGTTCTAAACAATTAGAATCAATAACAACTATCTTCCATAGCCTCCGTATCTAACTGAGTCACGTGCTGGGCACCTGAGTTCGGGCGGTGTGCTAAAACATGGTCGATGACTGATATACGCATGGAAAGTTATATCTAAAGTCATATATGTGGAACACATAGGTGAAGGCTGATCACTATGTGGGAGCATTCTACACTTGTGGTAAGTGTACGACTTGGACAGGTCTTGGTTGTAGATGTATCGTTTAAGGACCGTTACGACACACTAACCGAGGTCACTATGATGGTCACAGTGAGACTTGATCTAAATCCTGAAGTGATCATGGACACTGGGTTATGTTGCTGAGCTCTTTGACTCATTCGCTAAAAGGCTATTCATGCTAATCACAGCTTATGTCTTGGGAGTTTTCTCAGAGCATAATTCGAGTGGGAAATGATTTACAGATACGGAATCCAGCCTTCCTGAAAGAAGGTTAATGTTCACTCACCTAAGGGTTGATTCCAGAACCGATAGATTGCTAGCACTTTCGAAGTAAGTAACGTTCGAAAGAATCTTTCACTGGGGAAGCAACAATGCTCAAGGCTGATATGTATCAAGAGAAGTATAACAGATAAATTGACTTCTCTCGATACGGGTTGAACCTGGAGGATCTTGATCACGAACTGACTATATCAGTGGACACTCGTCACGATGAGTAAATATAATTCTAGTATAAAGGAGAGTTCAGTCTTGGCTTACAAGGTGGAGTATTTGACCAAGATTAGACGAATCGATGGACAAAAGAGAAATGACTATTTCTTCTTTTTCATCGGATTTGTTAAGCTCATATTACTAGGTCCATAGTCCCCGATTCGGCTATGATAAAGGCGGATAAGAACTTTCGTATAATAATGTTTATCATTATTAATCTCACTTGCTGTAATTGTGATTGACAGCATTAATTCTGGAAAACGGGTATTCGCAGAATTAAATAAATATTTATGGTAGAATTGTTTATTTATTGTTTGATCAAGTAAATAAACAATTATTAATTATTTGTTTATTGTTGGACCAAGTAAATAAATAATTAATTGGGTTTTAAGCAATTGGGCCTTGCACACATGGAAAATTCGAATTAGGATTTTTGGCACTAGGGTTTGCGCAAATCTCCTTGGCCGTGTGCCATCAAGTTCGAAATTTCAATATTGGTATTTACCAATATTTTCTCTTTAGTTGTTTAAATAAAGGAGAGAGAAAAATATAAGATATTGTCCTATATTTTCTCCTTATTTAAAGGAAAGTATTTAGGAGAATATTTAGGAGAATAATATATTCTCCTTTATTATCTCACTAAATAAATTATTCTCTATTTAAATAAAAGAATAATATCCCATAGATATTGATCTGATGGATGAGAGAAAAAGTAGGATTCACTTGTTGAGATCCAAGGGCCTAGATTAAATCCTCTAGTGTGAACACAATAAAAGGAAATAAAATATTCTGGAAGATTCCATGAATATCTCCTTTTTACTACTATAAATACGGGTTCATGAGAAGACAAAAATTAAGGATTTTGACCTAATAATTTCGTGCACTCTAGGCTACCTTGGCCGTGCAAAACAGCCTCTCCCTCCCCTCGGAAATTCGTTTCCATTCTTAGTAAAATAAGAGAGAGATCTCGAAACACCTAGTTTCGTGATCCAGTGAGATAAAGACTGTGCCCACTCATCTTTCTTATTCGTCTCGGAGATTACGTTTCGGAAGACTAAGGTGTCATCCTTGAGTCCTTCATCAAGACGACGCAAGGAGTACGCGATTGGATTGGAGCGTTCTGTAGCTGAACCAAAAATCAATGTAAGTACTCGTTTACTCTTATATCGGTTGCTTGACTTATATGCTCTCGTGAATTAAATTAATTAAACATAACTAGATCTTGTTAATTATAACCATAATTTAATTAGCTTATGATCAGCGTAATTAATTATTTTTCCGCATTAATATGGTTATATGGTGGAATCATCTCAAACGAGTCGCATCGGAGCGATCGTTCATGTCCGATGCGCGCTCGATCCACTGACAAGTGGTATCATAGCGATTGTTCGTGTCTGATACCCACTTGATTCCCCAACAAGTGGTATCAGAGCTAGATGTTATGATTAATTAATCGATTCGTTCTTGTAATGAATTTAAATATGGTTTGAATGAAATTATATGTGGATGTGAATTTCATGCAATTCAATATATGATATGTGAATTGTGATTCGTGGTTTGATCGTAGAATATTTGATTCTCGCTTTTCTAGATTATTGTAAACCCGAAATTCAAAGGGTATAGGTTTTATGTAATTATTATTATTATTATTGTAATCCGATGGTGCGACGTTCTTGATCACGACGATCGGTGAGAGACGGACACACAACGAAGAAGCATGACGGACGAAGAAAGCCTCCACGACTACGCCACAAGAAAACTTGTCACAAAATTTTATGACAAGTCTCGGCCGCCTCTTCGTGCCGGGCCGTGCCCTCGTGGCGGAGGCGGTCCGGTGTAGCCTCAAGTCTAATCTTGACCTAGGTCAAGATTAGAGGATTCATCCGGGCCTCAGCCCGGAAACCCTAGTGGGCCCACGGGCCCACTCATTAAAAAAAATTACCGAAAAAAAAATTAATTTTTTTTAATGTTTTATTTAATTAATTATATGGGCTGAGCCCTAATGATTTTTATTTAAAACATTACAAAATAAATGATTATGATATCGATTTATTTTAAATGGGACATTGGAATGGGCCCTTACTTAATTAATTTTTTCGATAAAAAACTAGAAAAATTAAATAATTTGATATTGATTTATTTTTCTAAGGGACATAAGAATGGGCCCAATTGAATCCATGGGCCAATGTGATTGGGCTCATCTTGATTTACTTTATAGAATCAAATAGGAAACGATCAATCCGAATCAAACCATTCTTGCATGCTCTTGCTTGTTTATTTAATTACTATGCCATGCTTGTATGCTATAACTTAGATCATGTATCGTATGTTAATGGTTGTCATGGGCTTTCATTCATTAAAATTGTCTAATTGGATTAGGATAGTTAATTAATGAATGAGTTGAACGGATCGGAGAGCTTTGTCACCAAGCCGATAAGAGGCTAAGCTGAGAGGTACTTAAGAAGACCTAGTGTCTCACCTTCTCTACTGGGAGCTTTTCCGTGATGGAATACTTTTAGGATAATCAAGACTAGATGTCACGAATTCCTAATCACTAAGCTATATCGAAACATCTGTTTTTAAGGGTAGCTTAAAAACACTCGAGTTTTTAATATGACTTAGTTAACTTGAGTGGATCACCTAGATTAAAGTTAATGCTAGGAAAATTAAAATACTGAAAGTATATTGAGTCGTAGGTCTCCAACATTGACACAACACCGTGAGGATGAAAGATCCCTCGTGATCGACGGTTTTCTAAACATGGTGGTCAGTTCCATTCGGAAGGGCTTTTCTGATTCCAATACCAAGGTTGTGTCTCTGACGATAGGTGGGAGGGTTGATCTCTGCGTGTACTAGTTACGCTAGTGCGTATGAGCTAGATTTCTTTCGCTGAAATGTTGGGTTGACTCATGCATGAACCAACCGGTGGTTGCTCATGTGGCCAAAGATTCCTATAAAAGTGGTAGTTAGTGAGCATAGTTATGAAGGTGCATGTACTATGATTGCTCACTAATCTTAGATGGTTCTCATTTTCACTAGGTGCACTCCGTTACGTCACTAGAGTGAAACGGACTGTGACTATTAGTCGAATTACCTTGGAATATAAATACTGGGTTCTTTTGATTAGTATTTTATCCCGTGCATGTTTGCATTATAGTTTTTATTTCCTAAATTATATTGATAGTTGTTTCTTTTCATATTGCCAATAAATGTGATTTTTATGTTTTTAGTAATCATGTCGAACCCTATTATGGCCCTGTTGTCGAAAGACGTCCTGACTGGAGATAACTTCCCTAAGTGGAAGTCGAATCTCAACATTTTGCTTGTGAGTGAAAGCATTCGCTTTATCCTCACTGAAGACAGACCTCCTCTTCCTGCTCATGGTGCCTCCAAGAACTTGAGGGAGGACTATGACAAGTGGACTACTGCCAATAACAAGGCGGTGGCCTACATGCTCGCAAGCATATCTGATGCGTTGCGAACTAAGATGGAAGGGAAGGAGACCGCTGTGGAGATCCTTGACTCGTTGCAACAAATGTTTGGGATGCAAAGCGAGCAAGCCCGCATTGAGCTCACCCATAAGTGCACTAGCACTAGGATGACTGCGGGAACTCCGGTGAGGGATCATGTCATGAAGATGACTAACTACTTCACCGAAGCTGAACTCCATGGGGCACAGATGGATGAGGTTACTCAGGTGGGAATAATCCTGAATTCCCTTTCGAGTGACTTCATACAGTTTACGTCCAACTACATCATGAACAAGTTGACGTATGGACTGTCTCAGCTGTTGAATGAACTACAGACTTTCGAGTCTATCACTCGACATGGGAAGAACAAAGGGTCAGCTCTCTATGCTGACAAGATTTCTTCGCCTAAAACCAAGAAGAAGTTGACTTCTGGTGCTGATTCATCTAAGGCACGTCCGAATACTTCAAAGGGGAAAGGTCCCGCTAAGAAGGAAAGGAAGAACTTCAAGAGAAGTGGAAAAGGAAAATAAAAGAAGCGAGAAAGCATTGGTAAATGCAACCACTGCAACACTCAAGGCCATTGGAAGAGGCATTGTCCTTTGTACTTGGCTGAGCTTGAGAAAAACAAGAAGAATGCTGGTATTGTACCTTAAAATTCATGATTAAAGATATCCGAAAAATGTTTTGAGGATAATTATTCATGAGCATACTTCTTTGCTTGTTGCGGAGCAGATCTGATGGAGCACACATGTGTAGACGAGCTTGCTGAGCAATGTCGGATTCAAGCCCGTATTGTAGAGAAGCTCATGCTCCGTTTGAAGATCTAATTTCCCGCTAGTTTTATTACTTTCATTTTTGGATTTATTTTTGAACATGGGATGTGTCATTTAATAATCCGAGGTTTTCTGGATTGTAGCCTTTATGGCTATTCCAGAAAGGATGAATCTTTCTTTCTTTATGTTTTATTACATAATTTATGAACACAAGGTTGTGTCTTTAAATATTTCCTTCTATTGAATGCCTTGATTGCTTTTTATGATATTTGAATATGCATGAATGCTTATGTCCTTATGAAAAAGATATAGAATATGAAGGTCACGTTTTTCCGTTCATATGTTATATAGAAGCACAATAAATAAATATAAATATTTTCTAAGTTATTATCTCTGTTAGAATTTAATTAGCTTTTATTGCTTCATTAAATTCTTATGTTGAATATGTTTTATTGTTTAAGAACTATTTAGAGCTTGAAAAGCATCTAAATAAATATTATCATTATTCGACAATGACTTGTGCGAATAATAAGTAATAAAGGAGACACAACTAAAAATTAGTGTTGATGATGAATTTGTTGGAATCGATCTAGGGTTTAAGAAAATAATTAACGCTTCAGTAAGCGGCGGAATTTTAAAAATTTTATTTTCAAGTAAAAACGGTTTTTTACTAACCTAGACAAAGAGCAAGTACATGTAATTAAAAACCATTATGAGTATAGAAGTTTACTAACCTTTCTTGAAGCTTGAACTTTGTAGAAGCTTTTGGAAAGTTTGGAACACTCGTCTCCCCTCGCAGCACGTCCCTCTTTCTTTCCTCGGCACCTCGAGCAACCACGAAAGTTTCTATCACTAAATCACTCGAGAGAAAATGAATTAGTGAGTGGACACTTTTAAACACTACGACTTAAGAACAAGTCTTGAAGTCGCAGAGCTAAACTCTAGGTCAAATGAGGACCTAGGTGCCAAGACAAAAATCGAAAATAAACTAGAGAGAGAGAGAGAGAGAGAGGAGTTCGGCCAAAGTTCTAGAGAGAGAAACTCTCAATCTCTAAAACTTTTGAATGAGAAAACAATGAGAATGAGGCCTCTATTTATAGGGGAGGGATTACCTTCAACAAGGTAGTTTCCTCTTCTATAGAATATCACATATTCATGAGCAAATATTGGCTTCCCTTTCTCTATCTTGGACGTGCAAGCTATAGGAGCAAGTCCTTGGATTTGTTTCCTCTTTTATCTTGCTTCTCCCTTGACCCATTTGGCCGAAATCCTCTTTCCTTGTATAGGAAATTTGTTTCCTCTTTTTCTTTTGGCAAGTATCTTCATACATCAATGCACAAAATAAATTCCTCTTTCTCTCTAGGGTATGCACGAAATTGGCCTTCTAGAACATGCTTCTAGATGTTTCTTTATTTGTTCATGACAATATAAGAAAAGCCCATTAAGAATTTTCAAGTAAAATTCTATGAAATGAAATTAATCCTCAAGGCCCAAATTCATCAATATGGCCGAGTGGTTTAAATCATTTGTCATCATATGACAATGTCAAAAAAAAAATTATTGACATTCATTTCGTCCTATGTCCAAAAGACAAAATTACCCTTTTGACAATTTTCGTTCCTGTTTTGACTTAGCTTCCAGTTTAACTATTCCTAATCGATGTGATTCGTGACAGTGACCTCATGGATCCAAATGAACAAAGCTTGAGCTAAAATACTTGGACTCAAAAGTTCACAAACCTTTTCCAAGCTTAGCTTAATGTCAACTGACTCCACTAAAGAGTTGACACTGAAAATCTCTCGGTTCAAATGAATTTATTTTCTACTCAAGAATTCAACCTAATTGTAATGAGTGGATCCA
Organism: Urtica dioica subsp. dioica; assembly: GCF_054948205.1. NCBI lineage: Eukaryota > Viridiplantae > Streptophyta > Magnoliopsida > Rosales > Urticaceae > Urtica > Urtica dioica. Next base: position 26,353,221 of record NC_142759.1, on the reverse strand, counting down.
TAGAATATTATCAGTGTTTACCCTTCATGAATATCATCAGCTAGTCGGGATTTACAAAATTACCATTTTACCCTTCTAGTTGTTATTTCCTCAACTCCTTTGTCGCTTGTGAATAAGTTAGAAACAACGTATTGACGAGGAGCTAACAAGTCACATTGTTTCATCCAAAAGAGTCAAGACTCAATTTGGACACTGGCCAGTTCATTTATTCACACTCCAAGGAACAAAGCATGAGGTGATATACATTGCATTTCAGCAATCTTGTACATGAATTCCATATCTATGAGATCTTCACAAAGTTACTCATGACATTCCATACAGCCTCTTTGGATGCTTCACAAGCAGCCACATATTCTGCTTCCATTGTGGAGTCAGCAATGCAAGATTGCTTAATACTCCTCCACACAACAGCTCCACCATTAAGGATGAACACAGATCCCGAAGTGGATTTCCTGGAATCCTTATCCACTTGAAAATCGGAGTCGGTATATCCCGTCATAGTCAGGTCAGTACCTGAGTATGTAAGCATCAAGTTCCTAGTTCTTCGAAGATACTTAAGAACATGCTTAACATCAATCCAGTGCTCGGGTCCAGGGTTGGATTGGAAACGGCTAACTACGCCAACGGCGAAACAGATGTCAGGTCTAGTGCAAAGCATAGCATACATGAGGCTTCCTACGGCAGAGGCGTAAGGAATTTTCCTCATGTCTTCAATCTCTTGTGCAGTTTTGGGAGACTGGTCCTTAGAGAGTGAAACTCCATGCCTAAAGGGTGTTTGGCCCTTCTTGGAGTCTTGCATCGAAAAGCGATCCATTACCTTATCAATATAAGATGCTTGAGAGAGTGACAGGGTCCGGTTTTTCCTATCTCGAAAGATTTGGATCCCCAGAATGTGCGCGGCTTCTCCTAGATCCTTCATATCGAATTGCTTTGCCAGCCAGACCTTAACCTCAGATAACTTACCCACGTCATTACCAATGAGTAGTATATCATCGACATATAGTACCAGAAATACAACTTTACCTTCGTGTATTAACTTGTAAACAAAAGGCTCATCTATTGACTGTTCGAAGCCAAAGCTCTTTACAGTTTCATCGAATCTAATATTCCATGACCTAGATGCTTGCTTTAATCCATAAATGGACTTAAGCAACTCACAAACCTTGGTCTCTAGACCTTCTTCCATGAAACCGTCTGGTTGAGCCATGTAAATACGCTCGTCAAGATTGCCATTCAGAAAGGCTATCTTGACATCCATTTGCCAGATCTCATAGTCGAGAGCTGCAGCTATGGATAGGAGTATGCGGATGGATTTAAGCATCGCGACTGGCGAGAAGGTTTCTTCATAGTCAATCCCTTCTTGTTGGGTATAACCCTTCGCCACAAGTCGTGCTTTGAACGTTTCGACGTTCCCATCAGGACCCTTTTTCTTCTTGTATATCTACTTACACCCTACGGGTTTAATCCCTTCAGGAAGGTCTACAAGTTTCCAGACATTGTTGACATACATCAAGTGCATTTCAACTTTCATGGCGTCAAGCCAAAGGTTTGATTCAGAACAAGCCATCGCTTGGCTATAGGAAACAGGATCATCCATGTCAGAGACGGCTACAAGAGAGTCTCCATAAGACATGTACCTGTCAAGCTTTTGAGTAGCCCTCCCACTACGTCGAAGTACTACTTGACGAGATTCTGATGAGTTAGGTTGTGTTTCAGTTGGGGTAAGAACAGTTCTTACAGATGAGGTAGAAGCTTCCTCACCCAACTTTTCTTCAAGCACAATTTTGCTTCTAGGTTTTGCATCCTTCATAAAGTCCTCCTCAAGGAAACGAGCATCCGTGCTAACGAAAGTCTTATCGTCCTCGGGACTATAGAAGATGAAACCCTTGGTTTCCTTTGGATATCCCACAAACAAGCACAATTCTGACCTACTAGCCAACTTGCTAGTCTTTTGCCTTAGCACGTGTGCAGGGCAACCCCAAATTCTGATGCGGCCAAGATTCACTTTACGGCCAGTCCATCGTTCATAAGGAGTACTAGGAACCGTTTTGGACGGAACTTGGTTCAGAATGTAAGCGGCTGTTTCGAGGGCATATCCCCAAAAGGAAAGAGGGAGTGATGAGTAACTCATCATTGATCTAACCATCTCCATAAGAGTTTGGTTTCTTCTCTCTGACACTCCGTTTTGTTGAGGTGTGCCAGGTGCGGTAAGCTGAGAAGCGATACCTTCTTCTTTAAGAAAGTCATCGAACTCTCCAGACATATACTCACCACCTCGATCAGATCGAAGGGTTTTGATCACGTTGCCAGTTTGCTTTTCCACTAAAGCCCTAAAGACCTTAAATACGTTAAAGGTCTCGGATTTGTGTTTGAGCAAATAGACAAAACCATATCGCGAGTAATCATCGGTGAAAGTAACGAAGTATTCGTATCCTCCACGTGCCTGTTGGCTGAGCGGACCACATACATCAGAATGTACTAGTTCCAGCAACTCAGTGGCTCTTCGACCCTTATCGGAGAAAGGTCGCTTAGTCATTTTTCCTTCTATGCAGGATTCACAAGTAGGTAGTGAACCTATTGCAGAGGCTTGGAGTGGACCGTCCCTCACAAGTCTCTTAATCCTATCTAGACTGATATGACCAAGTCTTAAGTGCCATAGGTATGTTGATTTTGTTAGATCGGAGGATTCAGAAAGTTTGATCCTCTTTGGCTCCCTAATTAGATCATTATCTATTTCGGTGTCTAAGATGGAAGGTTGAGTGGGATAAATGTAAAAAAGAGCATTCTTCATACATGCATCAGTAATAAAAGAATTATCAGGAAACGAAATACGAATTCCATTCTTAATGAACTTTAAACAATAATCTTGCTCAAGAAGAAGAGCAACGGATATTAAGTTCTTCCCAAAGGTAGGAACAAAATAAACATCATTCAAGTTTAAAGTGCGGTCTTCAAAAGACAGCGTCATGGATCCCACAGTCTTCACAGACACCAGGCTCCCATCACCCCATTTGAAACAGAACTCGCCTTCCTCTAAGCTTTTGGTTTTCTTGAAACCATTCAAGGAACAGCATATATGGTTAGTAGCAGCGGAGTAAAGAATCCACGTTGATACATTATCAGCTACTAAGCATGCTTCGGTAACTAGTACAATACTATGTTCCTTTGCTTTGAGATAGGCAGGACAGTTCTTTTTATCGGCCTTGTGAGGTCTCTTCACAGTTCCAGAGGCGGAGGCTTTTTGCTCAGTAGCATGTGCCTCTCCTTGATTCCTCTTTCTCTTAGTGAGACCTACAGCAGTGTGAAGTTCCTCGATAAGCTTGGTAACTGTGTACTCTAGCTTGTTAATGGAGTAGTTCATCTTGGAGGTATCAAGAGATGCGGGGAGAGTTTCTAAGATCATATCTATGACATTCTTCCCATTAATCTCAGATCCTAGGATTTCCATTTTATTCAGAAAACTAATGATCAATATCATAAAGTCTCCAACAGGAGTCCTAGCCTTCATGTGACAGTTCATTAGCTGTCGGACTGCTTGTTGCCTTGCTTGACGCCTTTGCCCTCCAAACATCTCATAGAGATTGGTGAGCATGTCGGCGGCAGTCTCGATGTCACGATGTTGTTGTTGCAACACATTGTTCATTGATGCTAAGATATAGCACCTCACAATCTCATCGGAGCAAAGCCAGGCCGCCAAGGCGTCTTTGTCCTCTTGAGTTGAATCATTATTCGTCAGGGGAGGACACGGGGTGGTGAGTACCCATTTGTGCTTGGTAAGGATTATGTCGAGGTTATGTTTCGAATCTGCGTAGTTATAGGTTTCGAGTTTGTTCGAGGAAAAGATGATTGAGAGAAGTTTGCGAGACATGTTGCTTAATTAAGTTGAAACAAGTTTATGATTAGTCTTTGGTTTAGGATTTAAGTTTTATTAAGACTTTTATAAAATCCAAAGGTGTTATAAACCAAACGATAATTTACTCCCTCAAGAGAAGGCCGCAAAAAATCTCCATTTATAAGTAAATGACACATCATTAATGCTAAGCCAAGATGTCAATACATCTATTTTGACTAGCCACCTTTTAAATTGGTTTGATCACTCACATCTTTTCGCAGAGCCTCAAGGGAGGATTACTAGGGATTGAGCCTAAGTGTGCAACCAACCACTTAGTCCAAAAGGTCAACTTTGAAAAACAATCCCCCAAGGGGAGGCCTTGCCATCATCGTCTCACTCTCGGACGTAGCTCATTGAGCAATGATCGAATCAATAACGCCTTGGAGTACTCCCATTTAAGTGAGGGTCGCAAGAGCGGCTCTTAGTCCCACGTTAATTGCTTCTTTCATTAGTGTTGGGGATCGCGGGTTACAAACAACAAATATAACCCTCCCACTCAGTTTTTGGAGTTGGTTCATCGACTCTTATAAGTTCGGAAACAGATTTCCTAGTTAGAGAGCGACAGAGCGGACAACTAGAAGAGAATCCTAGATCCACATGTTTAGAGCAGTATTAGTGCATAAAGGCACAAGGTACATACTCGATCTTTTCCTATTTTCTATTTCGGGAAAGTGCGTGAGGGAAGTGTGAACTTCAACTCACTCGAACACTTGAAAGTTTGAGATTACACATCTTTTATTTTTCGGCTTGTCTACAAGGAGACCTCCCACTCAAATTTTTCAAGAGCATATAGATTTTGAACATATGTGATATAGATATAGTTTTGAAAACATTTTGAAAACTTATTTGATTTGGATGACAAAATATTTTCAAGTTTGAAAGTGAAAACGGTTTTTAAAAATTCAAACTAGTTTTGTAAAAACTCAATTTCAATTAAAACTTTCAAAAATCAAAACATTTTAATCTTACACATCATGTTTATAATCATATGAAAAACATTTTTGCTCAAGAAAGTTTTCTCATTAGAGTTCTATAACTCATGGTAGTGGGGTTTGAAAATCCGGATTTCTAAAAAACTGGAGTTTCAGCACAGCCGCGCACCTCGGAGTAAAATCACCATATCTAGCGGCTCCGATGTCCTTTTGAGTCGAACCCGGTGGCATTGGACAGAGGACAGACAGAGCTTTAATTTGATTCAAAAATAATAAAATTTAGATTTCTGAGCAGAGAGTTATGCCACTTTTAATGCGGGTTTACTCCAGTTCGAAGAAAAAGAAATAATTAAAGCTTGGTCCTTTTTAGGTGCGAAATAGAATCGAGTGTAACGGAACGTTTTATGAAGGTTGTTAAAGCTTTTATTTGTGTTTTATTAGCAAGGTAATAATAAGGCATAAAAGAAATAACAACAAGCATAAAACGATTCAAGTAAAAATAAGAAACTAGTAAGACAAGAAAACTAGTCACAAAATTTTACTCGAAATTTCTCAAACCTTTAAAACACGTTTTTCAATATAAAAAATTAAAAACTTTTAGAACTGATTCTAATGTGTTTTAAAAACATCCCAAACTCATAGAAAATCAACATGATTTTTAATTTAAAGGCAAGAGCAATAAATTAAAAAAAAATCTAAGATAACAATTCTAACTTGTCACAAAATTAGTAAACTTTCGAAAACGATTTTCAAGCTCATATTTTTAAATACATGTACATGCTAATCTTTGACCATAGCTCTGATACCATTTGTTGGAATCGATCTAGGGTTTAAGAAAATAATTAACGCTTCAGTAAGCGGCAGAATTTTAAAAGATTTCTTTTCAAGTAAAAACGGTTTTTTACTAACCTAGACAAAGAGCAAGTACATGTAATTAAAAACCATTATGAGTATAGAAGTTTACTAACCTTTCTTGAAGCTTGAACTTTGAAGAAGCTTTTGGAAAGTTTGGAACACTCGTCTCCCCTCGCAGCACGTCCCTCTTTCTTTCCTCGGCACCTCGAGCAACCACGAAAGTTTCTATCACTAAATCACTCGAGAGAAAAGGAATTAGTGAGTGGACACTTTTAAACACTACGACTTAAGAACAAGTCTTGAAGTCGCAGAGCTAAACTCTAGGTCAAATGAGGACCTAGGTGCCAAGACAAAAATCGAAAATAAACTAGAGAGAGAGAGAGAGGAGTTCGGCCAAAGTTCTAGAGAGAGAAACTCTCAATCTCTAAAACTTTTGAATGAGAAAACAATGAGAATGAGGCCTCTATTTATAGGGGAGGGATTACCTTCAACAAGGTAGTTTCCTCTTCTATAGAATATCACATATTCATGAGCAAATATTGGCTTCCCTTTCTCTATCTTGGACGTGCAAGCTATAGGAGCAAGTCCTTGGATTTGTTTCCTCTTTTATCTTGCTTCTCCCTTGACCCATTTGGCCGAAATCCTCTTTCCTTGTATAGGAAATTTGTTTCCTCTTTTTCTTTTGGCAAGTATCTTCATACATCAATGCACAAAATAAATTCCTCTTTCTCTCTAGGGTATGCACGAAATTGGCCTTCTAGAACATGCTTCTAGATGTTTCTTTATTTGTTCATGACAATATAAGAAAAGCCCATTAAGAATTTTCAAGTAAAATTCTATGAAATGAAATTAATCCTCAAGGCCCAAATTCATCAATATGGCCGAGTGGTTTAAATCATTTGTCATCATATGACAATGTCAAAAAAAAAATTATTGACATTCATTTCGTCCTATGTCCAAAAGACAAAATTACCCTTTTGACAATTTTCGTTCCTGTTTTGACTTAGCTTCCAGTTTAACTATTCCTAATCGATGTGATTCGTGACAGTGACCTCATGGATCCAAATGAACAAAGCTTGAGCTAAAATACTTGGACTCAAAAGTTCACAAACCTTTTCCAAGCTTAGCTTAATGTCAACTGACTCCACTAAAGAGTTGACACTGAAAATCTCTCGGTTCAAATGAATTTATTTTCTACTCAAGAATTCAACCTAATTGTAATGAGTGGATCCACAGAATATTATCAGTGTTTACCCTTCATGAATATCATCAGCTAGTCGGGATTTACAAAATTACCATTTTACCCTTCTAGTTGTTATTTCCTCAACTCCTTTGTCGCTTGTGAATAAGTTAGAAACAACGTATTGACGAGGAGCTAACAAGTCACATTGTTTCATCCAAAAGAGTCAAGACTCAATTTGGACACTGGCCAGTTCATTTATTCACACTCCAAGGAACAAAGCATGAGGTGATATACATTGCATTTCAGCAATCTTGTACATGAATTCCATATCTATGAGATCTTCACAAAGTTACTCATGACATTCTCACAACTTAGTACTTCACCAATAGGCCTTGTTCGGAATCACATAGTGAGTCCGAACTCTGACTTTCTCAAATGAGAATACGTAAGGTGTGAAATGGCATGTCTCATTTCAGGATTAAGGTAAGCACGATGTAATTCATACGTAGTGACTTCGAGACATAAGAGGTTAAATGGTTTGTTCTTATCTTGTCTCTAGAAGTGCACTGGTCAATTCAGTACCTTCGGAAGATACCTAGAAGAACTATAGAGTCTCCAACTCTCAATGCCCCATAACCAGACATCATAGATTCTCCTAACAATCGTACTGAGGTCAATAGTCCTTTGACCCTTAGATTGCGAATATATCGTTTTAAGCAAACTACGAAGAGTTTGTTCATGCAAATCTACATTTGTCTCTTCGTAAGTTGTTTAGTTTGTTTATGGACTAAAAGACTAAGGTTTTATCATAAAGCTTCAAACAAAGAAAGAATGAATGAACGTTTCAACTTTATTATTAATGAATAAGCAATTACAAGCAAGAGTCTTCATGAGACTTTATTACATCAAATGCATAATACAAAGATTACAACTCTTCTTGTGGGCACCATTGACAACAGAATTAAATTAGTGGGAGCTTCCTTAATTGGAACCTAGTCACTAATACTCGTATTGATTGAGTGGGAGCACCCTTGAATGGAACCTAGTCACTCTAGATTTATTGATTGAGTGAGAGCATCCTTAATTGGAACCTAGCCAGTCTAAAATTCAATAATCGAGTAGGAGCATCCTTAGCTGGAACCTAGCTACTCTTATTCATTGACATAGTGGGAGCATCCATAAATGGAACCTAGCCACTAAATAACCAATATTATTGTGTGGGAGCATCCTTAATTGGATTCTAGTAACTATTGTTCAATAAAAGAGTGAGAGCTTTCTTTAATGAAATCTAGCCACTTGTTGTTCAATAAATAGCAACATCCTTCACAGGATTAAACCCATCATTGAAGATGGCATCCTTAACCGGAATGTATATGCTATTATTCAATAATTAAAGTGGAAGAGTAATCAATGATTACCTTGCCACATAAATCAATGAATTGAAAGGAAGGATAATTTTGAATTATCTTGTCGTTAAAATCAATAACCTAGTGGGAGCATCCTAGAATGGATCCTTGTCACTCTCATCAACAATAAACTTTCCTTAAATAGAAAGACATGATCTTGAGATATCACTCTCGATCATACTAACTTGTCTGAAAGTTATTAGCCCATATTTAATAGATCTACCTGTTAAGCTATTAGCTTAAAGGAATAGAGAGATCTATAAAAGGATTAATGAAATGGTTTAAGCTTTAATAAGCTATAAGGTAAGGGATTGAGCCCTTAAGGAGAGACATTATCATCAATGATACTCTTCTTTCTGATACCACGAACCACTTCATTTGGGATCTTCAAAATTGAAGATGAACTATCATTTGAGGATGAAGTTCCAATAACATAAATACATGGATCGAAGTAGTTATACTACTAAACCTTTTGAAATATGAAAGGTAGATCCTAAGTACTTAACAAACTAGTCATGATTGTACATGGATGTTTGTTATAATCGATATTTTGAGAATGATCGATAAGTATAGCTCCTAAACAAGTGTCATGAATAAAGTCATTACTATTATAGTTCTAGACCTCATTATGACACAAGTAAATTGGCTGAGCTAACTGTTTCTAAAATTAAATTTAGAAACGACATGCTCGTTCCATTATGTCTCAAACATACTTATTGATATAAGGTATGAGCTCAATGTTGAGGCTATCAACATTGTCTTTAAAAGGACTAATAATTAGACCTTAGACAATGTTGTATTTCCGAGAATAACTACATGTGTTGTAAACACTGTAATTTCTGGAAATAGTGAGATACTTAGTTATTTAAATATAGTAAATCCTTAAAGTCATGTGTATATATTGAATATGAACACGACAAACAAGGATGAACTATAAATAACCAAGTAATGGAAATAGGTCAATAAAGTTCTTATTTAAACACGTTCAATAAATCACACTATAGTAAGTGGTGATGAGATCAAACCATGCAATGGTGCAACCTGTTTTGGCACCAAAGGGATGTACACCTTGATAGGGAGACTTGTTATCTTTAGATATAAAGTCTGGTGTATAATCTAAAGGTATGCGAAGTGTTAATTTGTTCTAAAGTAAATTTATTTACTATGAACAATTTGACTTGACCTTAAAATGGTAAGTCAAAGATCACTAGCAAAAATGCATGAACTAGAATAATATGAAAATGGGACATATGTCAGATCGACATAAATGATAGAGTATAGATAAAGTGGGAATCCATATGATGGGAATCTCAATCCTGGGTCAAAGTCTAAACCGTCTATAATGATGGCAAAGAATTAAATTGGCTGAAGGAAACTTATCTTCTCTGGTCAAAGTGGGAGATTGTTGGGAATATTGCCCACTTGAAGATAATAAATAAATGATTACTAAATTCGATAATAAGATTACTTTATTAGCATTATATGATTAGTGGGTTGAGTTCTTTACAATTAGAATCAATAACAACTATCTTCCATAGCCTCCGTATCTAACTGAGTCACGTGCTGGGCACCTGAGTTCGGGCGGTGTTCTAAAACATGGTCGATGACTGATATACGCCTGGAAAGCTATATCTAAAGTCATATATGTGGAACACATAGGTGAAGGCTGATCACTATGTGGGAGCATTCTACACTTGTGGTAAGTGTACGACTTGGACAGGTCTTGGTTGTAGATGTGTCGTTTAAGGACCGTTACGACACACTAACCGAGGTCACTATGATGGTCACAGTGAGACTTGATCTAAATCCTGAAGTGATCATGGACACTGGGTTATGTTACTGAGCTCTTTGACTCATTCGCTAAAAGGCTATTCATGCTAATCACAGCTTATGTCTTGGGAGTTTTCTCAGAGCATAATTCGAGTGGGAAATGATTTACAGATACGGAATCCAGCCTTCCTAAAAGAAGGTTAATGTTCGCTCACCTAAGGGTTGATTCCAGAACCGATAGATTGCTAGCACTTTCGAAGTAAGTAACGTTCGAAAGAATCTTTCGCTGGGGAAGCAACAATGCTCAGGGCTGATATGTATCAAGAGAAGTATAACAGATAAATTGACTTCTCTCGATACGGGTTGAACCTGTAGGATCTTGATCACGAACTGACTATATCAGTGGACACTCGTCACGATGAGTAAATATAATTCTAGTATAAAGGAGAGTTCAGTATTGGCTTACAAGGTGGAGTATTTGACCAAGATTAGACGAATCGATGGACAAAAGAGAAATGACTATTTCGTCTTTTTCATCGGATTTGTTAAGCTCCTATTACTAGGTCCATAGTCCCCGATTCGGCTATGATAAAGGCGGATAAGAACTTTCGTATAATAATGTTTATCATTATTAATCTCACTTGCTGTAATTGTGATTGACAACATTAATTCTGGAAAACGGGTATTCGCAGAATTAAATAAATATTTATGGTAGAATTGTTTATTTATTGTTTGATCAAGTAAATAAACAATTATTAATTATTTGTTTATTGTTGGACCAAGTAAATAAATAATTAATTGGGTTTTAAGCAATTGGGCCTTGCACACATGGAAAATTCGAATTAGGATTTTTGGTACTAGGGTTTGCGCAAATCTCCTTGGCCGTGTGCCATCAAGTTCGAAATTTCAATATTGGTATTTACCAATATTTTCTCTTTAGTTGTTTAAATAAAGGAGAGAGAAAAATATAAGATATTGTCCTATATTTTCTCCTTATTTAAAGGAAAATATTTAGGAGAATATTTAGGAGAATAATATATTCTCCTTTATTATCTCACTAAATAAATTATTCTCTATTTAAATAAAAGAATAATATCCCATAGATATTGATCTGATGGATGAGAGAAAAAGTAGGATTCACTTGTTGAGATCCAAGGGCCTAGATTAAATCCTCTAGTATGAACACAATAAAAGGAAATAAAATATTCTGGAAGATTCCATGAATATCTCCTTTTTACTACTATAAATACGGGTTCATGAGAAGGCAAAAATTAAGGATTTTGACCTAATAATTTCGTGCACTCTAGGCTACCTTGGCCGTGCAAAACAGCCTCTCCCTCCCCTCGGAAATTCGTTTCCATTCTTAGTAAAATAAGAGAGAGATCTCGAAACACCTAGTTTCGTGATCCAGTGAGATAAAGACTGTGCCCACTCATCTTTCTTATTCGTCTCGGAGATTACGTTTCGGAAGACTAAGGTGTCATCCTCGAGTCCTTCATCAAGACGACGCAAGGAGTACGTGATTGGATTGGAGCGTTCTGTAGCTGAACCGAAAATCAATGTAAGTACTCGTTTACTTTTATATCGGTTGCTTGACTTATATGCTCTCGTGAATTAAATTAATTAAACATAACTAGATCTTGTTAATTATAACCATAATTTAATTAGCTTATGATCAGCGTAATTAATTATTTTTCCTCATTAATATGGTTATATGGTGGAATCATCTCAAACGAGTCGCATCGGAGCGATCGTTCGTGTCTGATGCGCGCTCGATCCACCGACAAGTGGTATCAGAGCGATTGTTCGTGTCTGATACCCACTTGATTCCCCAACAGCAGTTACCCACTTCGAGTTTGATGATCAAAGCGTCGTCATGGGGCCCATATAGCCTTTTGGTATCGTCTTCATTGAATGAGATCGTGGTATCCTCTACCTTTTGGCACCCAGATGACCTCGGTGTACCTTTAAGTTGACGTTGGTGTGCCTTAATTGAGTTTACGTTATCCCTGCAAAACTTTGAACCTCCCATGATATAGTCGATCCGGGGTTTTGCTTGGGGAACGTCGTCATCGTCCTCCTTTTCCCTTCCCCTTTTCGGGGAGGGATTTCCTCGGGTTCTGTTATTGTTAAATTCCTTCTTCTGGGGCGGTGGTCCCATGTCGACATTCTTCAGCTCTCCATTTTTCTATTTCTCAATAAGTACCTTTCGGTCTACGACACAATCCAGTGTCGTGTCCGTAATTTTTGTGGAAATCGCAGAATTTTTTCTTGTCACGCGGCCGTTTCGGGGTGCCTCTTTCAGAAACTCCCTCATTGTTTACGTTAAAGGCATGTTCTGGGATGTTTGGAGGCTTCATCCATTCATTGTTTCGGTAAGGCCTCATTCCAGGTGTCCTGGCCATGGCCGGAACAGGTGTCATAGAAGGGACTTTCCTTGGATTATGTTTCTTTGACAGGAGGGCCCTTTCTTCCTCAGCTTTGGCGTAGTTTGAGGCACGATGAATTGCATCCTCGATGGTGGGTGGTCTGTTTACGGTCATTTCCTCTCGGAATCTAAACTTGTGCCACAACCCATTTTTTAGAGCGTTCATAGCCGATTCTCCCTCCAAGGAAGGGATTTTTGACATGACAGTCTTAAACCTTGTCATGAAGCTTTTCAGAGTTTCGTCTCGGGTTTATTGGGTGTTCCATAGGTCTGCCATGGTCGCCTCATCTTCTACTAGCATCGAGTAGTGTTTGATGAATGCGGCTGACAACTGTTGAAAAGAACTTATCGACCCTTCTTCAAGACGTGAAAACCAATCCAAGGCGCTTCCTGACAGGTTCTCGGCGAATAACTGGCAAAACCCTGCTTCTTGCTAGTTATCTCGTAGACATGCTCGCCCCATCGCGATGCAAAAGGCCGTCACATATGTTTTCGGGTTGGAAGTACCAGAGTACTTGGGTAACCTGATCTTTCCGGTGTCCCCAACTTTGACTTGGGTAATACATGGAGCAAAAGGGGTTCGCCCAGTATCTGCCACCAGCCGGTCGATCTCGGGGGCCGAGCTCGTGGCATAGTACATTCGGGAGTCTACAGCCCGGAACTTCTCATCCACCATCTGACGGAAGGCATTGAACGCGGGGTGATCATCCCTCGGGATTTCTACGGCGAACTGTTCTCCCCCAGTTTGGATTTCTCCTCTCTGAGGGTTTCTTTCTTCTGGACGAACTATCGGCTCGAAATAGTTTGGTTCCTCAGGAACTCCTTCCTCGCGGGGGAGGTTGATGACTTGAGGAACATATCTAGGAGGAGGGCCTCCCGGAGGCGGGGGCGGTAGGAAGCCTTGAGTCGGTCGAGCTTGCCAAACACTGGCCTCGACCTGTCCATCAAACTGGCCAATTCCGGCCGTATTGCTAGTGCCGGCCATATCGTTCGACATGTGGATCCCGGAGAAGCTTAGCCGCCTCCCGGGTGGGGCGAACCTTCGTCCGGTTGCGGCGGATGGACCGGTCAAACTCAGTAGAATAGCTCACTCAGCGTCGAGCTCTCTTGAAGCGATGATTGCGCAGCTGTCAAGCTATCGAGCTGGGATCGGGTTGATCTCTGGAATTCAACGAGTTTCAACAGAAGAGCCCATGTCTCCGGATCGGCTCCAGAAACCGAGATTTCGTGCTCGTTGTTAGAAGACATTCTTTCAGATCCGATCTGTGTTCTTCGGCGTTAGGTTTCTGATAAGTTTCTCACAGACGGCGCCAAATTGTTGAGCCGATTTCTCGTCCCAACAATCTATACCAGATTTATTCGAGTTGTCTCGTATATTTATTTATATAAATTAAGGGTCTCAGAATCCGATTATGAAGATTGAATCGAAATCCGAAAGAAATTAACAGATAATACGAATTAGAATATAGAAAGAGCGAAAGGGAATTCCTTTTATTAATTATTGAATATAAACCTTACAAGAACAGGAAGTTGTTTTAGAATAAGCAGGAAAACTCTAAATGAGTAAAGAAAAATAAAGCGCAATCTCTCTCTAGAAAATTTCGTCCGTGTAAAATGAAAATGGAGTTAGCTTTTATAGCTAGCTCGCTGATTCTCCTGCTTCTTCAGATCGGCACACGTGTATGAGCAGAACCGGTCTTCCATCCTTCAAATAGGCGATTTGACCGTTTCTTAGATGATCCGTCGTTCAAATTTCTTGGCGGGACCGTCTAGGAACACTTGTGGGCCCGGGTCGAGTTGAGATTCTTCGAAATATTGTCTTGGGCCGATCTCGCCCGCGCCTAGGTTTATTAGGCCGAACTGGGCTTTGGGCCGAACTAACGATTGTCTTGTCCCCTCTGGGCCGAGCTTGTCTTGGGCTTAGTTGGTCCAATTCGCATGGTGGAAGGGAGAGATATTCACTCCCACAGCGCCCCCTTTCTTATTCTTCCTCGCTTCGCGAGCAGTCACCAGAGTGTTCATGTTATCTCCTACGACTAGAAAAAAACTTCATCAAAATAATAATAATAATAATAAGTCACGAGGACGAACTCGATTTTATCGAATTAACCCTCTTCAAAATCTTCTGGAACGTCTGGAGCAGGGTGCCACAATTTGGTTGAGATGAACCGGTACGAGGTGAAGCTCGACCACTCGCCAGAACCATCCTGAAGCTTTGAAAGTTTCTCGGCCAACTCGTCTCCAGGATGTGATGCCCTGATCTTTCCTGAAAAACAAAACGAATAATTTTTTAAGCATATTTCGCTAACTATTTTAAATACAAGATATATAATCTAAGCATACTCGGCGAGCTCGCCCATTTAAACGAGAAGGATTGAGCTCAGCTCATGAGAGAGTGCTCATTAATGGTGAAGTAAAAATATCGCCTCCCCAATACTTGTCTTTAGAAGGGATGCCTGAGATCACTCCCTTACCCGCGGCCTTCGAAAGATTAAAACACTTCGGATCGGGTTTCGAGTTCGCCTTGACAACATAGAGACGAACTAAGTCCATTAGAGTGAGGACGACCTCCTGCTCATGGGCGACAACTAACAGACCCAACACCATCCTAATGAAATTTGGGCATATTTGACAACTAGCGCTTCGACGAAGTCAAATAGAAGGGGGTGAATCGGAAACCTTAACTCGCACTTCTCTAGCCAAAATTTCATAGACACAAAAAAAACAATTTATAATCGTGTCGAATGTGGCTCCGGGTGGGGAAAGAAGGATCAGAATCTCTGGAACTATCCGGTATTTATTAGGAATTGCCCTCAATTCTACGAAATTTATAACAGAAGGCATAAGAATATCCTCATTTCCTGGAAAGCCAGATTCCGACGAATGAACTCCTGAGTTTGACATTTAAAACTGCAGCTACATGAAGAGCCATATGAAGGGAAACTCTCACGTACAGTTTTTTTGGGGGGGTAAAATTTGTAGGGGACGAAGTGACTAAAAATATAAACTTGTTTGAGTTCGATGGTAGAACTAAGAACAAAAACTGGGCGAAGTCTATACGAAACTAAGAACTCAGAGAGAAAGCGAGAAGTTCGAAATAAGTGAGAGAATGAGAAAGTTGCCTTTTACTTCGAATGCTGTGAATATAAATGAGAAGAAATGTCTTTTCGTTGCACGTATTTATATACAATTATATCCAGCCGCATTCCGAAAAAATCTCTCAAAAAATCAAATCAAATACTCGATATTCTCGAGAATATCAAAAGACACCGCGACTCTTCGACTCCGACTTTTCCAATATGACTAGAGTGTGCCATGTATCAATCATCAACAAGAGCGCGTCATCTCATCGAAGACGCGTGTAAAAAAAAAAAAAATCGCCAACTTCCCTCCAAATTTTCGAGACAAATCGGATTCTCCGTGTAAAATATTTTCAAAATAAATTATTATTATTTATTTATTGGGGTTCAGTTCGACCAAAGGCCCAATAAATGATCCAGTCTGGCTCAAGGAGAAAAGGCCTAAACCCAGTTCACAGAGAAGTCATCCAGTTCGCCCGTGCTGACCTAGCCAAGTAACGAAGTCGTGGTCAACCCGCAATTTCGCCGAGAAGATCGGATCTAAGACTTGACCAGTCCGTGTGGCGAGGACAAGCTGATCAACACGTGTCCAAGAGACGATCCTTTCTTCGCTTATAAATACCGACTGTTGTATTCATTTTTGCACACACAAGATTATGTTATTACAAAATTATTTATTATTCAAATTCTCTTGGTCATTTGTTGAGTTCCCCCACTTAAGTTCGGCACTTCGCCCCTTGTAAACAACAGATACAAATGAAGATTACTTTCTTATTATTTCGTATTAATATTTCTTTTAATATCGTTTGTTTTTTATACGAAGTCTTCTGAGACCTATTAAATAAATCAAATAATATATTTAATATAATATTTGTGATTATTGAGATTTCGATTATATGAATTCATTTTAATTAATTTATTACCTTCCATTAATACTCAAATAAATCAAACTTTGAGGCCAAAAATCCTAAATGGAAATTAGGCTTTGATTTCTAGAAGCATGAGACTACTTGGGATTTGAGGTGATTCTTCCGTCAACAATTATCATGTTAGAATTGGGCTCAATATTTTTTAGTCTCCCATATAGAAAAATTCGACGCTAGGATAAATACAAAATTAAATTTAACATGTTATTAGTAATATTTTCTAAACTTTCACAAGTTAAGTTTCTTGTGTACTTACGAAAAACAGATATTAAAAAAGGTTATATAGGTGTATAGCCATTTTTGTTATAGAGGATTTAAATTTAATCAACATTTTGTTAATTTTTAGTAAATAACCACACCCACCAATTTACAAAGGGTAAAAAGACCAAACCGGCCTCAGTGTCAAATTCCCGCTCATTATTTTCAGCCCATTAATTAAAATGGAAATAAAATATTAGGTCATAATTTCTGGCACAAATCAAGGGACCATCATTAACAAACGTAATTAAACATCACGCACCACAAATTCACCGAGATGCTCCCTCGCCGACAGGAGCACCACGAATCTTTTCTTCTTCTGTCATCTTCTTTCTTCTCCGGGGAGGCAACGAGAAGAAAGAAGATGACAGAAGAAGAAAAGATTCGTTTAAAAGAGGAGAATTTGGGCGGTACAGAGTGAGGCTCGTTGACTTTGTCCACGCCGTGATGTCGGCCATGGTGTTCTCCGCCGTGGCCATGTTCGACCAGAGCGATGTTCAACCAGACCTAAATCGCCATTAATGTTTTTTTTTTCTTTTTTCTTTTTCATAAAGGAAAATATGTGTATTGATGAAGAATTGGGAAAGAAGAACCCAAATATTTTATTTTTTTTATTAATAAAGAATTGGGATTACAAAATTTCTTATATTATGATGATCCTTCATTTTTTTTCTCTCTCTTCTTCTTCTTCTTGTTTTTCATCGGAATTGCTGGTGGTTTTGAGTGTATGAGATTTGTTTCAGTGATTGTGAATTTGCTGAGATTTTGGTTATGGTGAATTCTTATCCAATATTGTAAATACAACATTGATTTACAGTTAATACCAATTGTTTCATCGTAAATGCATTGTAAATACAAAGCATATTTACAGTTAATACCAATTGTTTCATTGAGGATGATTCGCTGTTTTGAATCAAATAATATTCAGTAAATAAAAGAATATATTTACTGATTTTATTCCATAATTAATAGTCACGAAAATAGATTCAAACTTATCTAAAGTCAACGCATATCTCACATACATAAAATCCTGAAATACACGTTAAAAACTCTTTCCAAATCGGAAAGATTCAAATTTAAAAAAAATCTTAAACTAGTCCGTTTAATTAGTAAGGGTAAACGTGTACAAAAATTTCAATTAATAAGCTGACACGTAAGCAAGCTGGCTAATGACAGAAAATTAATGAAATGTTGACCACACCCAAATTGTTAGCCTTAATTACGTAACCAATTTTTTGTATTAAAAAAGTGATTAATTTATAATCCAATGGAATGTTAATAGGAAGCATGAGAGAGAGAGAGAGAGACAGAGATTAACAAGATTCCCCTGGGTTGACTCCGCATAGCAGCAACAGCATCAGTGAAAGATCACGAAGCCAAAGCAAATCACTCACTCTCACACGCTTGAAAGGGTTGCGATATCACCAAGAAAGAGGTAACAATGAAAGGGCTGTCATTTTCCCCATCACAAGCCCACATATGGAAGAACCCAACCCAAACCACAACAAACCCAAACCCAAAGCCCCACAGCCTCCGATTCAACCCTCCTTCGCCGCCGCCGAAATCCGTGTCCTTCTCCGTCTCCGCCTCCGCCAATAACTCCCCCATCCCACCTCTCGTCGTAGTCGGCTCCGCCAACGCCGACATCTACGTCGAGATCGACCGCCTCCCCGCCGCCGGCGAGACCATCGCCGCCTCCTCCGGCCAGACCCTCGCCGGCGGCAAAGGCGCCAACCAGGCCGCCTGCGGGGCCCGCCTCTCCCACCCCACCTTCTTCGTCGGCCAGATCGGCTCCGACGCCCACGGCCGCCTCATCGCCGACGCCCTCGCCGCCGGCGGAGTCCGCCTCGACTACCTCTCCGTCGTGGAGTCCGGCGAGGTGCCAACCGGGCACGCGGTGGTGATGCTGCTCGCCGGCGGAGAGAACTCGATCGTGATCGTTGGCGGGGCTAACGTTGTGGGGTGGCCGGAATCTCCGGCGGGTTTGGACGTGGTTGAGAGGGCTGGGATTGTTTTGCTTCAGAGAGAGATTCCCGATTCCGTCAATATTCGAGTCGCTCAGGTAATGTATATAAAATTACCTTCGCTACATTTGCATTTAGTATTGCTTTTTCAACTTCAATTTTGACACTGTAATCAATTTAATTACAGGAATGTCGGTATTCAATCCCTTTCATTTCGTATTTTCCCTCCCCGCCTCTCTATAAAAAAGAATATAGTCTAGTTCGTCAATAAGTTTGTCAAAAAAACAAGATTGGTACTTTGAAATTTCAAAAGTTAGCCCTTAATTTTGTCCCTTTTATCCGATAAATTGAGTCACTTCACATTCTCAATTGAATCTTAACAGAATAATATAAATAAAGAAGAAACGAACTTTGGGTTTGAAATTTGGCGCCACAACAAGTACATACAGGCTATAGAATGATGTGCTTGATTTGGAGTTAGAGAGGGGTTTTTAAGGCTTAATGCACTTGTATTAGGTTTATTGGAAAAAATATCTTTATATATTACTATTGACTTTTGTGTGTTAGTGTTAAAAGACGTCTTAATCTTAATCTCGGTGGTGCTCTACAAATGTTTTGACTTCTAAGAGGATTGTGAAGTGCCGGATTTTGATGAAGAGCATTATAAACAGAACGACTTTTTGTATTTTATTTTCGATTCAAGTATAAAATAAACTGTTCTTATGAGGAGGCTAAAATAAACTTGCTATGTAATTCTTGTAATCAATTTCAAGGCTGCGAAAACCGCGGGTGTTTTGGTCATTTTAGACGCGGGAGGAGTGGACTCGCCAGTCCCGCCCGAATTGTTGAATTTGGTCGACATTTTCAGTCCGAATGAAAGCGAACTTGCCCGCTTGACAGCCATGCCCACTGAAACTTTTGAGGAGATCGGTCGGGCCGTTGAAAAATGCCACGCAATGGTAAGTTTTTTTGGGATTGAGGAGATATTTAGGGTTGGGCTTGAATAATGATGACCCACGGGTTTTTTTGTTGTTGTGTGTCTCAGGGTGCAAAGCAGGTGTTGGTGAAACTCGGAGCCAAAGGGTCGGCTCTTTTTGTGGAAGGCGAAGAGCCGATCCGACAACCAGTCATCGCGGCCGAGAAAGTGGTCGATACCACCGGAGCCGGTGACACCTTCACGGCCGCTTTTGCCGTCGCACTCATCGAGGGAAAGTCTAGAAAAGAATGCTTAAGATTCGCGGGTACGTGATTCATGCCCACTTTGATATCACATTGCTTTTTTATGATTTCTTTTCTTTTTCAATATATATATACATATATATATATATATATATATATATATATATATAATAATAATAATAATAATTTTTGTAGCTGCGGCCGCATCTCTCTGTGTTCAAGTTAAAGGTGCAATTCCCAGCATGCCCGATCGGAAATCAGTCATTAATCTTCTTGGGTCTGTTTGACGATGTTTATTAGTTTCAAAGCTTCAAATATTTTGTATTTTTATTCTTTAGGTTCATTGTAACTTAAACCAAATAACCTGCTCATATGTTTTAGGATTGTAGACGGATGCCAAAATCATAGTAATAAAAAGCGTAGCTCCTACAATTTCCTGTCCTCTGTAAAAAAAAATAATCTCTCCCTCTCTCTCTCTCTCTCAGCCTTGCTTTAAAATAAACGCATTTAGATTCTGGTTTTGAAAAGGACTGTTTTTTTTTTTTTTTTTAAATAGACAATTGTTTGGTAAAGTGTTTTTAATTAGCTTTTAGTGTCAGTAAAAACAGATTTAGCGTTTAGTAAAATAAACATGATTATAGAAAAAAGATCAAAATAGACATCTCTTTAAATATTAAATAGTAATTAATAATGTGGTGATTCATATATATATATATATATATACTAATCATAATTTGTAAATTAAAAAAAAGTGGACAACGAAAAATTATTTTATTTTTAATATAAAGTTTTCTTATTATTGACGAACATTTAAACTACGGATTTATCGTTCCTACTAAATTTACAGCAATCTCATCTCTTAAGTTATCCATACTACTCGTAAAAGTTTGACGCTCTTCATCATGATCTTCACTTGTGTGATTTTCATCCACTCTCATCATCCAATGTCTCATCGATTGTTTCAAAATCTAGCTCTTGTTTTGCATGTACTTGAATATATTTATGTAGTGCCATAGTTACGATAACTATTTTTACTTGATTCTTGAATGGGTAACTTGGCATGGCATTCAGGATTCTCCATCTTTTTTTCCACGTTTCAAAGTTACCAGCATTTACCAAATAATACTTTCTTGTCATAATTTAAAATGAATTAATAATTATTTAGTTAAAACTATACAATAAATTAAGCTATAAAAAATTATAGTCATACCTTCCGGAGGTTTCGGAAAGTTAAGCTCACTATCACGAAGAGCGGCGGAGAATACTCTTAAATCATACACACTACCTTCCCAACCAGCATAAGCAAAAGTGAATTTCATATTTAAATCACCTACTGCTGATATATTTTGAGTGGAAATCTTCTTTCTACTGATAAATGGTACTTGATCTTCTTTTGGCAAAGAAGCTGGAACATGAACACAATCTATAGCACCAATGCAATCGTTAAAAAAAAATACAAATATGTCAATTATGTTATGTATTTATTGTAATACGATGATAATGAAAATAAAATCACAAAAATTAGCATGAGAATACCTTAAAATGTGGCATATATCTTGAATCTCTTGCTATTTCATTGTGAGTATTCTTAAATTTTAGATCAGAACGTTTTATGACATCTACTGCCATGAGACATAATATATCTAATATCTCCGCAAAATATCGATTTATAGACCGCTCTTAATTAAATAAAGAAATGATTGTGGGCCATTCTTTTAAATAAAGAATAAACAAAGAGACTCTTCTTTCTCTAGCATTGTATCATTTCATTAAAGCAACAAGAAACAATACCATTATTCAACTCAGTTCCTTGCTGCCATGAAGCTGCCCAGATACGGATTGTAAGCTAAAACATCATTCTGGATTCATGAAATTGCTACAACTACTTTGTGCCTGTTGTTATTTTTGCCTACGGATAGAGAAGGTTGTTATATATTATGTATTTTTTGCATGCTGTTAGCTCTAACTACTCATCCATCCTGCTGCTCATGACCAGTTGTTGTCTTTCCTTTCATTGGCTTCATTCGACACACCCACCGGGATAATACAATGTCCTTTCAGGACCTTCGGAATACGGGCACTATCAAAAGCAAGTTGCTCGATATCATTAATAGCTCTCAAATACTCATTCATATAACTACATATAACTTAACTGGCATGAATTCAATAGCATCTCATCCGAATGTTGAAATATCTCTTGCACTATTCGGTTTCCTATGCCATGTCCAAGAATGATTAGAATCATTCATAAAATATCCAATGCAATCATTTTTCTTGAACCTTTGAATCCGTAACTTGTTTCCAAGTTATTGCACAAACTTATTTAAATATCTTTTTTCCATTCTAAACATTCTTTGACAGTGACTTCTGTTTTCCCTCAACATCTCTTGCATGAAAATATTCTCCTTCTTTTTCGAATTCATACAAGGAACTTTATGTATGTACGTATCATAATAAAGTTGCATCATATGAACAGTTTTCTTTATAAGGATAATGGATTCGTCGTTTTTTTTTTTTGGCAATGATTTCTAATTCCTCGTCTTCTGTCATATCCATTTATTCCTGGAAACAAATACTAGTAACATCATAAGACTAACAACATCATTCAATGAAACAATTCTACCAATAAAATAAACAATACTATAAAAAAAATCAACAAATAAATACTAAAGAGACTATAGTTCTCATATTATAAGGATTATTAACATAAAATAAGCTATATAATAAAGAAAAAAAATCAACCAACAAATACAAAAGAGACTATAGTTCTCATATTATGATGATTATTAAAATAAAATACAACAAAAATTCAAAATTGCGGGGGATTTTTGAGCTCCTTCTTGATTGGAGCCATAGCTTAGATTATACTCATAATTAAGCCAACAACTTTGAACATGCTGATCTTTCATGGTTGCGAACATCTCTCTCTTCTCCCGGCTCTGAAATAGTCTATTGCAAAAAGTCACATTGCATGTCCAACTACAATATCACGCAGTGAATAAACAACTTCCATTACTTCGGCGATACTGGTACTAAGTACTTCTTTGCGTACTAAATTGTACGGTGTCGCTTCGATCTTCAACTGTCTTCATATAATTTAAAATTTAAGTTTGCAAATATATTTGATTTATTGATACAAATCTCTGTTTTATATTTCCACCATTCTTCACTTGCATTGACGGTATTATTGTTATCATTCCACCCGAGACCAGTTTCCTTTCCGATTAATTGCTTCCAAAGCTTTCATTCACCTTTCAGTAATTCTAGCTTATTTTTCAATTGGTGTCTATCGTATTGATCTCTTTGTGTTTTCTTAGAAATAGTTTTCACCATGTTCTCCCATCCTAGCTTGGTTAAGGTTGTTCTAGGTCGGTTTCCAGTTTCAATCTCCGCGATACAAGCGTCGCATAAGATATCAACCACATTATTATCCCATACCGCTTTGATCCGCGACCGTTTATCATGATTTTCACTCATATATATATGTAAAATATATTAGTAAATTTTCACATTTAATAAATTTAATATTTCTATAAGCTTAAGTAATTATATTTATAAGAGAAGAATTTTATAATATCAAATGTGTGAATACTTAAAAAAAATAAATGATTTCTACTTTACGTCTATGATAAAAAAATTTCTTCAAAAACTCAATATACATTAAAAACAAAAATACTTAACTCAATATGGTATAACTTAACCACAGTATTATCGTAGTTACTTTTTGGTCGACAAGGACAAATAGAACATTATGTATTTTATTGTTTTCTTTTAACCAATGTATTTTATATTTTTAAGTTTTTAACATTTTGCACATGTTTTCTTCCAAATCCTTTAGTCGACATGAGAAGAGGGATATGAGCTTGATAAAAAAAAGAAGAAGGATCTGAGAGAGAGAGAGAGAGAGAGAGAGAGAGAGAGAGAGAGAGAGAGAGAGAGCAACAATTATCGATCGACGAGTAGCATCCGCGAGGTCGATCTGGTTACAGCGGAGGCTGAGGCGGACCTCCGACGCATCACCGAGCTGATGATCTCCGCCATGTATCTTCGACAGTGCGTTCAAGTTTACGGCGTCGTTAGAAAATTGGTGATGGATTCGAGCTTGCAGCGATTGTGCGTTCAAGTATCTTTTCTTTGCTCAATATTGTTTCTATACGAAGCTCTGGTTATGATGAAAACTTGCCACCGAGCCTAAACGATTTCTATCAACCATGACTCGCAATTCCATATCCTAATCGAGTTAATTTTGCTTTCTTAATCACATCCTGAATACTAACCAATTCCCAGTTCGAACCAGAAAAATAACTAACGACGTGTAAACTTTTAGATTCCAACCAAGAACACATCAAACAGTTTCCATAAAAAAATCAAACTCAATTCCATTTATAATTCATAGAGTTTATTTAGAAACACAACCGGAAAAGACTAACATTGATTCTTGTTCTTCTCAGTTTGAACTCCAAAGATTAATTCGATGAGGATTTCCGAGAATCAACTGAAATTATGTTGCAGCGCCTCAATGTTTGTTCTCCAGAGAGTGTGAGATAGTTTATACACTTATTTAGGCTTCAACGTAGATTTTATTGATATTCTGTGATCTTGTAGAGAAATTTTAGCAGATACGTTAGGATTTAGACTCGGTATTGGTGGTAGATATTGTTGATGTCGATTTTTAGATCGATCAACAATCACAAATGAAAGGTGAAATGATAAAAATAATTTAAAGGGGTTTAGAAAGACGTCGTATAAGAAACAATTTAATAATAAAGAACTATAATAATATACGAATATTAATTACTTTTATTAATATAGAGAAGGTTACAAATGGACGAAGTGACGAACTCAACAGGTCTAGCTCAAGATCGTGAATATAAGAATACAAAATAGAATTAATTGAAAACTGAGATGTAGAGCTTGCATGTGCCAAAATCGTCCTCTCCCCTTCTATTTATAGACGAGATGGAACCTTCTGGCCAAAGGCACGTGTTCCTCGATCCACATTCCTCGCCGAGGTCGTAGTCGTCCGAGATCCGGTCTTCGCGGCGTGGCCTACTCTTTGACTGACCGATCCTTCTGATCGAGAAGATGTGGTCGAGTTGGAGTCCTTCATCGAGACGGGAAATGTCGTTGGGCTTGGGCCGATCTGCCGAGAACGAATTAGGCCCGTAATTGATTTCGTGGGCCGGTCTTCAAACTGATTATGGGCTTTAGTCGGGTCAAAGCCCATCTGAAATAATGTTTAAATATTTGAATTTTTATACCCCCACAATTAGCCCCCAAATATTTTGAAAATATTTAGCGCGGAGAATTTGAACTGTTCCGAATAAATAGGGGGAGACCGAAGATTCGGGACCACGTGGCATCGTGTGAGAGTGCCTCCTCTTCACACGTGGCGTGACGTGACCGTATTTCGTAGTTCGAAGTCTAAGAGTCAGAGAATCTGTTATCTTTGCAGATATCGAGGGAAATATCTTAGATTAGATTCGATTTGATTTCCGAAATCATTAGATTTTTTCGGGATTTTAGTTAGTCAAGAGACGTATAAATAAGCGTGCCGAAGAGTCATTTCTTCTTACTTATATTCTCGTCTTCCGCGGTTAAAAGGTAACTTTCTCTTCTGATTTTCTCTCTCTCTCCCTTAAACTCTCTCTAAGTTCTTCGATTTTATTTAGACTTCGACCACTTCTTATTCTTAGTTCGACCAGCGAACTCAGGAAAGTTCATAACTTTAAACACATCCCCCCTGAAAACCTTAATTTTAGAATGTCGAGCTCAAGACTTCGTCCCTCAGGGTCTCAACCTTTAGGGAACGATGACATACTGTTACCTTCTGCCGTGACCTTGACTGACCTTAGGAGAATCCGCGAAAATTACCAGATTCCCCCAGAAATAGGAATTCTTCTTCCTCATCCTGGGGCCACCGCCGACACCGTCGTAGAGGGTTTCTGCTGTATATACGACATCTGGCTGGAGAAATGCGGATTGAGATTTCCAATTCATCCTCTCCTGTTCGACTTCATTCAGACCCTAGGGTTAACCCTGTCCCAGATGTGTCCAAACTTAGTCAGGATGGTGATGGGCCTGATTGTTGTGGCTCATGAGAAAAAGTCGAACTCTCGTTGATGGACTTGGTCCGTCTTTGTGTCGTTAAGGAGAATTCGAAACACGATCCGAAGTGTTTCTATCTTTCGAGGGCCGCATGCAGGGGTGTGATCTCGGGCCTGCCTTCGAAGGATAAATATTGGGGAAGGCGATACTTTTACTTTGCCGTGAACGAGCACTCACTTGGGGATCGAGCTCGTTCTTTTTCCTCGAAGTGGGCGAGCTCGCCGAGTATGCACAAAAAATTAATTTATCATATTTTTTTTCTTTGATATTCACTATGTAGGTGGGTGAGATAAACTGACATTTATCTGTTCTTTTTTTTTTTTTAGAAAAGATTAAGGCGCCATCTCATGGAGCAGAGTTCGCCGAGAAACTTTCCATATTGCAGGAGGGCGAAGTAGCGTGGTCAAACTTTACTTCTTACAGGTTTATCTCGGTCAAGCTTTGGCATCAGCCCCCAGCTTTTTTAGAAGGTTTTGAAGAAGGTTAGTTTGATTTGATTTCGTCCTCTTCCCGCGGTCAATTGTGTACGTGCCATTTTGATCAAGTTTTTATTATAATCAATTAGACGTAGGAGACAACATGAATACCCCGATCAGTGCTCGCGAGGTGAGGAAACAAAAGAAGGGGGGCGCTGTCTCGACTTCGACCCCAACCCCGACCGTTCCTCTCAACGATCCCGAGGTCGAAGTGACCGGGGTTCGTTTGATGTCCGAGATCTCGGTCGTTCTGGTGCCGTCTGACGAGGTACTTGAGACGACCGAGGTTGCCCCGACGGACATCCAGGGAGCCGAAATTCTCGAGGCTGAGGAAGCTCGAGTCCCCGGGGTCGAGGGAGACATCCCCGAAGGGGCCGAAGAGGGTCGAGCCCCTGAAAGGGCCGAGACCATGGGAGCGCCCAAGAAGAGGAAGATGCCAGCGAATCGGGTTCCTGAGGGCGGTGTCCCTGGAGAAAAAAGGAAGAAGAATAAAAAGATTCGGTTCCCGACCTCGCTGGCAGGGACGAAGAAGAGCCTACTCCTGAGGTCCTCGTGACCGCGGTGACTCGGGCGGACAAGGGTAAGGCTGCAGCGGAAGGAAGCAGGTCTTCCTCGAAGTCAAAATCTGGAGGCCGAGCTGATTCAGCCCCGTCTGCATCCCGGAAGAAGAAGCATATCGTCAATTTTCACTATGCGCAGGATCACATGCTGTGCGACGATATCTACTCTTCGGCGGGATTTCTTCTGTTACCGGTCGTTTTCGGGACACCGGAAATTCAAAAACGATTCAAGGCCGGCCGGGTTTTACCGGCCGGAAGCCCAACGGGCCCCGGCCCACCAGGCCCGAGCGCCCTGAGGCACCCACGGCCCGGCATGGCCGGCGCGCGCGCACCTGCGCCCCCGGCCCTGAGGCCCCCGGCCCAACGGGCCTCAGCGCGCCCTAGCGCGCCTGGCTCGCGCGCACCCTGCGCCCCGGCCTCCCGGCCCGCGCATGCTCTTGCGCCTCGGCCTCCCGGCCCGCGCGCGCTCCCGCGCCCCTGCTGACTCGGCCGGGTGTCCTTACCACCTCGGCCGAGCAGCTTTGCCACCTCGGTCACCTCGGCCGAGCAGCTTTGCCATCTCGGCCGAGCAGCTTTGCCACCTCGGCCACCTTGGTCCGGCCTTGGATCGAACCGCCCGAGGTATTTAATCGTTGTTTATTTTCGTGCGACAACATCTTCGCCAATTGACCTGTTTCGGCATATGGCTTCCGAAGGTCCCTGAGCTAGCCGAGGTAGACTGGTACAGGATGATGGCTTCGGCCATAACTAGTCGACCTGTTATACTTAGAGAAATAATTAATTTTTATGGATCTTGTTGTGATCGAACTAACGGGAGAGCTTTGTTGATTTCAGCTGTCCACCCAATTGAACCGAGGTGTTTTTCGCTACAAAAAGCGTCTTCGCGACTCCAAGGTCGAGCAGGAAAAGCTCGCCGAGGTTCAAAAGGGGACGAAGTCTCTTCAAGCCGAGCTCCAGGGCATGAATGAGAAAATTGCCATCCTTCAGGACGACCTTCTGGCCAAGGATGCTCTCTTGGAGAGGTCGAACGGCAAGATTGAACGCCTTCGTGGCAAGGTTCAATTCTTATCCGTTGACGTCGATGACAAAAAGGAGAAGATCAAGGGATGGGTGTCCCGTTCCAATGACTTCGAAAAGGAGAGCAAGAGGTTGGCGATCGATCTGGCGGCTCGGGACAAAGAGCTGAAAGATGCTCTCGAAGAGATCGCCCGGATGAAGAGGACGACGAGGGCGGAACCGGATCGGGCTGTGCATGCGGCAAGGAAGGCGACCTCGCTGAATTATCGTGAACAGATACTCAAGCATCGTGCACAGAAGGAGAAGATGGACGAAGCCGTCCTCATCTTGAAGAAGCTCGAGCAGTGCCGGGGGAATAAAGAGCCGATCTCGGAGGCCTTAAAGGGTGAGATCTCGGATTGGACCGCCGAGATGAAAGATACTGAGGACGACATCGCTTAGTATGAGGCCGATTACGCGGCCATTGCTATTTCTGAGATCGAGGACATCCCGTTCACTCCATACTCGGACCGATCTCCCGCCGACGCCCCCGCGACCGAGGTCGAGCCCGCGGAAGCCCTCAATGAGCACGGCTCGATGCTCGACCGAACTGACGAGGTTCTCAATTCTATCCCAGAGGGGAACGAAGAAGTGGCGGCGTTCACTCTTACCCTCGAGCATCGAGACGTCGAGGTCGGACCCCGTGACCAAGCTTAAGTCGGCAACCTGTCTTTTTTTTTCAATAAAAATGTTTATTTTGTTTCTGGGGCCCGTATGTTTTGGGTGAAGTTTTTGCTACTTTTGATACAATTATAGGGAGCTTTGGTACCTTTATTTTATATTCGAATTATTTTATCTTATTATTTTTAATGCAATTTTATGTCGAATAATTTGTCAAGTCGTTTAGCTCGTCAAACTTTCCTTTGCTTGCACAGATGCTTATATTCTGTCTTTTATTTAGTCCATCCGACCGATCTGAATACGTTTGAAATATTATTTTGTTTACTTCTGAGATAGATTGGATTCGCATAATGTTAAGTCTTTTAGGTCGCCCACATTCGGCCTAAAATGTTTCCCTTAAAGATTTCAGATGATTCGCCGAGTCTTTTAGATCGTCATAGAACTAAAAAGTTTCCCTTAGGCTGAGGTTTTGAAATCGGTTCGTCGCTCAAGATCTGTTTAGTTGTTCGGAGTATTGCCGGTCTGAAGCGTTTCCCTTTAGATTTGAAGCCGAAGTCCGTAATTAAATTTGGTGAAAATTTTAAGTCTTTTAGATCGTCGGGGACCTAAAAAGTTTCCCTTAATATTTTCGGACGAGGTCGACCCGTGTGGGTGCGATCTCTGATGACGCTGTGAGATGTCGGCTCTTGCCAGAGTCGTCGTGAGGTGTTTGCACTGCTAGCCTAGTCCGAGGTCGGGGTCATTGGCCGAGGTGCGAGCTTCGTGGCTTAAGAGGTTAGGGGGACTGTGCCTTTATGGTAAGAGGCTGCCTACGTACCCTTATACATGGATCAAGTCGGACGTAGTTCAATTATTACTGGTTTCAACAGTAGTATTTTTTGAGGTTCGAGACGTTCCATGATCTTAAAACCGGGATTCCGTTGAGTGTTTCAAGTTCATAAACGCCGGGATAGGTTACTCTGGTGACCCTATAGGGGCCTTCCCATTTTGCCCCGAGTTTTCCGGCGTTTGCCTCAGCAGTGTTTTGGAAGATTTTTCGGAGGACCAAGTCCCCTACATCGAATCTTCTTGTGTTAACATCTTTGTTGTAGAATCTAGCGATGGATTGCCTATAACGGGATAACCGTGATAGTGCTGAATCTCACTTTTCCTCCACTAGGTCTAAGGCATCGCATAGAGCCTCGTCATTTTTTGGCTCATCTTCAGGTGCGTATTTTACCCTAAGGGTTTGCACCTGATGCTCAATTGGGATGACAGATTCGACTCCATGGACGAGGGAAAACGGAGTTTCCCCTTTCTTGGCATCGAGCCTTTTCCTTATGGAGTCAACTATGGTCTTATTTTTTGCTTCCGCGTGTCCATTTCCTTGAGGATATCGGGGTGTCGACATTCTTACCTCAATGTTGTTATGGAAGCAAAACTTTCTAAACTTTTTCGATATGAATTGCGATCCGTTGTCTGTTATGATCTCGTGGGGAGTGCCATGTCGACAGATTATATTTTTCCAGATGAATGCGGTGACGTCGACGTCTTTTATCAGGACGAAGGCGCCAGATTCCACCCACTTTGAAAAATAATCTGTTAAGATTAATAAAAAGCTTAACCCGCCAGGGGCGACCGGCATTGGTCCCACAATATCCATAGACCATTTCATGAACGGGTATGGAGCCGAGATAGAGGATAATTCTTCTGCGGGTCTTTTTATGTTGGGAGCATGGCGTTGGCATTGGTCGCAACAGCGTGAGTGCGCCTCGCAGTCTACCAGCATGGTCGGCCAAAAGTAGCCTTGCCTCTTTATTTTGATGGCAAGCGCTCGTCCGCCTACGTGATTTCCGCATTCCCCTTCGTGCACGTCTTCCAGGATTCGTTTAGACTCCTCCATCCCGACGCACTTGAGGTAGGGTCCTGCGAAGCTTCTTTTAAATAGACTTCCATCTATGATGCAAAATCTCGCGCTTCTTAGCGCGAGCTTGCGTTTTTCCATCTTATCGGATGGGACCGTGCCAGTCGTGATGTAATGTAGTATTTCATCTCTCCAATCCCCCCCTTCTATTGTTATGACCGCGGTAGTGGTTGTGGCAATGGAAGGTTGTTTGATTGTTTCGACTGGGATGATCCTTTTGAGGTCCGGATCCGAGGTAGATGCCAAGGCAGCCAGTGCGTCGGCCGAAGTATTTTCACCTCGAGGGATTCTAGTCAGGGAGAATTCTTCGAATTGTTTCGTGAGGTCTTTCACGACTTTTAGGTAGGCTTCCATTCGCTCGTCCCTAGCCTCGTACTCTCCGGAGTATTGGTTTGCCACAAGTTGGGAATCGCAGAAAGCTTCTACTTTCTTTGATCCAACTGCGGTGGCCAACCTAAGTCCGGCGATTGACGCTTCGTATTCGGCTTCGTTATTTGATGCGACGAAGTCGAGCCTGAATGATTGTTCTATGGTCTCACCGTGAGGGGACGTCAGGTGTATTCCCACTCCTACCCCTTGCTTCGATGACGCCCCATCCACTTTAAGTGTCCAGGTCCCTTCGATTTCCGTCACGGTGGGACTTTCCCTCGGGAGTTCGATGATGAAATCCGCCAAAACTTGCGATTTTGCGGATGTCTTCACTCGGTACTCAATATCGTATTCGCTCAGCTCCACGGGCCACTTGGTTAATCTTCCTGATTGATTATGGCTATGTAGGAAACTTCTGAGCGGATGTGATGTCATTACTATAATGGTGTGAGATTGGAAGTATGGTCGAAGTTTTCGCGCGGCGGAAACGACGGCCAAGGCCAACTTCTCCATAATAGGATATCGAGTTTCAGCATCGACTAACGACTTGCTTGTATAAAATATTGGTCGTTGGTCCCCTTGCTCTTCTCTGACGAGTACTCCACTAACTGCCGCTTGAGACACTGCGACGTATAGATAGAGTGGCTCCCCCGCAACGGGTTTTGCCAAGATTGGGGGCGTCGATAGATACTCTTTTAATTTTTTGAACGCCTCTTCGCATTTTTCGTCCCATTCGAGCTTCTTGTTCCCTTTAAGGAGCCGGTAGAAAGGAAGACATTTATCTGTGGACCGAGAAATGAAGCGGTTGAGGGCAGCGATGCGTCCCGTCAACCTTTGGACTTCGCGCATATTACAAGGTGAAGGCATTTCTCGCAGGGCGTGTAATTGATCCGGATTGGCCTCAATTCCTCGTTGGGTAACTAAATACCCAAGGAACTTACCGGATGATACTCCGAATGAAAATTTGGTGGGATTGAGTTTCATTTGATACTTATTCAGTACCTCAAAACATTCCTCCAAATGCCCTACGTGGTCGTTTTTCCTTAGAGATTTGACCAACATATCATCGATATACACTTCCATCGTCTTCCCTATCTTTTCTTTGAACATTTCGTTGACTAACCTTTGATAGGTGGCGCCAGCGTTTTTTAGTCCAAAGGGCATGACCTTGTAGCAATACGTGCCTCGGTCGGTGATGAAAGCTGTTTTTTCTTGGTCGTCAGGGTGCATCAGGATTTGGTTATATCCTGAGAATACGTCCATGAATGAGAGGATTTTATGTCCCGCGGTCGCTTCGACTAGCTGGTCGATGTGGGGCAGCGGGAAGCTGTCTTTGGGGCATGTTTTATTTAGGTCGGTAAAATCAACGCATACCCGCCATTTCCCATTTTTCTTCTTTACGACGACAGTGTTCGCCAGCCAATCCGGATATTTTACCTCGCGGATTGAATCTGCACTGAGCAGTCTTTCGACTTCGTCGTTGACAACCCGCGCCCTGTCTGGACCGAGCTTTCGTCTTTTTTGTTTTACGGGTTTAAAGCTGGGATCGACGTCAAGTTGGTGAGACGCGACGTTGATGCTTATTCCTGGCATATTTTCGATTGACCAGGCGAAGGTGGATTTGTTTCGTTTTAAGAAACAGATAAGCTCTCGCCTAGTACCACCTTTAAGCTTAGTTCCGATTCCGACACACTTGGAAGGGTCAGAGCCGTCAAGCTGTACTTGGACTGTTAATTCAGTGCTTGGCACATCAAGGGAATCGGGATCTTCTAGTGCGGAAACGCTCTCGGCCGACTCCACATTCATTAATTGCTATTGCTCTTCTTTAATCGTTTTGGCACAATATTTGTGGCTAGTGAGATAGCAACTGCGAGAGGTTGCCTGATTACCTAAGATCTCTCCTATTCCCTCAGGCGTAGGGAAACGAATACATTGATGATAGGTTGAAGGCACAGCCCTCATCATATGCATCCAAGGTCTTCCCAAGATAATGTTGTAATGGGAGAGACAGTCTAGTACTTGAAACTCTACTATTTTGTTGATTCCATGTGTTTTTACGGGCAACCTGATTGTTCCTAAGGATGGAGTAGTGGACCCATTGAAACCTGTCAAATGGGTTCGTTCTCTTTCGATCAAGTCTTCATCGATTCCTATCCTTGCCAGGGTATCCTTGAAAATAAGATCTACAGAGCTGCCTCCATGGATTAGAACTCTCACAACCTCACAGTTAGACACATCAATCGTGATTACAAGTGCGTCGTCGTGTGGTTCGGTTGTCCCCATTGCTTCTTTTTCGGAGAACGAGATTTGAACACCTTGTTCTAATCTGATTTTGGTAGTTTGGTTACTCAATCGACGTTGATGTGTTTTGATGGAGTTGACCGTTTCGTTGCAAAACTTTGAGCCGCCCATTATGAAGTCAACCCTGTGTTTTGCGACAGTTGGCGGGGAGTTTGGTTCCCCTTCCTCCTCGGGTCTCGCTCTCTTGGGGGAGGGGTTGCCCCTTCCCCTGTTGTTGCTATTGAAGACCTTCTTCTTTGGCGGGGGTCCTAGATCGACGTCTTTTAGTTCCCCCTTTGCATATTTCTCGGTTAAAGCCTTACGCATGGTCTCGCAGTTAACCGTGTCGTGGCCGTTAGCCTTGTGGAAACTACAATACGCATTGGGGTCCCGTGTCCATTTCTTAGCCTGGGGACCTCCCTCCTTAATGTCATCACTGACATTGAGCGTATAATTAGGAGGGGCGTGTTGCTTTTTGGCGTGAGGTATGACGTCGTGGGGATTAATCCTGCGAGGGTTATTCCCAGTGTTTACGGGCCTCACCCAAGTATTGGAGGGTGGTTTCTTTTCGGCCGCGCGTTGCCTCTCGTAGGAAGCGAATTCTTCTTCAGCCTTTGCGTAATTCGTGGCCTTATGAATTGCATCCTCTAGTGTGAGGGGGCGGTTAACAGTCATTTCCAATTTCAGCTTCGAGTCGTGCCTTAATTCGTTCCTTAGAGAGGTTATGGCAGACTCGTGGCATACGTTAGAGATTTTCGAGAGTACGTCCTTGTAGCGGATCATGAAATCCTTCAAGGATTTGTTCTCTCTCTGTTGGATCCCCCATAAGTCTGCTATGGTCAGATCGTCCTCCACGAACATCGAATAATGTTTCAGGAATGCAGCCGATAGCTTATCGAAACCATCAATGGAGTTTGGTTCGAGTTTGGAGAACCATTCCAAGGCGGGTCCTGACAAGCTTTCAGCGAATAGTTGGCAGTATCCTGCCTCTAATTCTCTCTCAGAGAGCATAACCCGTCCCATTGCGACTCTGAAGGACAATATGAAGGCTTTCGGACTTGAGGTGCCACTGTACCGTGGAAGGCGGACTTTTCCGGTATCTCCCAGTTGCACTTCAGTGATATTTCTGGCGAAAGGAGTTCGCCTTGTTTCTTCAACGAGACGATCTATCTCGGGGACCGAGCTGGCCGCAGAATGAAATTCTGAACGAACAACTCTCAGCTCGGCCGTTATAGATTCCTTGAACCTGTCCAGTTTGGTCATACTGGGTTCGCCACCACGAAAGAGGCGAGGTCCCGATTGTGCCGGATTGGCCGCGGTTGCACCTACCGGGCCCTGACGGGTCTGATTCATCCCGCCAAAATGCTGGGGGGTGAATGTTTGATAGATCGCTGGAGGGTGAGGTCCCGAATCAGTCGGGAAAGACCCGGACGGTGCTCCCCCGAGCAGAGGCGGAGGGAGTCCAGAAGGATCGATCATGACTTCTGTCGCGACCTCGCCAGCAGTCCCCCCAAGCTGAAAGCTTGTGATGGGAGACTGGTCTGTTCCTCGGGCGACCTGTATACCAGAGAAATACAGACGGACTCCGGGAGGGATAGCTCGGCTTGTTTGCGCAACCGAGGTTGCTTGGCGAGCTGACTCAGAGGCGGTCATATCTCCGGATCCCACTTGAGGATTCGGGGTGTTTTGAGGAGTCGAGAGAGTATTCAACCGGTCACTCGGCTTGCTCATCTATCTTTTTGGTCAGCATATCCAGGATTGCCCTGATCCGGATTCGTAATGAGTCGGAGTGGAAGACATGATAAAATTTTTTTTTTACGAACTGCTTCTTCCGAGATTGGTCTTTCTGAAATTTCCCACAGACGGCGCCAAATTGTTGATGTCGATTTTTAGATCGATCAACAATCACAAATGAAAGGTGAAATGATAAAAATAATTTAAAGGGGTTTAGAAAGACGTCGTATAAGAAACAATTTAATAATAAAGAACTATAATAAGATACGAATATTAATTACTTTTATTAATTTAGAGAAGGTTACAAATGGACGAAGTGACGAACTCAACAGGTCGAGCTCAAGATCGTGAATATAAGAATACAAAATAGAATTAATTGAAAACTGAGATGTAGAGCTTGCATGTGCCAAAATCGTCCTCTTCCCTTCTATTTATAGACGAGATGGAACCTTCTGGCCGAAGACACGTGTTCCTCGATCCACATTCCTCGCCGAGGTCGTAGTCGTCCGAGATCCGGTCTTCGCGGCGTGGCCTACTCTTTGACTGACCGATCCTTCTGATCGAGAAGACGTGGTCGAGCTGGAGTCCTTCATCGAGACGGGAAATGTCGTTGGGCTTGGGCGGATCTGCCGAGAGCGAATTAGGCCGGTAATTGATTTCGTGGGCCGGTCTTTAAACTGATTATGGGCTTTAGTCGGGTCAAAGCCCATCCGAAATAATATTTAAATATTTGAATTTTTATACCCCACAGATACGTTAGCAGATGCGTTAGGATTTTAGCAGATACACTTAATTGTTAAATTTATGAGGGAAAATAAGTTATTGAATTTTTTTTTAAGAAAAGTTTTTCTCAAAAGCTAAGAATTGTAGCTTTTTCAGAGTTACGTTATACTCTCAAAAGTGCTTTTGCCATTTTTTAAAAAAGTTGTTTTTACCGTACAGGAAAAAACGGTTAAGCTTTTATAAAAAGCCAAAAACATGCTTAATAAGCTCTTCCAAACAGGCCATATATATATATATATATATATATATATATATATATATATATATCATGGTCCATAATCTTTAGGTGGATTTTGTATTAGCCCTACTCTGCAAGCAAAGTTTGAGGTACCAGACTAATCTATCGGTTCTTAAGCAGTATTACGCAAACCACAAATAATAGGCACTGGTTTGTATAAAATCGTGGATATTAGGGTACTTGGAGTTTCTCACGCGGTACGAGTAGCATATCCTAAGCTCCAGAAACCAACCAACCCAGTTACAAATTTCATGAAAATTTCGAGAAAATTGGAGGTTTCGCAATTTACATAAAATAAAAAAGAATTTATTTGATTTTGAAGACTTGATTTAACTGACAAATTAATATTATAATTACTCGAAGTGTAATATTTTTTAAGGCTTATAAATGAAGATATTAGTTTTGTAAAAGTATGTTATTTTGTATCATTAGGAGAACAATCAAATAATGTTAAGCAGTATGTACTATTTAATTTCAAATTTTATATCTTATTATGTATAAATAGGAGAAAATTTCAGAACTAACTTTAAACATAAAACATGCGTCACTTTTCATATTTCACTCAAATTTTCAAAAATATTTTACTAATAACCATTTCTCTTTTTTTGGGACAAAAATACACTCATGTTTCATAAATTTAGTCTACAACTATTGAAATATGATCACCAATTATTGAAATATGATTAACTGTTATTGAAATTTGGTTAACTGTTATTAAAATCCGGTTAAAAGTTAATGAAATTTGGTCAATAGTTATTGAAATATGATAAACAATTATTGAAATCTGATTAACCGTTATTGAAATCTGGTTATTTGTTATTAAAAATAGTTATTTATGAACATTAGAAGGTTCAACGGTTAATATTGAAAAAAGTTATGAAAAACGGTTATTTTCGACTATTTTCACCATATATAATAGAAGGGGCAATTAACCCAATAGTCAACTCTCCTTTTAAAAAATAGTTCAAATTTATATTAAAAAAAAAATAACTCATCATGTTCGCAATAAATAAATTAGTTAATTAATTTACTGCGGGCATGATATGCCATTTTTTTAATAAAATGAAATTTTGGGTAAAATTTTTAAAATGAGTTAAAAAATGACTAATTATAACAAATTTTTATTCTGTATTTATTTATTCTGGAATATCATTCATTTTACTCTTTTTTATTTTTATGGTTATCTCAATGTAACAGCCAGTATCGAATTTTTTTTCCTTGTCAAGTACCAGTGGTAAATTGAGATGGTGTATACCCGTAAATTATTTAGGTACGACATTATAAACTGTTATAAGCGCTAATCTTTACTCACAAGTAGTCTTTAAGAAAGTGTTGCGTAAAGTACATTTTGAACCAAATTAAAGGTAACAAAGATTGCCATTAAAGGAGTAACAAAACAAAATCAAGTTTTGTTAGCTACAAAGTCTTTATTACGATTGTTAGCCTGTCTTTTCTTATGGTACAAATTGCTATGACTTTAATTATCTATTGATCTTCTAATGGGACGTACATGCTTTTGATTTGTTGATCTTAACAAGTCATTGTAGACATGTTTTGGAGTGAAATCTTTTGTTTTGAACGTGTCTTTGTCGTCGTTCGCTGATCATGCCACTTTTTTTTTTTTTTTTTTTTTTTTTTTTTTTTTTTTTTTTAATGAATCTCACATAATGTCAACTCTAAGTTTGAATAAGAAACCATGTCATTGTGGCTGTGCGTATTATTTTTATATTTCCCCACACAAGTTCCATATGCAGGGCTGGATCATGGACCAAATCACTGATATACGGGAGCAAACAGAGGAGCGGGGTCTATCCCAGATCGCGTTAGACTTAGCCAGAAGTTCACGGTCACCGAACGTCTCTCCTAGCTCCTACCACACACCCGAGGCACACTCGCAATCCGAGGAACTTATTATGTGCATCGGTCCAACCCCAAAGGGATCATCTCAGCATCAGTCGTGGAGGAGAACGGTCCAGGTCGAGATGTTACGTTTTTTTTTGTAAATGAATTAATGAAACTTTAGTTTTGAGTTTCATATTGTAAATAATTGATATTAATTTGTAAAAAAAAATAAAAACAAAGATTATAAATGAAATGTCGCTTCTAATAAAACGCGTGAAAAACAAATTAGAAACGACATGTTGCTTCTAAAATCATTCTCGCGAAATGTCCAAAACATATATTGTAACTTTCTATGATATGCAAGTAAGTCGTCTGACCCGTGCCGTCGCCCTCGAGATTTTTTTTCTTTTTGGTAATTATTTGTTTAAGATAACACGAGGGTTTAAATTGTATAGTTGATAGAATAGGCACAAATATACTCACATCAAACTAAGTGTATTGTCCACTTTCAAAATTCTCTAGCCTGTTGGGTAATATGTAACCTTATCATAAGTAATGAGATATGAAGTAAGTGCAAGTATTTTTTATGTGCCGCTCTCTGCTAGATTGAGATAAGCTGTTAGGTCCCCTTTCCACTTTTTGGGATAAAATCCACAATGTCTTCATCATTTGTATCAACTTCCTCTTCGTCTTCTTGAGCTTTGTCATTATCTTCTCCGACCTTGCCATTCTTATGGCCAAACCTTTGAACATTTGGTTGCTTATTATCTTATGGCATTTCCCCTTATCCGATCTACCATGACTACATGAGTCCTTCCTCTCTTGAAGTATCTATTTCATTATAACGCTTTGTGATTTTATCATGCTCCATTAGAATAGACCTTAGCATCGCCATCATTTTCGTCTTGTTGGTAAGGTCATTAAAGTAATTACTTCGTCCTCTATAATCATTTGAAAAGAAAAGGTTAGCGCATCTCGTGTCTAAGGCGTACCGCACAACGTTTAACGTACGTTTAAATTTATATGGACATTTTAAACTTGGTTGCTCCCTCACTCTTCATTTATTGAAGGGATGATACTTTTATTATGGATTTCGCACTACTTCACACTTCGACCGATCTGGATAGTCAAAAAAGGTCATGAAGACTGTAGACTAGGGATTTGATAGCTCGCATACGAATTATAAAAACTCAATCCAGGTTCGACTTTTGAAAAACAAATGCAATTTTAGCAAAATATAATTAGTAAAATTGTCATATTTACACTTTTAAATTGTTATTTAGCCAACTAAATATTTTTTAAATAGCCATGTTTACGTATTTACACCCGTATATTGACTAATATACCCCATTTTATTTCCCGCCCAATGTGTAAATAAGATATGGTATTTTAGTCTATTTACGGATGTAAATACGTGGACGTGGTTATTTACCAAATATTTACTAAAGATTGACTAAATAACAATTTAAAAATGTAAATATGACTATAACCCAACTCGCATGATGATATTTTATTGACTATTGATTTCCTCTAAATTTTGAGAGAGTGCCATTTGATCGGATAACAAACAAAGGCCATAGAACGGCTCCCTACAGTTAGAGAATGATAAGTGGTATTTTACTATTTTTATTTTTCTTCTTTTGCTAGGCCAAAGTCATTTAGATAAAGATTCGAAAGAAGAGGGATGAAGAGGGTAATATTCTATTGTTTGAGGGGTGAACATGCGAAAAGTCATCTTTTATGGGTCTTTTCCGTATATTCTTAAATTGTTGCCCTCTCACCAAAGATTGGTCTAAGCCTCTAAAGTAAATAAAGAGGGCAGGCGGCAGAATAAAGAGAAACGATATGGCAAAGCATTAACTGCACCAAATTCTGGGAAAGCAAATAAATGTCTTTACTTTCGTGGGTGTTGCCTATGCAAAAGGTTTTAGGGTGAATTGAATTGAATACACGTGCTTGATTAAAGCGTGGTCAAAGATGGCTAAAGCCATGACCTCTCTTTCATGTTTTTATTCACTTGTGCCTGCGAGGTATCATCCTTGACTATCCCAAAATGCTTTGAAAGAAAGAAAAGGTGGTGTCTGACCCCCAAAACCAGAATATTGCACTCGAAACACCCGTAAATCACTGAACAGCAATATAGACATCCGAATCTGGATCGAGAAGCTTCCCCGAAGCTAACTCTAGCCACTGCATTGGTGGTTCACACTTCTTTGTCTGACAAACTAACTTTCAACACTTGGATTCTGTCCTAGTCTGAAATACCATTCAAGCCAATACTCAACTCCTCGTCTTATTTGCTACGGGTTTACCCGATAGAGAATTCCACAACCAGTCATTGATCAAGTCCCGCCTCTCATACTGACGGAAGAACAGAGCGACCCTTGCCAACTTTATCAACTGTTTTGCATCCAAGTGTTTACTATAGTTTCTCCGAAACACTCGATATGTCAAACATAACTATCAAAACTGGTCGATAACACTGCTGTAAAAAAATTACGAGAAGCGATACGAAACTAACCTCCCACGCCAATTGAGTTCAAATTCAGGATTGGGGTAAGAGAAAACCATTCATCTTCTTCTTTGCAACATTTGCAAAAACACCGTGCGGCGATTACAACACTACACTTGGGATATATTTACACAATTCATAGAGGAGAAACACTGTCATCAGTGTTAATAAAATTGAAAAAAGAAAAACAATCGACAAACCTCCGATTTTTGCATCCTGATAACATACATTGTCACCAAAAAGAAAATAAAAAGTGACTGAACATCGGTTCCCAAAACCGACGAACCTTGGAATCCCCAAAAGAGATTTTCGGGGCAAGTACACGAAATTCTAGTACTTCAACTCCGCTTCACAATTCACATTCAGTAATACATACATTAAATTATACTTATCATGTAACAGCAATTCTTCTATCTGAGTATTGACAAAAGGAGCATCTAGTTATAAATACGCACCGAGAAATCTCTTCTCATGAACCGCAATCCGGGCACCGAATCAACCCGTTCTCGTTGCACACCAAACACCTTTTCATCGTCTCCTCTTCCTCGTCGAACACTTTCCGGCTCCCGGAGCAATTCGAGCATGGAACAAACCTCGCGTCTCCACAGCCCTCGCAGACAAACCCTGGGTCACGGAGAGGGAATCCATGGAGGATCATGGCAAGCTCGCCGGTCTCGAAGAGCCGTTTCACCACCTCTGCGCCGCCGAGATAGCTTCCATTGATGAACACCTGAGGAAGCCCCGCGTTCTGGTTCCCCAGCACGCCCTGAAGCTCTCGCCGGAACGCCGAGTCCATGGACACGTCACGCTCGTCGATCCAAACCCTAAATCCCCGGAATATCATCCTCACGGCGTAGCAATCCTCGTAGGTCCGTCGGACTCCCCTGAGGCTCGTCAGGTACACCACGATCCTGTCCTCCGTTCCCGGAAGCCGGAGCGTTGAGCTGTTCAGGAACGAAGAAACCCTAAAATCGCCGCCGATCGATTTCGAGGGTTTTAGTTTGGCCTGAGACTCGTCGGGGATCGATTTCGCCGTCGTCGCCGTGGGCTTCGCCGATTCGAAGATGCTGCAGAGCCTCTTGACCTTCCCTCTGAACGAGCTGCTCGTCGATCGCACGGACTCGATCGAATTGTAAAGCTTCGCGAACGAGCTGGTCGGAGATGGCTGTTCCGGCGGCGGCTGAAAATACTTCTTCGGCGACGACTCCGTGGCGGCGATGGCCGGCGAGTACATCGTGAGCGATCGGTTGAAGAAGGAAAATCTCGGTTTCTCCGAAGAGTCGAGCTTTTTCCCAAAATCCGCCATGGAAGCCGGTGAATTGGAGGAACTAGGGTTTCGAATTTCGATATTATGATAATCGCGAGGCGAAATCAAGATTGAGGTAATCTTGGCCGTTGGATCAAGAAATGAAATTGGACGGTTTGGAGAGAGAGTAACGTATGTCTGTTTATCGTTGGTTTTGTGTTGTCAAAAATCTGTGTTTGGAAAACTGGTTTCGTTATTGGTGTTGGTGTGGTGTTTCTGTTTCTGTTTTTGGGCGTTGTGAATTGTCGTACACAAATGAAAATGAAAGCCACTTTTTCAAAGGGAAGACGTAGACAGAAAGCAAGGAATAATGAAAGCGTGTTCCATAACCTAATAATTATTATTGTAATTATAACATGGATAATGTGGATGTAAAATATATTTAAATAACAGACGGAAATTCTTCAAGTAAATCTTTTAGTGTTTTTAAATTCTGATTAGCTGTTCAACGTCTTTTAGCTCTTTTTTTTTTTTTTTTTTTTTTTTTTTTTTGAGGAAGTCTTGTAGCTCTTTCATTTCGACCATTTGGCTCTTGAAATTGTTTTCTTGACAAATAGCCCCCCTTTTATCTTCTTTTTTTTCTTCCTACCCTTTTTTTATTGGTTTAATTTTGATAGGAGCAAATAATTTGTGGATTGAATTAAGGGAATTGTACATATATAGCCATGTGAAAAAATTAATCTTAATTGATGTGAATTCTCTTCAGTTAATGGCTTTATAAGTAAATATCCCAAATTAAAAGATCGCTGGCAAATGAGCAAAATTTTAAATCTTTTTTTAGTAAATAACTCGTAACTCTTAATAATATACCAGCTCATTGACGGTATTATTATACTTTGTCCGTGGGATATTTGTTAGCAGTGAAAAACTTCTCTAAACTAAGATATTTTATGAAATCTCATAAAATCAAACAATAGACGATTAGATTAATTTAAAAAAAAAATTGTAGTTTGGACGGACGTTTTATTTTAATTAAACTTATTTTTTGATAAAATAGTCAAGATTTCATAAATTATTGCATAGTAGTCATTTATAATGTAGTGTTTGGGTGTATATTATTTCACTTTGAAAAAGAAATCGTACATGATTTTGATCAATGTCCTTTTCTTCCAAACTCAAGTCTGGTCCATCGGTCGTTTCAAAATTGTCTGTATTTATTTTCATCATAATTTCTTAATATTTAAATTTTTTATTTTTATGTTTGTGTTCACGTTCATCGGTGATGGCAAGGGAGATCAACGGCGGTGGGTCCGAGATCGACGATGATGGCAAGAGAGATCGACGGAGATGGGTCGGAGATCAAGTCGACATCGATGTCGACGGAGATCGACGGAGATCGACGGCGAGGTCGGTATTAGAGGGCGAGTGAAAAAGTATTTTAATGATTTTTAAGATTTTTGTCTAGTTTATTTCAAATTTAGAAAGTGATTAATTTGATAAACTCAAACTTTAAATTAGGTAGAAAGGCATAAAAAGAATGAGATGATAAGACATATTTATGTGCTTAAAAATTAAATTACATTTTAATTTTTGTATAATTTAAAATTAAAGTATATTTTGACACTGGAAGATATATTTATTATTCTTGCTAAAATATAATACAAGTCACTCTCGTTCTTATGGGATTTGATAATTTAGTCATGAATAAAACCTTTTACAAATAAGATCCGTTGAATGAGTGGATTAATGAATAAAATTGTCATCTAAAAGTTGCAGTTGACTTATTTAAAATATATATATATATATCTTGGCCAAAATGTAGTTTTTTAAATAGTTGAAGACCGTTGGCGCCAAAAACTCTATTAAAATACATAAACAAAAATTTATGTAATTTAAAGAGTGTTTACTTGTAGCCTTTTTGTATTGATCTTTTTTTTTTTTTTCTTCTACTTGAAGTCGCTTTTTGTGATGAAATTAAAGGTGTAATATGGCAACAGACTTCTCTATGTAGGCCTCTCTCTCTCTCTGAATCGCTGCAAGCCCATACAGGTCTAAAATAAAAAAAATATTGACACACTATTTTATAACTCAATTCTCATTTTTCACCAAAATCATAATTTAAACAAATTTACTAACAAATTTTGGAGAAAGAATAATTTTTAACCATTTTTACCCTATATTTTTTTTCTTTACTTTTATTCCTAATTTTCTTTTTCTCCGAGTATTGCATATTACAAAAAATCTGATATTTTTTTTTTAGAAATTTGGGTTTGTTCGACGATTTGTTGACATATATATGTCAACAATTGACATGATTTATTGACATATAGACAAGGTTCGCCTTATCGTTACCGCATACCGGGACTTCAATTTTAGGGATAAACCGCTTACCGGAGGGAAAATCGAGGGGTATTCAGACAAATATTAGGAAATCGGTACCGGCATGAAACCGCTTAGCGCGGAGGAAACCGGCAAAAAGGTAGGAAACCGAGGAGTATTCAGAAAAATATTTTGCAAAAATAAACATACTTTTCATAGTCCAAACTTCATACCAAACATAAATTGAGTTGGAAAACAAAAAGTGCCATAAGTAGAGTATATATATATATTACAACACGTACGACATAATACACTAATTATAGGTGGAGTGTCTCGGGGTTGAGATCTACGCGGCCTAGATGTGCGTCTTGGTCGATCATCCACCATCATGTTATACTGGTACCACGTCATAGAACTAAAATATATGCTCATCCACGTACGGAAGTGATAATCGTAGGTCTCTTGGCTAAG
Source organism: Urtica dioica subsp. dioica (assembly GCF_054948205.1). Classification (NCBI taxonomy): domain Eukaryota; kingdom Viridiplantae; phylum Streptophyta; class Magnoliopsida; order Rosales; family Urticaceae; genus Urtica; species Urtica dioica. The sequence continues at coordinate 26,308,830 of NC_142759.1, read as the reverse complement.
ACTAATAGGCCGCGACTACGGACAATATCCGACCTCCCAACGTGTGAAAGAGGTTTGATTGTAGTCATTGTATGTCTCATGTGTGTCCTCCACTGGGATTACGGGTATTACGAGGACGGGGACGGGGATAGGGATGGGGATGGGGACGTAAGGGTAAGAAGAGTAAGATTGGTTCTCATAAGGGTTGTATGACGCCTTTTGCGGTAAATAATCAGTCTCAGAGCCATCGGTTGTAAGAGAGAACAATCAAAATTCAGAAGTCATCATATCAACGTCATTACTAGACGACATTGACATCGCATCGTTCATACCTCTTTGGTTCCTGCCTTGATTCCATCCACTTCCCGGAGAAAAAAGGAACGGATTGAAGGGCTCATCCCCGTATTGGTCCTTGCCGCCCCGGTATTGAGAACCTCCGGGCCTGGATTGCTCCCGCCGCTGCCGCCCCCGTATTGAAACTCGCCGCCCCCGTGTGGTGACCTGTTGCCCCCGTGTGACGACCCGCCATGTCTCTATTGATGACCTCCACGACCATCTGCCGCTGTCACACATAATCATTCAAACCATAAGTTGAAACAATAAAGACGAGAGTATCAACTCCGACTTCCCCACCAAAATTATGATCACGGGAATCAACTCCGTCTTCCTCACTTAATACTTGTTCGATGTTTATTTCTTCTGCCCGAGCATGAGATTCCACCAAAGGACCGAGCAAATTGTCATCCATCCACGTGGACCGGATTGATCCAACGGTAAAGCTCATCGTCGCCCTAATTATTCGTACCTGAGCTATCGAAAGCCCTTTCAATGTTATCGTGAGGATCGAGAGGTTTCATTTTATCTGCATACCTCGTTCTTTTGTCTCTCAGGCTCAACTTCATGTTGTAGCTTGCAAAGACAAGCTTGTCGAGCGTTGAGTGCGCCAAACGGTTCCTTTGCTTCGTGTGGATTAAAGCAAACGTACTCCAGTTCCACTCACGGGTAGATGAGGACGCCGTTTGCGATAGGATTCGCCTTGCCAACTTCTGCAGCATAGGTGTATGATTCACGTATAGTTCCCACCACGTAGTTATAGTCAATACGAATGTAGTTAATAAGTGAATAAAACCTGAATAACATCTTAATAAAATTTTACTTGCATTCACGGTCCCCTAGCAGACATTGCACTCTTTTGTCCAAAGTCACCTCGCATATCTCGAAATGACAACAACTCACTCGTCAACGTCGATGAATCTTCGTCGGAGTGTAGAGTGTCGAACACATTGGTCACTGCGGCCATATGTGTACTATCCTTATGGATTTCCTTGTTGTACTGCAAGTTTGGATTAAGGACAATTTAATATAATGTTAGGTTCATAATTATAATATTAAAATTAAAAAAAAAAAAAGATGTTACATGCTTCATGTAACGGGTGGCCTAGTTGGTTGTTCCACCTATTGTCGATGATGTCTATGACCCAGCGACATCCGTGAAGCGATTCAAACCGCTTCCGCATCTCATTTTATACATAGTACAACAACCCCATGGTCGGATGCAGCTCCGAGCCCACTAGTCGTAAACACGTATACATGGGCTCGAAGATGGCACATACGTCATCGACTCCTTGCGAAAAACGGGATTGTAAAGCGTTCTCGGCAACCCGTTTCCCATCTCAAGAGGACGACTGTTGGTGATTATGCACCAAAAAATAATAAATGTGCGGAAAATATAATTAATTACGCTAACTTAAGCTAATCAATTTAATGGTTATTTAACAAGATCTATTTTTGTTTATATAATTTAATCATGAGAGCATACAAGTCAAGCAACCAATATAAAGAGATGAGTTATTAGAAAACTTACGGGTTTCTTCTCAAACTTTCTGAATCAGGATCTGCTCGAGCTCATCGTCTCGTTTCAGCCTCCTAGCGTCGTCTTCTACGATTAGACCTTTAGGATGTCTTTGAAAACCTTGGGATCTCATTCTTTACGCCTCGATGACACATTAGTCTTCCGAAACGTAATCTTCGGAGGAACAAGAATAAGGTGTGGACCACACTTTATTTAATCTCACTAGATCTGACTATTGAAGTTTCAGATCTCACTCTTATTTTTTAAGAATGGAATAACAAAATTATGAGGGAGAGAGGAGAGCAAAAAAATTCGTTGACCACAAAGAGGAAGTGGGCGAATTTTTACTTTTGTTGAAGTAATTTTTGTCTTCTCATGTACCCCTATTTATAGTTATAGAAAGAGATATTCCTTGAAACTTCCAGAATATATTATTTTCCTTTATTGCATTAAACTATGTGTTCATCAATGGAGTAATTTCAGCTCTTGTATCTCATCTTATGAATCGGACTTTTTCTCTCATCCATCATGTCAATATTTAAGATATTTTTATTTCTGTTTAAATAGAGAATATTTATTCTAGAGAGAATAAAGAAGAATATATTATTTCTTTCTATATATTCTAGAAAGGTCAATTATTCTGTTATACTTTTCTTCATACATATATACCCTAAGCACCGTTGTTTCCCCGGCGAAAGATTCTTCCGAACGTTACTTACTTCGAAAGTTCTAGCAATCTATCGATTATGGAATCAACCCTTAGGTGAGTGAACATTAACCTTCTTTCAGGAAGACTGGATTCTGTATCTGTCAACCACATTCTTCTCGGATCATATTCTGAATTCCCAAGATATAAGTTTAATCAGCGTCTCAGTAGCCTTTAACGCAATGAGTCAAAGAACCCGGCGATATGAACTAGAAGTCTATGATCACTTAAGGATTTAGATCAAGTCTCATTGTGACCATAATAAACGATCCCGGCTAGTGCGTCGTAACGGTACTTAAACGACACATCTACAACCAAAGTCTATCTGGGTCGTACACTTACCAAATGTGCAGAATGCTCTCACGAAGTGATCAACCTTCACTCTGCTCCATCGACCATGTTTTAGCTCACCGTCCGAACTCAGGTGTCCAACACATGATTCAGTTTAATACAGAGGCTATGGAAGATAGTTGTTATTGATTCTAATTTCTGGACTCAACCCACTAATCATATGATGCTAATAGAGTAAACTTTTTATCCAATTCAGTAATGATTCATGTTTACTTATTATCTTCAAGTGGGCAATATTCCTAACAACGACAACCTCAAATTCTCCCATCATTGAGAGGTGAAGAGGTTTCTGAGATGCTGTCTTTTGGCTCGGAGACTTCTGAGAGCTAAGTAGTTTTTAGCTTACCTTGTTGCCTCGGGTCTCACAATTTCATCCAGACTTGTCTCTCTCAACATGGATAGCATGGAGCCGTGATTGTAAATGAATTTGATCGTCTGCCGAGTGGCTTTCACCACGTTGTCGACACATCGCCTCTTCCCGATATCTTCAAAAATCAAGTCTAGGCAATGTGCGGCGCAAGGGGTATAGTACAAGTTGTACTTTCTCATCAGCTTCTTTCCCACATACTTGTAGTTGGATCCGTTATCGGTGATGATCTGTACGACGTTCGCGGGTCCCACTTGTTTAATCACCTCGATGAGTATCCCGATGAGGTAGTCGGCATTCTTGATCTTGTCGGACGCATCAATTGAGTTCAGGAAGACGATCGACCCACCACAATACACCATAATGTTTATGATACTTAATCTCATGGGTCCGATCCAACCATCCGCCATGATGGTGCATCCGTACGTCTACCACATGACCTTTTGTTCTTCAACATACTTCGCATGTCTTCTACCTCCTCGTCGAGGATCTAGCCATGAATGTCCTTCGGGCTGGGCACCGGGACATTTGGTCCTACATTTAAACGAGATCAATTTATCAAATATATGATATTGCAATTTATACTTGTAAAAGAAAGAATAAATTAAAATTTACTTACCCACTTCACCAGAAACATGAATCATGTTTAGGAAGTGATGGTCAAGCGTCTTGTTTGTGGCAACTTGCGAGTGAATGAAGAATCGGCCGATGGCTTTGGCTAACCTCTTCTTGTTCTCGGAGTGCAATTTGTCAACCCTCCTTTGGCGCGCACTGTCGCTATTGTACAATGACGGTGCAGTCGTAGCAGATCTTTTTAGCTCGGCGACCCGAAAAATCCACCGGGACCTTCATGTTATTTCCGCCATTGTTCGACGGCTTGTGTTTCTCAAGAACTCCTCATTACTCGAAGAAGTTCCTGATCTTCGTCTACTTCTTCATCAGAGTCTTGTCTCCACCTAGAATTTTTTGAAGGTTGTCTCGTATCGACTCATCCAAACTGTTACGTTGCTTCGTCTTTTGAGAGTTACCGTAGAGTAACTCTCGCATTTCCTCCTTTAATTCAGGAGGAACCTTTTCTCACAGCTTCACGCTTTTTATCTTGTCCATGTTTGCCAAGTGGTTCTTCACACGAGTGATTCCACCACCGCCCATGATGTGCTCGCAGATTTTGCATTCGGTTCCAATCGGTCGTCCTTTGACGGGCTCTCAATACTTTTGTGCCGGGTCGGACGTCATACTTCTTCATCATAATCATTTCAATTCCACATATTCACTATCACAATCATTCGAAATCAACATATTCACCATCAAATTAATTTAAAATCAACTTATTCACCATCACAATCATCAATTCACCATCATATTCATCAATTCACCATCATATTCATCAATTCATCATCAAATTAATTTAAAATCAACATATTCATCATCATAATCATCAATTCATCATCATACTCATCTATAATCAACATATTCATCATCAAAATCATCAATTCATCATCATATTTGAGGATTAAAACATGAAATTTTGAAAAAAAATGGAAAAATCCCCAAATCCCTGAAATCCTCGTCACTTACCTCTCGGAAACGCCGAAAAATTGACAAAAGAAGCCTGTGAAGAACGGGACTATAGGGAAGCACCTTGACGCTGACGGAAATTGCTAAACGAGATTGGGAACTGAGAAAATTTAGGCTAGAAGAAATGAAATCCGAGAGAAAAGGGTTTCGTCAAATTCAGACTCGGGAAGCTAGGTTTTCCCGAAATTTAGACCAAATCCTTTATATTAAACTCCGGAACCGGTTCAAAGGAATCTGGTCCAGTTCGACCGGGTTCTATGGATGAAAATGGTATATGTCTTTACCCCCCCGGTCCGCTCTGGTTCATCGGTTCCCGTTTGGTTCCCAGCCGGTTCCCCCGAGAAAGTCGATCCTTGCATATAGATGACAACAAACAACAAAACTAAAAAAGTTATTGATTTGTTGACATATATATGTCAACAATGGACACAATTTGTTGACATATATATATATATATATATATATATATATATATATACACACATAACAATTGACAACACTGACAAATTTGTTGATTTGTTGACATAGATGTCAACAAATATGACATGATTTGTTGACATATATACATCAACAGATGACAACACTTAAACTTTGTTGATCAATTCACTCCAACAACAAGAAAAAATCAAGAAGCGAGCCAGACTAATAAGAAATGGCCGGAATTCGAGTACATATCTTCAATTCGTATGTTTGTTTATCGATTTTTTGGAGATAAGCTTTCCGGATTTTGAGTTTTTTTATATAAAAAAGTCAGAAGAAGAAAAAGGAAGAAGAGAGAGAGAGAGAGAGAGAGAGAGAGAGAGAGAGAGAGAGAGAGAGAGAGAGAGAGAGAAATTCAATAAAAAAAAGAATGAAGAAAAAGAAATAAAAATATGATAAGAAAGGTTTTTTAATTTAATAAAGGAAAAATAAAAAGAGATTACTGTATTGCCCTTTTTATTTATTCACGTGACAAAAGCATAATCACTTAACTCACAGTTCCACCTAAAAATTAACGCTAAAATTGTTTAAAAAGAGTTTGAATATGCTTAATCCGAAAAAAAAACTGCGAAGACCAGGTCGTTGCAACAGCCATAGTTGAGGGGGCGAGGATGTCATTTATTCTTAATCGAAAATTATGAATTTGTTATATGTGTTTGTACAAGAATACCCTTAATGAATATCCTTTTATTTTTCTTTTGTATTTACTTAATTGTCACAAAAGTAAAGTTAGAGATTATTTCGTCTGATTCTTTTGGTTGTGAAGTTAAAAAAAAGAATGATTTTTTTTGGAAAATCCAAAGAATAAAAAGGTTTGAAAATCTCGAAATCATTTGAAGAGTTATTGATATTTTTTTAACGATTCTAGAAATTTTTTTAAGATTTATTGACATCGTTGTCAATAAGTTTTCAGGAGTCTGGACGTCGATGAATCTTAAAATAAAAATTGTATCTTGAAGAGTTTTTGACATCCAGAAAATTTATTGACAATGATGTCAATAAATCTTCAAAGAATTTTCCAAAATCTTTTGACGATTTATTGATATTCATGTCAATAAAAAGACAAAATGACAATAATTCTTCAAACGATTTCCAGAATTTTCAATAAGGGTATATTTGTACAAACACATATAAGAAAGTCTTACTTTTGGACTAATTTTGACTTCTTGGATTCTGGCCCTAAAATATTGAGGATGTCAAAGTTTAGGAATAATCTATAATCTCATTTATATCACTTGGCTATTCTGTCTAACAAAAATAAGGGCAGACTTAGTATTTAACCCAAATAGTCCATCACCTTTTAAATTATAGCTTAATTATTAACATATTTAAGAAAATAGCTAATTTATTAAAATAACATTATAAAATAGCATGTGGCTAGCGCGATTGTGGCATCATCGGTGAGACAATCTGCTTCTCGACTAGAGCTTTGAGCCGCTTTTTTCCAATTTTGACTCTAGAGTTCGCTCGACGATTCCATCCCGGCGATGCGTGAGTAGTCACCGTGAAGAACGAAATTCGGCTCTACAAAGATGAAGAACCTAGACCGAATTGAAGAAAGATTTAGTCTTGCGAAAGTAAAGAAATAGAAGAGCCATACTTGAAAACGCAGTTGGGGTTGGGATCAACTCCACGGGATCAACCGCACGGATTAGCCTTACGAGTCCACGTCCCACGAGACTCCATCCTACGAGATTAGCCTTACGAGCCATGTCTCACGGTACTTAAATTTTGCGAAGTCGCGTCCCACGAGGCATTCTGCTACAAGATACGTCTCTAATTCACAATATCGAACGATCCAAAGATGTTGACCATCAAGATCTTGGGGAACACAAGCTAAGTTACCTGCACGACAAGTCGCACAAGAAACCGGGGGTTAATGTTATGCCATTATTTCTCCATAGTGTAAATAACACCCCGAGTGCAAAAAAATGATACGTCACGCCCATACACAAGGCCCAAGCCCACAAGCAAACTCACGCGCCAAGCTCTGAGTCAACACTCATAAAATGACTTACAAAAGACTCTGAAAAAATGTTTTCAAGCTAGACTTCTTGAGAATTCTTCAAGAAAAATCCACAAAAATGACCACCCGGTCGGCCAAAAAGAAGAACACCCGTCAATCTTCGCTCGGCTAAGACCACCAGGTCGTCTTCACTCGTCATCTTCACTCGGCCGAGACCACCCGATCATTTTCACCCGGTTGTCTTCACTCGGTTAAGACCATCCGATATTCTTCATTCGGGCATGACCACCCAGTCGTCTTCACTCGCCAAGACCACCCGGTCGTCTTCACTCGGCCAAGATCACCCGATCGTCTTCACTTGGCTAAGATCACCAGGCCGTCTTCACTCGGCCAAGACCACCCGGCCATCTCCACCACCTAATCAAGTACTTTTCACCAAACTCTTGGCTCCTATGATACCATATCCATTCACAACACAAGGTAAATTTTTCTCAAATTGTCAAAAACTCTACAAAAACCACACTACAACTCTCTCTCTCTCTCTCTCTCTAGAAAACATAGAGACGAGTACAAATCGTTCACTAAGAACACATTACAACACGACTAATATTGAACGTCGGAGCGCGCCGAAGGAAACCCTCCGCGTCCCTCTAGATTCACATTTTCTTGTGGTTAGGTGAAGGTGCAAGGACTCAACGAAGAACACGATGAACGCGGAAGATCCAAAGACCCAGAAACTCAAGGACCCGGAGACCCAACGATCCGAATAACACAAACACGATGAGAAGAGAAGAACTTCACGAAACTCAACCTACATGCAGTCATAGGGTTCGGCCCTAGATCGAACCACGGACGGTTCTTAGTGCTAATCCAAAAATGCGATTAACAGTACTTATTGACAAGAGACCTTGTCGGAGTGAATTCAAAAAATTTTGTTTGTTTGTGCTACGTTCCTCGTCTCCCTCGTCCAATAATTCTTCTATTCTTCGATTTCACTCAGAAAAAAAATTAGGGCTTTTTCCTCACGTTTGAGATCAGCAAAAAATTAGGGCTATTCTTCTTTGCCTCATCCTCGCGACCGCTACCCCCATCACGACCAACGTCCAAACCCATCACGATGGCTGTAATGATTTGAGCGCCAAAGATATTTTAGGGTTTCGATTTGCTACATTGTGCGTATTGTGTTACGAGTTAGATTCAGACTCATAAAGTGAAGATTAAGAATGTGTGTTTGCCGATTTGGATTCTCTTTTGAAGGTCGAACATTTCTGTTCCACCTAATGCTTCGTTCAAGGTGCTTGCAAAAGAGAAGGTCAGTTCTCAGTCGGTAATAAGAATCTCCCTAATTTTACCTCTAGAGTAGCTCTTTGATAAGTTCTGGAATTTTGAGTTCTGGAATTTTGAGTCATGTTCTGAGATGTGGTCTGAAATTCTGTTTTCAGGTATGGTAACGTGAGTTATGTTGATGAACGACTCTATACATATCCTCCCAGGTTTTATTTTTATTTTAATTTTTACGTTGTGTTCTTAGGTCTCTTTGTTAGAACAGAGGTCAAGTCATTGCTCTTTGCTTCAAGTCAAGTCAGTGGCATACCCAGTGGGACACCTTGTTATGGGACATCTTGTTTGACTGAGGAATGTGTCTCTGTTGCAGAAAACTTTATACATATATATATATATATATATATATATATATATATATATACACACACTAGAGGGGAAACGTGCTTCGCACGTGAGGGAAAAAAGGGATAGATAATACATGTCGTTTTTCAAACAGTTGACAGAGATTACGAAAAATGACATCGAAACCGAATCAACGAACAAACCATTCATTCAGTCATTAGGGTTTTAGAATTTTAGATATCAACAAAACCTCGCGCTCTGTCTTTCTCTATCTCTCACCTACAACATTGGCGGATTAAGAAGTCCCAAAACCTTGCTGGTCCAACATCCTCAAGAGCCAACCAACCCCGACGTCGAACCCGAGTCCTAGCTCCGCTGATTCGCTCGCTAGAGTCTTCGCCGGAAGCTGCAAGTCCACTAAGGGAATCGCCGTCGCGGTGGTCGATGCCTACGCCATTATCGTCGGCAGAGATAGGCTCTCCCAATGTGTCGACATGTTCGTCTCCGTTCCCGAGGTGATGGACGAGATCTCGCGCTACCAACTCGCCTTCTTTCCATTCATTGTCCAGACCACCGAGCCCTCGCTGGAATCTCTCAACAAAGGTCAGTCTTCTAGGGTTTCGGAGATCAAAATCTCAGCTATCGTTTTAATTGGTCGTGTATTTTGTGAAAATCTAGAACTCGTTAGTAAAGCTTTATAATTTTGCATCAATTAACGGTTTCAGAATACAGATATGGATTTTTAGGGTTTTTGAGCTCAAAATCTTAGAATTTGCAAGTAAAGTTGTTCATTTAGGTCAATCAGCGGTTTTAGAATATATTTTTTCCAAACTTATGTAGTGTGGTAAATTTGTATTGGAAATTCCTGAAGCAAGTGTTCAAAGTGAAGTAAGTGAAAAACAAAGAGTTTTGACGTTGAACTTAGTAGCATAGTTCACAGTGGATTACTTGAAAAGCTTGAGTTTTTATGTCTAGATGTATATATTTGTGTGGTTGGTTTTACAATTTTCACTCTAATTGACTGAAATTTCATATATCCGAATCTTAGTTCATAGTGAAGTAAGTGAAAACAAAAGGGTTTTGATGTTAAAACATAGAAGCATAATTCTCAGTGGATTACTTGAAAAGCTCGAGTATTTATACCTGTATTATAATTTACTAAAACTTGCGTGGTTGATTTAACAAATTTCATTATAATTTACTGAAATTTCATATAGCTGAATCTTTAGTTCATATCGATCGAGTGCAGTGACCAAGTTTGCGTGGGCGACGAGAGATTTACTGAGTCTCTCGGACATGGACATTAAGCTCATAGCTTTGACACTAACTGAGTTTAATTATTTTGACGATAATATATAGTAAGCTACGAAAATCTATAGGAAGCACATATAAGCGTACATAAAACCTTAGACATAAACATAATAGTCTTTCACGTAATGTACATAACTGACATAACTTACTTCCAACCTACAGAGAGACTTAAAAGACTTTGCAAAGTTTAAACATAGCAAACTGTCTATAGAAGACTGTACTACAAAAGGCTAGGTACTACAAAAGTGGGACTTCACTGTTTCTGCTCATTTTAGTTTGAGCTACTTTGAAGACCTTGACTCTGACTCATCATAGTGGTCTTTAATGCGAACAACTTCTTCATTAGGAAGGTCAAAGACTTCATTGATTGTATATTCTTCATCTGGTGACATTGATGTAGTGCCACGCTGGAGATGAATATATTTGACACTATCCTTCTGAGCTATGAAGATAGTTTGAAGTGATGGGTGAAATGCATCCTGAAATGACAATATATTGTGAGATTAATGATGTTTATCTAACATATATATTTAGATCAGTCCAGAAGCAAAATACTACCATGAATAGATTTCAAACAACGAAAAGCTTCCAAATTGATTTCTTTAAGAGGAAATATCATAAAGTTTTCATTTCCATCAGAGCACGTTGAAAATATTTCATATATAGACACCATAGTAAAAATAGAAATTGCATATAGTTATAAAAATTACTATTTTTTCAAGGAAAACTATGAAAACTCCTTACTTGGTCTACAAGTGCTGCAATGTCTGTAGCTTGACATGAAAACAGTTTCAATGCGATTTAAGCAAAACAAGTAGCAGTGATAGAGTCGTCATGTTGTTCATCAGTAAGCTCAACTCGAACTATTAACCTAAATCAAGGTTGTTGTTATAGTTTTTGAAGAGAACAGAAGGTAAAGACATATAATGAGAATAACAAAACAAGTCTACCATGGTACAACTGTATTTCTATCAAGATTGCAGTTGAAGCAGTCGAAATATCAAGTAGTTTTCATTTTTGTTCCTTTTTTGCAGTTGCTGCAACCAGGGTAATAGAAGTGTTTGTCAAAATTGATCACAGATGGTTTTGCCTGAATCCAATGATTGCGGAACTTGATATTCTGAAAAAAAAAAAAAGTATTTAAATTAAGCTGCAAATCTACTTGTTGAATGATCGTAATAACTTTTTTCACCTTTTGGCTTAAAGTAAGGAATTCGTTGAGGCTGAGGGTATCTTCAAGTGGTGGATGAGGAAGTGGTTGAGATATTTGTTTCTTTTTTTGCTTTTTGGCCCAACTAAATAAGCTTTGGTTATTTCTTGTCTTCCTGGGCAATGAAAGTGATTAAAAATAATAGTTAAATGAAGAATTATAGTTAAATAGGTAATTGGATTCAAAGCAATAACAAAGTGACAATATAGTTACCAGACTTCTACTAATAACATTGCAGCAGTGAAGTTCGGCTTAAGCAAGATAGAGCTTTCAATAAGTTAAATTTAGAAAGTTTTGCATATATATTATTTTTAGTAGTAATTTTGTAAAGATTAATAATGTGGAAGTTTTTAGCTCGTAGGCCTATGCATGCGATGACAGGGTATGTATTTGCAATGGCTTGGATTGCCCTACCTTCGTTTTTGGCAAAGTTATCCCACAACGTTAACAAAATAATTTCATGGCTGTAAAAAAACAGTGAATATGTTATGTACAATGTTGTTTATATTTTGAACGTAAATTATGTGCGTTAAAGAGGATTTACTGTTCGTCAACTAAAGTTATCTGCTTGAAATCAGTGTCACTTCTAATTCCTCTGTCTGATATACTTAGCACTATATCAACAACATCTGTCAAACGGAAGCGAACCATTAAAATTATTCATGCAATGTAATAATCTTATATGAAATGTGGAAAACAAATATTCACATATTCATGCTTTTGGAACTGATGAGGTAGTTACTACACATTTTTATAGGAGTGAACGTGTAAATCTGATCAAGCAGCAGTATATTGTCCTGATGAACCTCTTCAACGTTTGTGTCTCCTTTGAGTGTGAGGTGAAGATTTGTTTGGAAAATTTGGTGGTCTGGCTTTTCTATATCCATTAAAGCATTTGATATCACATACGTTCTTCCTGGTTTAAGTGTTTCTTTCAGTGGTTCGATGTCATGATTGAAAACAATCCCTCTTATTTTGTTGCCCTAAAAAATCCAAAGAAAAATTATTCAAGATGTGTAAGGAAATAAATGAAATAGGGTTCGAATGAAAAATAGAGCATTTAACAATATTATCGACCAGTTGAGTATTTCATTAGGTCTAGGATAAAATATGAAGTTTTATTATGCAATAATTAGTTAATATTATCGACGTGTAGTAATACCTTGGAATCAAGGAGCACCATATTTTGGTGTGTTTTTGCAGGACATTCCCTTTTTTAGGGTTTTGTTTCTTTGCCACGATGAACTTGCATGTCCAATTCCGCTCTCTTGGCTTCAGATCTGTTATGAGCTTTGTTTCTGGGGGTGGAGCTTCATCAATGGCTTTTGGTGATGATGAACTACATACAAAAAAGACGATGAAATTAATATTTTCGAAGCATGCATGCGTATCTCTGTACATACTTGCATGAATGAATATGTAAGCTACCTCAAAGACGAAGACATTTGTGAGTGTAAGTTATTTTGTAAGACGTTGTTGCTGAGTTAATAAGGGAGATAATAGATCTCTTTTTATGGTTAAGACGTATGTAATTCATAGTTAGTGGGGTTAATTTACTAAAACAAGACATGTGTGTTAAGTGTTGTGGTTCATGCAAGTGATGAGAATCCAAATTAGTGGGTTTGAGTTTCAGGAAAATGATAACTGTCCCGCAAGTTGTTATTCATGCAACTAATAGGTGAATGAGCAAGTTAAATAAAATGATAAGAAGGAATTATATCAATGACGGCATAGTTAATATAGTAAGTTAGTCATTCTATTTTAAGATCATGCATACTTTTGCAACTAAGGTAGTTATCTGAATGGAAATAGATAGCAGAAGCAGAGAAAAATTATTAATAGGGTATTCTATCATAAATTCAAAAATAGAGGAAAACTAAATATGCATTACCAAAAAAATAAGTACAATTATATTGTGTATAACGATAACTTCAAAAATAGAGGTCAACTAAATATGCATTACCAAAAAAATAAAATTATATAATATAAACGATACCATTGCATGAGATACCTACTGGGTTTTTTTAAAAGGAGCAGAAATGTTGATAGAATGAGGATTGAGAAACGGATGACATATTAGTAACCGTAATAAAATAAAGAAAGAAGATTGTGATGGAGTCTTTGGTACGGTAGAGAAAACATGATGAAGTATGAGATTTTAGAGAGCAGATAATATTAGCAGAGTAATGTAGAAATAGGTTTAAAGATTTTTCGTAAGTTGTATGTGAGAATATGAAACCTTATATATAGAACTTTGGTGTGTGAAACGAACAGCCTTGATTCGGTCTAAGATATTAACTGTCGACGTTTATGAGCCAACAAATATTGGAATTTGATAGTATCATATTTTCGGAGTTATTGCGTATTTAAAGCGATATTTGGGAACCGATTAGGCTTTATTATATGTAATTAGTTGGTGAAATTATCTTTGACCGTTGAAAAAGATTGGGAATACAATATCTCTGCGCATAGAATTGGTTGACATTACTGATTCTCATTTAATACTCAGTGGTTTAATTACTGGTTTAGTTGCCCCATAGTCTAATGTGCGTGTATTGTTTGAATTGTTTCATAAGAATATTCTTATCATCTTAAATGCACGGCCGACGAAGTACAAATTTTTCGTTTTATCATCATTTTTCGTCGAAAGTTGTCGTTTTCCGTTTTATGTCGTTTTTCGTCGAAAATCGTCATTTTCTGCTTATGTTGTTTTTACCTTAAAAATTGAAGTTGGACTTGGAAATGTGGGATTCGAACCCCAGTCACACGGGTGGGAGGTACCAGATACACCATTGTGATGAGCAACCAACTGGTTATATTACGCATAAGTTTAATATAAGATTTGTAAATAAAAAATTTATACTATCATAAACTTAATATAAAAAATAATTAAAAAATAAATAAATTAATAATAAATATATATAACATTGTAAATTAAATTATAAAAAATATATCACATAAAAACTTAAAAATCTCATTTAGATTTAAGAAATAATATTTATATATATAAATAATACATAGATATATCCATATATATATATATATATATATATATATATATATATATATATATGTGTGTGTGTGTGTGTATAAATTTGTGTATTGGATATAAATACGTTATGTGAGATTGAAATTAACAAGTTGTGCGTATTGAAATATTAGATATTAGATTGGTGTATAAATAATTACGTATTAAGATTATAAAATATAGTTTCCATAAATCTTAAGTTTAAAAATCAAAAGATATATTATCATGTGTATATATATTAACATATTGAACCACAATATTTCCGTTCGGTTTTCCATCGGTATGTCGGTTTTCCATCGAAAACGGCATTTTATCTGTCATTTTCCACATTTTTTCCGTTCGGTTTTCCGTCGGCGTGACGATTTTCCGTAAATCAAGAGGCTCGAAACGGCAACGAAAACGGAATTTTTTTCCTTGATTAGAGTTGACCGCCAACCTGCATCAATTAGGGGACAAAGGACTCCTATATATATCATGCATAAAATATATAATAATGGGAAGTCATTTATATGTGTATAGGCAAGTATACAGAAAGAAAACTAATATATGAAGATATATTAGCAATATATATGTGACCGGAAAGTATATATATATATATATATATATATATATATATATATATATATATATATATATTAGCAATATATGTACTCATATATGGGAATATATATTACAGTTGACAAGTACGCATGTATATGTGTCCATATGTATTCTGTTTATATTTGGTAATATATTAACGCATATATAAATTACCAACTTGCATCATATTTGTAGTCAGTAAATATGCAGAGTGTGAATTTGGGAATATATGCAGATCAAGTAATAAATTGTATAATATATGACTTTATTACATATATTCAGAGAATAAAGCGGAAATAAATTATTTATAATCATATATATTATGCTTACATACATCATCATATATGTAATAGATATGCATATATTATTGATTACGGAATAAATTCCACACACATATATATATATATATATATATATATATATATTTAATAAAATATATATTATATTATATATATGTATATACGTATGATATATATGTGGAAATTAGATTTATGAGTTGAAAATAGAGATTATGACTTGATCTCATCAATGGTTTTAGGAGAATTTAAATTGTATTTTCATATATTATATTCATATATATGTGTAAATACTTGTAAATGACTTGCCCACACACACACTACTACAAATGTTGGATTATATAACCCACTTTCTACAACGCTTATGAAAAGCGTTGTAGAAACCAGTGATTCTACAACGCTTATGACAAGCGTTGTAGAAACATGGTGTTTCTACAACGCCTATGGACAAGCGTTGTAGAAACTTGGTGTTTCTACAACGCATATGGTTAAGCGTTGTAGAAACTCTTAGATTCTACAACGCATATAGTTAAGCGTTGTAGAAACATGGTGCTTCAGATTTCCCACAACGCACATTGAAAGCGTTGTAGAAAAATGTAATCCGCCGCGGCGAAATTCATACCTCGCCGCGGCGGGTGGTTTCTACAACACTATACAAAAGCGTTGTAGAAACTTGTCGCCGCGGCGGGGTATCTATCTCGCCGCGGCGAATATATCTCGCCGCGACTAGAAATATTCGCCGCCGCGGCGAGGTGGATACCGTGGCCAATGAGTTTTTTTCAGAAACTGTCTCGCCGCGGCGAGTGAGGAATCTCGCCGCAGCGAGATGTTCCTACAACGGTTATAAAATCCGTTGTAGGAACATCTCCCCCCTGCCCCGCCTCCACCTCGCCCAGCCCCGCCCCGCCTCCACCTCGCCCCTGCCCCGCCTCCACCTCGCCTCTCGCTCGCCTCCACCTCGCCCAGCCCCGCCTCTACATCGCCCAGCCCGGACTCCACCTCGCCCAGCCCCGCTCCACCTCGCCCCCTGCCCCGCCTCCACCTCGCCCAACCCCGCTCTACCTCGCCTCTCGCTCGCCACGTCCTCGCCCAGCCCGCCTCCACATCGCCCAGCCCCCGCCTCCACCTCGCCCAGCCCGGCCTCCACCTCGCCCAGCCCCGCCTCCACATCGCCCAGCCCGGCCTCCACCTCGCCCAGCCCGGCCTCCACCTCGCCCCTGCCCCGCCTCCACCTCGCCTCTCGCTCGCCACGTCCTCGCCTCCACCTCGCCTCTCGCTCGCCACGTCCTCGCCCAGCCCGGCCTCCACCTCGCCCAGCCCCGCCTCCACCTTGCCCCAGCCCCGCCTCCACCTCGCCCAGCCCGGCCTCCACCTCGCCCAGCCCCACCTCCACATCGCCCAGCCCGGCCTCCACCTCGCCCAGCCCGGCCTCCACCTCGCCCCTGCCCCGCCTCCACCTCGCCTCTCGCTCGCCACGTCCTCGCCTCCACCTCTCCTCTCGCTCGCCACGTCCTCGCCCAGCCCGGCCTCCACCTCGCCCAGCCCCGCCTCCACCTCGCCCCAGCCCGGCCTCCACCTCGCCCAGCCCGGCCTCCACCTCGCCCAGCCCCACCTCCACATCGCCCAGCCCGGCCTCCACCTCGCCCAGCCCGGCCTCCACCTCGCCCCTGCCCCGCCTCCACCTCGCCTCTCGCTCGCCACGTCCTCGCCTCCACCTCTCCTCTCGCTCGCCACGTCCTCGCCCAGCCCGGCCTCCACCTCGCCCAGCCCCGCCTCCACCTCGCCCCAGCCCGGCCTCCACCTCGCCCAGCCCGGCCTCCACCTCGCCCAGCCCCACCTCCACCTCGCCCCCCGCCTTCACCTCCCCCAGCCCCGCCCCGCCTCCACCTCGCCCCTGCCCCGCCTCAACCTCGCCTCTCGCTCGCCTCCACCTCGCCCAGCCCCGCCTCCACCTCGCCCAGCCCGGCCTCCACCTCGCCCAGCCCCGCCTCCACCTCGCCCCCCGCCTCCACCTCGCCCAACCCCGCCCCGCCTCCACCTCGCCCCTACCCCGCCTCCACCTCGCCCCTGCCCCGCCTCCACCTCGCCTCTCGCTCGCCTCCACCTCGCCCAGCCCCGCCTCCACCTCGCCCAGCCCCGCTCCACCTCGCCCCCTGCCCCGCCTCCACCTCGCCCAGCCCCGCTCTACCTCGCCTCTCGCTCGCCACGTCCTCGCCCAGCCCGCCTCCACATCGCCCGGCCGGACTCCACCTCGCCCAGCCCGGCCTCCACCTCGCCCAGCCCGGCCTCCACCTCACCCAGCCCCGCCTCCACCTCGCCCCTGCCCCGCCTCCACCTCGCCTCTCGCTCACCACGTCCTCGCCTCCACCTCGCCACGTCCTCGCCCAGCCCCGCCTCCACATCGCCCAGCCCCCGCCGTCACCTCGCCCAACCCCGCCTCCACCTCGCCCCCTGCCCCGCCTCCACCTCAACCCTGTCTCGCCGCGGCGAGTGAGGAATCTCGCCGCGGCTAGATGTTCCTACAACGGTTATAATATCCGTTGTAGGAACACCTCGCCGCGGCGACGACATATTTTCGCCGCGGCGAGGGTTTTTAGGTTTTTTAGGTTTTCACTATAAAAGGCCGTTTTCAGTTTTTTTTTTCTCATTTTTTCCAATACCCACACACGAGACAACCATTTTCCGCCGCATCTCTCCCTTTTTTTTCTTCCAAAATCCCTCGCCACGTCCTCGCCGCCCCAAAATCTCGCCGTCGCCTTGTCCTCGCCGCCAACTCTCTCTCGCCTTGTCTTCGCCGCCATTTTTCTCTCGCCGTGCTTCCTCTCGCGCCTCTCTCTCTCTCTCTCTTACCGCCTCATTGTAAGGTATGATTTTAAAAGTTTTTTAAGGTAGTTATTGATTTAATTTCGTGTTGTTGATATGGATTTCTTGTTGTTTACCCGAATTGCATATAGTTTGATTTTTTTAATTCACAAATTTAGGGTTTTGTTTGATTTTCTCTTTTTAGAACAAGAAATTAGGGTTTAGGTTAATGGAATTTGAATGAGTGAATTTAGTGAAATTAGGGTTTTGTTGATATGAATGAATTTGAATGAGAATTTGAGTTAAATTGAAATGTCCGGATTGTGTTTGACATATTGTTACATAGGTTAGTGGTTAAAATGGTTATGTATATTAATGTTGAGATTGAATTGTTTATGAATTTGTGATTGATCGAATTGTTCATGAATTTGTGATTGGTCGAATTGTTTATGAATTATTTGTGATTGTTGGAATTGTTTTAATTTGTCATGTTTAAATATATATTGTTGGAATTGATATATAATTTGTTATATGTTAATTGTAGAATTGTTTATGATTATGTTTTGTAGGAGCTTGAAAATGCGTCGAACTAAAAACACGGCGGGCTCCAAGGCTCCGAGCTCTTCCAGAGGTCAGAGTAAAGGAAAAAAGCAAGCGACCTCGTCAACAGTCTCCCGAAGAGGAATACAACTCGAGTATCTTTACTAGCAAGGTCGCGGAGGAACGCTACGAAAAAAATCTTGCCGCGTAACATTATCCATGAGAGAGGATTCAATGTAAGCAATACGTCGGATATAAGAAAGCAAATCCGCAACAGCATAGTTGGTCATGATTGGGGGAGGTACTGTGTTGTACCCGAGTTCGATTCGAACGTCAACTTCGTGTACGAATTCTACGCAAACTTGCCGGACTCCCAAGGTGATGTTGTGACGGTCCGTGGTAAACCGGTCGATATGAGTGTCGAAGCTATCAACGATCTTCTTGGGACCCCAGATGTGCCTTTCGAGAACGAGGGCTATCGAGAATGGCTAAGAAGTTGCAGCCATCGGGAGATGTCGCAGGTGTTGTGCATTCCGGGAGAGGATTGGGTCACTGAAAAAGGAAAAAGGGTACTCAAGCGTGACCAACTCACCAGGATCGCTAAAGCGTGGATTTACTTTGTTTGCGCTCGTCTCTATCCGATCAAGCACTTCACCACTCTCGACGAGGATCGTATCCAGGTGTTGTTCTGCATTGTTAAAGGCCTTTCCATTAACGTCGGTCGATTCATCTATACTTGGATGAAGAAACTCGACTATACTAATGAACGACACGGTTTACCATATCCGTCGATCATTACCGGCCTTTGTACAAATGCGGGGGTACCACGCTAGAAAAGGGATACGATCAACAGTCCAATGGGGCCTATTACGGATTCCATTATCGAGCGGTACAAGATTAGAGAGGATCCACAAGCGGAGGAAGCGGAGGAAGCGGAGCCCCTATTGCGCTTACCAGCACCTCCGGTAATCGACCCCGCCACCATCGACTACATTGCGCATTGCTCCAACTATCTCGTCGGGGGGTTCCAACACACGCAACAGTACATGCACCAACAAGCGGAGTATGGCGCCTCTCACATCAATCAATTGAACGATCTCTACTCTCGGTGGGACATCAACCAAGAGAATCAGGTGTTATTTCCTCCATATCCTCAGTACTCCGACTATCCGTACGCACCACCACAGTGGCCACCGCATATGGCACCTCCTCAATATCCGGCGAACCCACCACCACCACCACCGAATGACGAGTAAATTTCAAGAACCAACAACACCAACTCTTCCATATAAATTTCAAACTCTTTTTAAATTTAAGTTTCAGTTTACTGTGTTTTATTTGTGTGTTTGAGACTTCAGTCTTTGTTTGAGACTCGTTTGGTGTGTTTTATGTCATATATGTTTGAAACTTATGTTATATGTTTAAGACTAGTTTGGTTTGTTTTATTGATTGTAGAAATCTTAATTGAATGATCATTTTTAGCTGGAGAACAGGTTAAATATTGGAAAAAAAAGTGAATGATTAGGTGGTAGAGTGCTTCGTCGCTGCGGCTAGGTACCTTTATCGCCGCGGCGTGACTATTCTCGCCGCGGCACTGTATAGTCCCCGCCGCGGCGAGTACTCTACGCCGCGGCTAAAATATTACTTCGCTGCGGCGAGATTTTGATTTTTTGAATACCGAGAGTCTGTGTTTTTTAAGAACTTGTCTCGCCGCGGCGAGGTGATATTCCTGCCGCGGCGAACTTCCCTCGCCGCGGCATGAAATATACGTTGCCGCGGCGAGGTTTCTACAACGCTTGTTTAAGCGTTGTAGAAAGGTTCTCGCCGCGGCAGGATTTGTATACGGCCGCGGCGAGATTTTGTTTTTTTTATACCGAGAGTCTTGGGTTTTTAAGAAGATATCTCGCCGCGGCGAGGTGATATTCCCGCCGTGGCGAAGTCACCTCGCCGCGGCATGAAATATATGTTGCCGCGGCGAGGTTTCTACAACGCTTGTTTAAGCGTTGTAGAAAGGTTCTCGCCGCGGCAGGATTTGTATACGGCCGCGGCGAGATTATCTTGCCGCGGCGAGTGTTGTACTCAGCCGCGGCGATGTCGGAGAAATGTAATTTTAATGTAAATGACATTGTATAGAGAAATTTTGAATGAAAAATAACGTTGTCCACAGGAGAATAACATAAAATCCAAAATGAAAATACATTATCTAAATGTTCAATATCAAACAAAAATAGGATCTATATCCTTACGAAGTAGATGTGAAACATCATCATCATCAAAATCATCCATCTCTTGATCAATTGGCGGTAATCCTGATGTGAACGGAGGAATGCTAGACATGTCTTCGTCTTCTTCTTAGTTACCGTTTCTCGCTTTCATATGAACCACTAACGATAACTCAGGATTTGCTGGATCCGAAACATAAAACACTTGACTTGCTTGCGAAGCCAAAATAAATGAATCATTCTCGTACCCAATCCGTCTAAAGTCGACAATTGTAACTCCTTCATTATCAACTTTAACGTGATTATTGTCTGCCCATTTGCACTTGAATAATGCGACTCGCAACCCGCAATAATCAAGTTCCCAAATATCTTCAATGTATCCGTAATACTTCATAAAAGCATGTTTTGGATTCTTATCTTTTGCCGACGAAACATGTAAAGCTTCGGCAAACAATGTAACACCACTATTTTGTACGGGATGCTTGTTGTCTCGTTCTCTTGTGTAAAATGTAAAACCATTAACAGACCAAGCAGTGTACCTTGTAACCATTGAGGAAGGCCCGCCAGATAGTTTACTCAACGTAGATGAATGTCCTGCCTCTTTAAATAAGCGTTTTCCAAGCCAGTTTTGAAACAAGCGGTTGTGCTCTTCTTGCAACCATTTTTCATTTCTACCCTTCTTTGGATTATTCACTCTCAACTCATTCAAATGAATATCCACAAATGGCGTGACCTCGGAAACGTTGTGTAGCACATGGAGACTTGCTTGCTCCCATTCTTTTCGGTTGACGATCGAATAAGTACCTATAATGAAACAAATACTTAAAAATAATGTTCATATATAATTTAAATAAACAAATAAAGTGTTAAAAAAATACCTGTAGATAGAGCTTTTGAATCAAAATTGGTATTCTTGGGTAACCCAATTTCGTCTGTTTTAGCTAAATACTTAGAACAAAACTCAACCGACTCTTCTGCTATGTAATTTTCAACTATGCTTCCTTCCGGCCTATTGTAGTTCTTCACGTAGCTTTTCAACACTTTCATATAACGTTCGATTGGATACATCCACCGTAAAAACACGGGCCCTCCTAATTTCACTTCATGTACCAAGTGGACGGTTAAGTGGATCATTATGTCGAAAAACGGAGGTGGAAAGATCTTTTCGAGCAAGCACAGAGTTTTTACCAATTCTGACTGCATTAAATCCAATCGAGTTGGATCGATGACCTTCGAGCAAATCGAGTTAAAGAATACACATATCTTTGATATTGCAAACCTCACATCTTTTGGCACAATTCCTCGCAAAGCAAGAGGCAACATTTGTTGTAGCAGCACATGACAGTCGTGCGTCTTCATTCCAATAAGTCTCAAATCTTTCAAAGACACGAACCTCTTATAGTTTGACGAATGACCTTCAGGGACTTTAATAGAAGCAAACCAGTTACACAATTTCTTTTTCTCCTTTCGATCTAGAGTGTACTTTGCCGGTGGTAATTTTGTTTTTTTTCCCACCCCCCTCCTCGGGATGCAAAATGCTTCTTATATTCATCTCTTTGAGATCAAATCGAGATTTTATTCTGTCTTTCGATTTATTTGGATCATCAAGAAGTGTACCAATAAGCGATTCGCAAACATTTTTCTCGATGTTCATAACATCCAGACAATGCCGGACGTAGTGTGTCTTCCAATAAGGAAGGTCGTAGAAAATCGATTTCTTCTTCCAAGGATTCTCTTTGAACGATTCTTTAGTACTAGCACTCCGCTTTCTTTTCCCAAGCACTTCATTGACGTTTTTAACCATCTCATAGACATCTTCACCTGACAAAATTCTAGGAGGGGGTCGTTCTTCTGAATTTCCATCAAATGCTTGTTTCAATCTTCTATACGAGTGATCTCTTGGTAAGAATCTTCTATGACCCAGAAAAACAGTTTTTTTACCATGCTTCAAACGGATGGAAGATGTGTCTTTCATGCAAATCGGTCAACCAATCGAGCATTTCACAGAGTATCCTGACAAGTTTCCATAGGCCGGAAAATCGTTAATAGTCCACATTAACATTGCCCTTAAGTTGAACGAATCTCCACGGTAAGCGTCTTTAACTTCCATCCCTTTCTCCCATAACATCTTCAAATCATCGACCAACGGTGCCAAATAGACATCAATATCATTTCCTGGTTGATTCGGTCCTGAAATCAAAAGCGTTAACATCAAGAACTTTCTCTTCATACATAGCTTTGGAGGGAGATTGTAGTTCACAAGTATAACCGGCCAAACACTGTATTTACTGCTCATCATGCTGAACGGGTTCATTCCATCAGAAGCTAGACCAAGGCGCAAATTTCGAGTATCAACACTGAAATCCTTATACTCTAAATCGAATGATTTCCACTGTGCAGCATCAGCAGGATGTCTCAACATACCATCATCGATACGCTTTTCGGAGTGCCAAACCATGTTCTTCGCGTGTTTGACACTATTAAACATTCGACGAAAGCGCGGCATTGGAGGAATGTACCATAACGACTGGAATATATTTAACGAAAATCAGTAATAAATAATGAATATGAGCTACATGTATTTCCTAATCAAGTGATGAAAATGTACGTACCTTAACTGGAACTCCTTTAACCCCGTTACATGGAATTTTACCCTTCTTCCACCGTGACTCTTTGCACGTCGGACATTCATCTAGATCTTCATACTCGTGTCTATATAAAACACAATCATTTGGGCACGCATGGAATTTCTCGTACTTCATGCCTAATGTACCCAAAGTCTTCTTTGCTTCATACATACTTAAAGGTACTTTATTGTCTTTCGGAAATGCTTCTTTCAGTGTTTCCAACAATAGAGTAAAACTAGTGTTTGTCCAACCCCCCGACGCCTTCAAATGAAATAATGTAACTAAAAATGACAACTTCGAATAGCTTGTACACCCTTCATATAATGGTGTCTCCGCATCATTCATGATGGACTCAAACAATTCCGGTCGCTCAACAAAATCGTCCTCCAAATCATTCATCATTCCGCACATATCATCAATATCATCTTCAACATCATCCTCATTTGCCGTAGAACGAAAAACCTCACCATGGTAGAACCATCTTTGATACGAGGTCATTATTCCATATGCAAACAAATGGGTCCGAACGACATCAATCGAAAAATGTCTATGATTTCCACATTTAATACAAGGACAACGAATAGATTTCACATCTACCATGTTCTCTCTAGCAAAATCACAAAACTCATCTACACATTTCCGATATATCTCATTCAATCTATTCTCCCACATCCACTTTCTCATCTTCATAGAAAAACCCTAATTATACAAAAAATTGCCCATTCTAATTAGTAAACTATCAGGAGAACAACAATTAGAACAAGTTAAAGAAGAACTTCCAAGATTTGAATGTGTAGATGAGACTAGTAAACGAGGACGCTCTAGAATGAGTAGGAAAGGTACTGGAAATATTTTTTCGAGTGAGGTTATGAGAGAGTTCAAAGTGAAAAAGACCAGAAATGAGAATTTATATCACCAGTCTCGTGTCACTCGCCGCGGCGACATTTCTACTTCGCCGCGGCGAGACATTCTACAACGCTTCCAAAAGCGTTGTAGAATGTCCTCGCCGCGGCAAAAATATGCATTCGCCGCGGCGACACCATCACGCCGCAGCGAGGTACAAAATCTCGCCGCGGCAGGAGTCCTGCGCCGCGGCGGGAACACGTCGTCGCCGCGGCGAAAATCTTACCGAGAGCACCATGTTTCCAGACATATAGTCTCGCCGCGGCATCATACATTTTACGCCGCGGCGAATGTATTCCTCGCCGCGGCGAAAATTCGCTTTCGCCGCGGCGAGGATTCTACAACGCTTGTTTAAGCGTTGTAGAAAGGGGTCGCCGCGGCGACAATTGTATACTGCCGCGGCGAGGCCATCTAGGGTTACCTCGCTCCGACGATGACACATTTTCACCGCGGCGAGAATTTTCTGGGTAACTCTCGCTGCAGTGAGAATTTGGTTTTGCCGCGGCGAGGATCCTACAACGCTTATGTTAAGCGTTGCAGAAGCAGTTCGCCGCGGCGAGAAATATACATCGCCACGGCGAGCTTCTACAACGCTTAGAAGAAGCGTTGTAAGAGCGTTTTAAAATCTGAAAATTTCAAATTTTTTTAACTACCCGCCCATTTCATATTCTATACTTAGGGCTTTTTTTCAATTTTCCCCTCATTCTCATTCCTTATTCTACTTCATTTCTTCTCATCTCTCTCTCTACTACTCATCTCTTTCGTCCCTCTCTCTCTCTCCGCCACTCTCTTGCCGCCCCGCCCCTCTCTCGCCACCACTCTCTCTCTCTCGGCCCTTCTCTCTTCTCGCCGTCGATCTACTCCTCTCTCTTCTCCTCTTTCTCGTCGTCGCTCTCTCTCCGCCCTTCTCTCTTCTCGCCGTCGCTCTCTCTCCGGCCACCACCCTCTCTTCTCGCCGCCCCTCTCTCTCCGGCCCTCATACTCTCTTTTCCCCGCCCCTCTCTCTCCGGTCCTCACCCTCACTCATTGCCTCCGCCTTGACCCCGCCCAGCCTCCACCTCGCCCCTGCCCCGCCTCCACATCGCCCAGCCCGGCCTCCACCTCGCCCAGCCCCGCCTCCACCTCGCCCAGCCCCGCTCCACCTCGCCCCCTGCCCCGCCTCCACATCGCCCAGCCCGGCCTCCACCTCGCCCAGCCCCGCCTCCACCTCGCCCCTGCCCCGCCTCTACCTTGCCTCTCGCTCGCCACGTCCTCGCCTTCACCGGGTATGTTATTTCCCAACTTGTTTTGAATTTAATTTGATTTATGTTATTATTTAGCTAGAATTTGGTATTTATTTGAAGTTAGGAAGAATTTGTATTGGATTTTAGTATATTGGATTTGAATTCGTTGTATTTGAGTTTGATATTGATTGTATTTAAGTTGGAATCAAATTGGATTTGAGTTAGAAATTGAGATTATGTTTTGAATTTTGTATATTAGATTCCATGTCGTCCACTACTACTACTTCTAGCGGTAGTGGTAAAAGAAAAATTAGAAGACATCTAGCGCTTAACTCCGATGAACAAGGAAAACGAAGAAACACTCTTATGGTTCGGGTTAATAAGGCTAAAACACTTGGTAAAAAAATCCCGGTACAATTTGATTATAAAGGGCAACCAATCGGTAAAGAGGGTGATGAGTTGTCGAGTTACTTTGGCGTGTTAGCAAGAGAACACGTTCCACTTTCGATGCGTGATTGGAGATGTAAAGACAACGCCCAAATTAAAGAATGGATTTGGAACGAAATGCAAGAAGGATTTACGATTCCTATCGAACAAAAACACGATTGCCTTATGAGAGTCGGAGAAGCGGCAAGGTTATTTCGTCATGAGATATACAACGATCTACTCAAAGACATAATCAACGAACCAATCGCCTTAAAGAGACCGGCTTGTATTTTGAAATTCTATATAAGTATCACCGAAGAAGATTGGATAGCATTTGTTGAGTATAGACGAACCGAAATGTTCAAACAAACATCGGAACATGGGAAATCAAATATCGGAAAAAGTGTGTACAAATCTCGAACGGGCCGAAATGGATATCGAAAGCTTGATCAAGAAAAGGTTAGATTCATTTTTTTCTTTTAGTTATTCCAAATGTTGCAATTATTTTTTAATTTATTGTATAATTACTTCTTACTAGCACGAAGAAACGGGGGAATGGCCTACGAAAGAGGAACTTTGGATTGACTTGCGAATGAAAGACGTAGATAACTACAAGGATGAGAAAGACAAACTAATGGCAGAAAAAATCGTAAGTACTTTACATTTGTTATAACAATTAATCTTGTAATTTTATTTGAAAATAATTTTGTGTAGAAAACGTTATCACAACAAGCAACGCAAGGGACATGGGTGCCGGAATTGGGAAAGAGCATTTTGCAAGAAGCTTTGGGAACGTCGCGAGTTTGCGGTCAATCCAAACACACTTCGCGTTTCAAGTACTTTGTTCCTCCAACGCCGAACGAAGAATTAATTAGGATGCGTCGGGAGATGAGCGAGTTGAAATCTTTGGTGATGAAAGCCTTCGGTGGAAATGGTAGCATTGTTGTCAATGGTGCCCACAAGAAGAGTAGTAGTGTCTATTTATGTACATTTGATGTCATATAGTCTTACGAAGAATCTTGCTTGTAATTGCTTATTCATTAATGAAAAGTTGAAACGTTCATTCATTCTTTCTTTGTTTGAAGCTTTATGATAAAACCTTAGTCTTTTAGTCCATAAACAAACTTAACAACTTACGAAGAGACAAATGTAGATTTGCATGAACAAACTCTTCGTAGTTTGCTTAAAACGATATATTCGCAATCTAAGGGTCAAAGGACTATTGACCTCAGTATGATTGTTAGAAGAATCTATGATGTCTGGTTATGAGGCATTGAGAGTTGGGGACTCTATAGTTCTTCTAGGTATCTTCCGAAGGTACTGAATTGACCAGTGCACTTCTAGAGACAATATAAGAACAAACCATTTAACCTCTTATGTCTCGAAGTCACTATGTATGAATTGCATCATGCTTACCTTAATCCTGAAATGAGACATGTCATTTCACACCTTAGTATTCTCATTTGAGAAAGTCAAAGTTCGGACTCACTATGTGATTCCGAACAAGGCCTATTGGTGAAGTACTAAGTTGTGAGTCTGTCATGAGTAACTTTGTGAAGTTCTCATAGATATGGAATTCATGTACAAGATTGCTGAAATGCAATGTATGTCACCTCATGCTTTGTTCCTTGGAGTGTGAATAAATGAACTGGCCAGTGTCCAAATTGAGTCCTGACTCTTTTGGATGAAACAATGTGACTTGTTAGCTCCTCGTCAATACATTGTTTCTAACTTATTCACAAGCGACAAAGGAGTTGAGGAAATAACAGCTAGAAGGGTAAAATGGTAATTTAGTAAATCCCGACTAGCTGATGACATTCATGAAGGGTAAACATAGATAATATTCAGTGGATCCGCTCATCATAATTAGGTCGAATTCTTGAGTAGAAAATAAATTCATTTGAACCGAGAGATTTTCAGTGTCAGCTCTTTAGTGGAGTCAGTTGGCATTAAGCTAAACTTGGAAAAGGTTTGTGAACTTTTGAGTCCAAGTGTTTAGCTCAAGCTTTGTTCATTTGGGTCCATGAGGTCACTGTCACGAATCACATCGATAGGAATAGTTAAACTGGAAGCTAAGTCAAAACAAGAACGAAAATTGTCGAAAGGGTATTTTTGTCTTTTGAGACATATGGATGAAATGGAT
Organism: Urtica dioica subsp. dioica; assembly: GCF_054948205.1. NCBI lineage: Eukaryota > Viridiplantae > Streptophyta > Magnoliopsida > Rosales > Urticaceae > Urtica > Urtica dioica. The sequence goes on along the minus strand of NC_142759.1, from coordinate 26,280,615 downwards.
GTCAATAAATTTTGACAAGTTCATTTGATGACTTAATGTCACTCGGCCATAACTTGATTATTGGGCCTTGTGAATTAATTTCATTTCATAAGAATTTTATTGAATATTCTAAATGGGCCTTTTCTTATGTTGTCTTGAACAAGTGAAGAAAATTCTAGAAGCCTTTTTCTAGACATGTTGGGCGCCCATAATACCCAAGGAAAGAGAAAATATTTTGTGCATAAATGTATCAAGATACTTGCCAAAAGAAAAAGAGGAAACAAATTTGCATGTAGATGCACTAGAGTAATCGGCCAAGTAAGAGAAAGGCAAGGCAAGGAACCAAAAAGGAAACAAATCCAAGCCTTCTAGAAGGCTGCCTTGGCCGTGTGGAATAAGAGGGAAATGGGCAATGTTTGCTTATGAATATGTGATATTCTATAGAAGAGGAAACTACCTTATTGAAGGTGAGACCTCTCCTATAAATAGGAGCCTCATTCCTTACATTTCATTCATCCAAGTTTAAGAGATTTGAGAGACTCTCTCTCTAGAACTTGGCCGAACTCCTCTCTCTCTCTCTTTCTAGTTTATTTTCGATTTTTCTTGTTTTGGCACCTAGGTCCTCACTCGACCTAGTGTTTAGCTCTGCGACTTCGAGACTCGTTCTTAAGTCGTAGGGTTTAAAAGTGCCCACTCACTGATTCCTTCTTTTCGAGTGATTTAGTGATAGAAACTTTCGTGGTTGCTCGAGGTGCCGAGGAAAGAAAGAGAGACGTGCTGCGAGGGGAGACGAGCGTTGCAAACTTTCCACAAGCTTCTTCAAAGTTCAAGCTTCAAGAAAGGTTAGTAAACTTCTAGCTCATATTGGTTTTTAATTACATGTACTTGCACTTGTCTAGGTTAGTAAAAACCGTTTTTACTTGTAAAAGAAAATTTTTAAAATTCCGCCGCTTACCGAAGCGTTAATTATTTTCTCAAACCCTAGATCGATTCCAATAAATGGTATCAGAGCTATGGTCAAAGATTAGCATGTACATGTTTTTTTTTTAATTATGAGCTTGAAAATCGTTTTCGAAAGTTTACTAATTTTGTGACAAGTTAGAATTGTAATCTTAGATTTTTTTTTTTTAATTTAATGCTCTTGTCTTTAAATTAAAAAGCATGTTGATTTTCTATGAGTTTGGGATGTTTTTAAAATACATTAGAATCAGTTCTAAAAGTTTTTAATTTTTTATATTGAAAAACGTGTTTTAAAGGTTTGAGAAATTTCGAGTAAAATTTTGTGACTAGTTTTGATATCTTGCTAGTTTCTTATTTTTACTTGAATCGTTTTATGCTTGTTGTTATTTCTTTTATTCTATGTTATTACCCTGCTAATAAAACACAAATAAAAGCTTTAAACAACATCTTAAAACGTTCCGTTACACTCGATTCTTTTTCGCACCTAAAAAGGACCAAGCTTTAATTTATTTCTTTTTCTTCGAGCTGGAGTAAACCCGCATTAAAAGTGGCATAACTCTCTGCTCAGAAATCGAAATTCAATTATTCTTGAATCAAATTAAAGTTCTGTATGTCCTCTGTCCAATGCCACCGGTTTGGGCTCAAAAGGACATCGGAGCCGCCAGATATGGCGATTTTACTCCGAGGTGCGCGGCTGTCTGAAACTCCAGTTTTTAGAAATCCGGATTTTCAAACCCCACTACCATGAGTTATAGAACTCTAATGAGAAAATTTTCTTGAGCAAAAATGTTTTTCATATGATTATAAACATGATGTGTAAGATTAAAATGTTTTGATTTTTGGAAGTTTAATTGAAATTGAATTTTTTACAAAACTAGTTTGAATTTTGAAAAACCGTTTTCACTTTCAAACTTGAAAATATTTTGTCATCCAAATCAAATAAATTTTCAAAATTTTTTCAAAACTATATCTATATCACATATGTTCAAAATCTATATGCTCTTGAAAATTTGAGTGGGAGGTCTCCTTGTAGACAAGCCGAAAAATAAAAAGATGTGTAATCTCAAACTTTCAAGTGTTCGAGTGAGTTGAAGTTCACACTTCCCTCACGCACTTTCCCGAAATAGAAAATAGGAAAAGATCGAGTATGTACCTTGTGCCTTTATGCACTAATACTGCTCTGAACATGTCGATCTAGGATTCTCTTCTAGTTGTCCGCTCTGTCGCTCTCTAACTAGGAAATCTGTTTCTGAACTTATAAGAGTCGATGAACCAACTCCAAAAACTAAGTGGGAGGGTTATACTTGTTGTTTGTAACCCACGATCCCCAACACTAATGAAAAGTGCAAGTGTCGCCGGACTAAGAGTCATCCTCGTGGCCCTCTCTTAAATGAGAGTACTCAAGGGAGCTTTGCTCTGATCATTGCTCAATGAGCTACGTCCGAGAGTGAGACGATGATGGCAAGGCCTCCCCTTGGGGGATTGTTTTTCAAAGTTGATCTTTTGGACTAAGTGGTTGGTTGCACACTTAGGCTCAATCCCTAGTAATCCTCCCTCGAGGCCCTGCGAAAGGATGTGAGTGATCAAACCAATTTACAAGGTGGCTAGTCAAAATAGATGTATTGACATCTTGGCTTAGCATTAATGATGTGTCATTTACTTATAAAAGGATATTTTTTGCGGCCTTCTCTTGAGGGAGTAAATTATCGTTTGGTTTATAACACCTTTGGATTTTACAAAAGTCTTAATAAAACTTAAATCCTAAACCAAAGACTAATCATAAACTTGTTTCAACTTTTATAGGCAATATGTCTCTCAACCCTCTCTCTACAATTCTTTCCTCGAATAAACTCGAAGGCGACAATTACGTCGACTGGAAACGTAACCTCGACATAGTCCTTTTGGTCGACAAGCACAAATGGGTTCTCACCACCCCCTGTCCTCAAACGAATGAAGATTCGACGCAAGAGGAGAAAGACGCCTTGGCGGCCTGGCTTCGATCCGATGAGATTGCGAGATGCTATATTTTGGCATCGATGAACAATGTGTTGCAACAACAACATCGTGATTATGAAACTGCCACCGATATGCTCTACAATCTCCATGAGATGTTTGGAGGGCAAGGACGTCAAGCTAGGCAACAAGCGGTCCGACAATTCATGAACTGTCGTATGAAGGCTGGAACTCCCGTTAGAGATCATGTGATGCTGATCATTAGCTATCTCAACGAGATGGAGATTCTTGGATCTGAGATTGATGGGGAGACTAAAATAGATATGATCTTGGAAACTCTCCCCGAAACCTTTGATACCTTCAAGTTGAATTATTCCATGAACAAGCTAGAGTACACTGTTACCGAGCTCATGAAGGAACTTCAAACCGCTGAGGCACTCACTAAGAAAAAGAGGGCTCAAGGAGAAGTACATGCTACTGCCTCCACCTCTGGAACTAAGAAGAGACCTCGCAACGCCGAGAAGAAGAACCAACCTAAGGTTCACACGAAGAAGAAGGCGCCAAAGGCTCCAAAGGTGGACAAGTCTAACAACAAGTGCCACCACTGCAACGAGCCTGGTCACTGGCGTAGGAACTGTCCTGCCTACCTCAAAACCAAAGCAAAAGGTATTGTACTTGTTACTGAAGCCTGTTTAGTAGCTGATAATGTATCATCGTGGATTGTTGACTCCGCTGCTACTAACCATATTTGCTGCTCCTTTACTGGTTTTAGGAAAAGCAAAAGCTTAGAGGATGGCGACTTCTGCTTCAAGTGGGGTGATGAGAGCGTGGTGTCTGCGAAGGCTGTGGGATCCGTGACGCTATCTTTTGAAGATCGAACTTTAAATTTGAATAATGTTTATTATGTTCCTTCCTTTGGGAAAAACCTAGTATCTGTTGCTCAACTTTTCGAGCAAGATTATTATTTAAAGTTTATAAAGAATGGAATTCGTATTTCTTTTTCTAATTCTTTCGTCACTGATGCATGTATGATGAATGGTCTTTTTTACATCTATCATACTCAACCTTCTCTTTTAGACACCGAAATAGATAACGATCTAATTAGGGAGCCAAAGAGGATCAAACTTTCTGAATCCTCCGATCTAACAAAATCAACATACCTCTGGCACTTAAGACTTGGTCATATCAGTCTATATAGGATTAAGAGACTTGTGAGGGATGGTCCACTCCAAGCCTCTGCAATAGGCTCACTACCTACTTGTGAATCCTGCATAGAAGGAAAAATGACTAAGCGACCTTTCTCCGATAAGGGTCGAAGAGCCACTGAGTTGCTGGAACTAATACATTCTGATGTATGTGGTCCGCTCAACCAACAGGCACGTGGAGGATACGAATACTTCATTACCTTCACCGATGATTACTCAAAATATGGGTTTGTCTATTTGCTTAAACACAAATCCGAGACCTTTAACGTATTTAAGGTCTTTAGGGCTTTAGTGGAAAAGCAAACTGGCAAAGTGATCAAAACCCTTCGATCTGATCGAGGTGGTGAGTATATGTCTGGAGAGTTCGATGACTTTCTTAAAGAAGAAGGTATCGCTTCTCAGCTTACCGCACCTGGCACACCTCAACAAAACGGAGTGTCAGAGAGAAGAAACCGAACTCTTATGGAGATGGTTAGATCAATGATGAGTTACTCATCACTCCCGCTTTCCTTTTGGGGATATGCCCTCGAAACAGCCGCCTACATTCTGAACCAAGTTCCGTCCAAAACGGTTCCTGGTACTCCTTATGAACGATGGACTGGCCGTAAAGTGAATCTTGGCCGCATCCGAATTTGGGGTTGCCCTGCACACGTGCTGAGGCAAAAGACTAGCAAGTTGGCTAGTAGGTCAGAATTGTGCCTGTTTGTGGGATATCCGAAGGAAACCAAAGGTTTTACTTTCTATAGTCCCGAGGACGATAAGACTTTCGTTAGCACGAATGCTCGTTTCCTTGAGGAGGACTTTATGAAGGATGCGAAACCTAGAAGCAAAATTGTGCTTGAAGAAAAGTTGGGTGAGGAAGCTTCTACCTCATCTGTAAGAACTGTTCTTACCCCAACTGAAACACAACCTAACTCATCAGAATCTTGTCAAGTAGTACTTCGACGTAGTGGGAGGGCTACTCTAAAGCCTGACAGGTACATGTCTTATGGAGACTCTCTTGTAGCCGTCTCCGACATGGATGACCCTGTTTCCTATAGCCAAGCAATGGCTTGTTCTGAATCAAACCTTTGGCTTGACGCCATGAAAGTTGAAATGCACTCGATGTATGTCAACAATGTCTGGAAACTTGTAGACCTTCCTGAAGGGATTAAACCCGTAGGGTGTAAGTGGATATACAAGAAGAAAAGGGGTCCTGATGGGAACGTCGAGACGTTCAAAGCACGACTTGTGGCGAAGGGTTATACCCAACAAGAAGGGATTGACTATGAAGAAACCTTCTCGCCAGTCGCGATGCTTAAATCCATCCGCATACTCCTATCCATAGCTGCAGCTCTCGACTATGAGATCTGGCAAATGGATGTCAAGACAGCCTTTCTGAATGGCAATCTTGACGAGCGCATTTACATGGCTCAACCAGACGGTTTCGTGGATAAAGGTCAAGAGACCAAGGTTTGTGAGTTGCTTAAATCCATTTATGGACTAAAGCAAGCATCTAGGTCATGGAATATTAGATTCGATGAAACTGTAAAGAGCTTCGGCTTTGAACAGTCAATAGATGAGCCTTGTGTTTACAAGTTAATACACGAAGGCAAAGTTGTGTTTCTGGTACTATATGTCGATGATATACTACTCATTGGTAATGACGTGGGTAAGTTATCTGAGGTTAAGGTCTGGCTGGCAAAGCAATTCGATATGAAGGATCTAGGAGAAGCCGCGTACATTCTGGGGATCCAAATCTTTCGAGATAGGAAAAACCGGACCCTGTCGCTCTCTCAAGCATCTTATATTGATAAGGTGATGGATCGCTTCTCGATGCAAGACTCCAAGAAGGGCCAAACACCCTTTAGGCATGGAGTTTCACTCTCTAAGGACCAGTCTCCCAAGACTGCACAAGAGATTGAAGACATGAGGAAGATTCCTTACGCCTCTGCCGTAGGAAGCCTCATGTATGCTATGCTTTGCACTAGACCTGATATATGTTTCGCCGTTGGCGTAGTTAGCCGTTTCCAATCCAACCCTGGACCCGAGCACTGGATTGCTGTTAAACATGTTCTAAAGTATCTTCGAAGAACTAGGAACTTGATGCTTACATACTCAGGTACTGACCTGACTATGACGGGATATACCGACTCTGATTTTCAAGCGGATAAGGATTCCAGGAAATCCACTTTGGGATCTGTGTTCATCCTTAATGGTGGAGCTGTTGTGTGGAGGAGTATTAAGCAATCTTGCATTGCTGACTCCACAATGGAAGCAGAATATGTGGCTGCTTGTGAAGCATCCAAAGAGGCTGTATGGCTTAGAAAATTCCTTAAGTATTTGGAAATTGTTCCAAACGTCGACGAGCCCATGACCCTTTATTGTGATAATAGTGGGGTTGTCGCTAACTCAAAGGAACCTAGAAGCCATAAGCGCTCTAAGCATATAGAGAGGAAATACCATTTGATTTGAGAGATCGCGCAACGCGGAGACGTGGAGGTGAAGTAGATCTCTGGCAGATCCATTCACCAAGGCCCTAGCGAACAAGGTCTTCGACCAACATCGTGATGGATTAGGCATGTAGGACTACTCACATCTTCTTTGAGTCAAGTGGGAGTTTGTTGTCAATGGTGCCCACAAGAAGAGTAGTAGTGTCTATTTATGTACATTTGATGTCATATAGTCTTACGAAGACTCTTGCTTGTAATTGCTTATTCATTAATGAAAAGTTGAAACGTTCATTCATTCTTTCTTTGTTTGAAGCTTTATGATAAAACCTTAGTCTTTTAGTCCATAAACAAACTTAACAACTTACGAAGAGACAAATGTAGATTTGCATGAACAAACTCTTCGTAGTTTGCTTAAAACGATATATTCGCAATCTAAGGGTCAAAGGACTATTGACCTCAGTATGATTGTTAGAAGAATCTATGATGTCTGGTTATGAGGCATTGAGAGTTGGGGACTCTATAGTTCTTCTAGGTATCTTCCGAAGGTACTGAATTGACCAGTGCACTTCTAGAGACAATATAAGAACAAACCATTTAACCTCTTATGTCTCGAAGTCACTATGTATGAATTGCATCATGCTTACCTTAATCCTGAAATGAGACATGCCATTTCACACCTTAGTATTCTCATTTGAGAAAGTCAAAGTTCGGACTCACTATGTGATTCCGAACAAGGCCTATTGGTGAAGTACTAAGTTGTGAGTCTGTCATGAGTAACTTTGTGAAGTTCTCATAGATATGGAATTCATGTACAAGATTGCTGAAATGCAATGTATGTCACCTCATGCTTTGTTCCTTGGAGTGTGAATAAATGAACTGGCCAGTGTCCAAATTGAGTCCTGACTCTTTTGGATGAAACAATGTGACTTGTTAGCTCCTCGTCAATACATTGTTTCTAACTTATTCACAAGCGACAAAGGAGTTGAGGAAATAACAGCTAGAAGGGTAAAATGGTAATTTAGTAAATCCCGACTAGCTGATGACATTCATGAAGGGTAAACATAGATAATATTCAGTGGATCCGCTCATCATAATTAGGTCGAATTCTTGAGTAGAAAATAAATTCATTTGAACCGAGAGATTTTCAGTGTCAGCTCTTTAGTGGAGTCAGTTGGCATTAAGCTAAACTTGGAAAAGGTTTGTGAACTTTTGAGTCCAAGTGTTTAGCTCAAGCTTTGTTCATTTGGGTCCATGAGGTCACTGTCACGAATCACATCGATAGGAATAGTTAAACTGGAAGCTAAGTCAAAACAAGAACGAAAATTGTCGAAAGGGTATTTTTGTCTTTTGAGACATATGGATGAAATGGATGTCAATAAATTTTGACAAGTTCATTTGATGACTTAATGTCACTCGGCCATAACTTGATTGTTGGGCCTTGTGAATTAATTTCATTTCATAAGAATTTTATTGAAAATTCTAAATGGGCCTTTTCTTATGTTGTCTTGAACAAGTGAAGAAAATTCTAGAAGCCTTTTTTCTAGACATGTTGGGCGCCCATAATACCCAAGGAAAGAGAAAATATTTTGTGCATAAATGTATCAAGATACTTGCCAAAAGAAAAAGAGGAAACAAATTTGCATGTAGATGCACTAGAGTAATCGGCCAAGTAAGAGAAAGGCAAGGCAAGGAACCAAAAATGAAACAAATCCAAGCCTTCTAGAAGGCTGCCTTGGCCGTGTGGAATAAGAGGGAAATGGGCAATATTTGCTCATGAATATGTGATATTCTATAGAAGAGGAAACTACCTTATTGAAGGTGAGACCTCTCCTATAAATAGGAGCCTCATTCCTCACATTTAATTCATCCAAGTTTAAGAGATTTGAGAGACTCTCTCTCTAGAACTTGGCCGAACTCCTCTCTCTCTCTCTTTCTAGTTTATTTTCGATTTTTCTTGTTTTGGCACCTAGGTCCTCACTCGACCTAGTGTTTAGCTCTGCGACTTCGAGACTCGTTCTTAAGTCGTAGCGTTTAAAAGTGCCCACTCACTGATTCCTTCTTTTCGAGTGATTTAGTGATAGAAACTTTCGTGGTTGCTCGAGGTGCCGAGGAAAGAAAGAGAGACGTGTTGCGAGGGGAGACGAGCGTTGCAAACTTTCCACAAGCTTCTTCAAAGTTCAAGCTTCAAGAAAGGTTAGTAAACTTCTAGCTCATATTGGTTTTTAATTACATGTACTTGCACTTGTCTAGGTTAGTAAAAACCGTTTTTACTTGTAAAAGAAAATTTTTAAAATTCCGCCGCTTACCGAAGCGTTAATTATTTTCTCAAACCCTAGATCGATTCCAACAAGCATTAATGTCGGAGATACTAATATCGAGTCGCCTAGTGTCGAGCGTGTGGAAGAGAATCTCAAGGACAAGGTTGTTGATGATGAAGAGATGGCAAACGTTGAAGAACACGTTAATGACGCGGTCTCTTTAGGTATGTTCATTATTTTTTTTATCTATAAAGCTAAATATTTTGGTATTAATATATTGATATATATTCGTGATTTGCTTAGAACACGACGATGTTGGTGATCGTCCGAAGATCGATCCTAACATCGTTGATGATTGTCCGAAGATCGATCATGTCGTTGTGGAAAAACCCAATAGTGTTCGTGCTAGTTGCTCTTTGAATCCAACCACGCCGGTGACACCGAGTTCGGATGAAAGCGTCGAGTGTCTTCTTTTCATTGGTGATGTTGTGAAAGGAGGCACAATTCATGTTGCAAATGGGCGAGCGTACATGAATGGAGGCGTAGTTCATTTCTCACCTTTGGAGGAAGGAAATTTACGCGTGGCCGTTTTGGGGGTTTTGATTAAAAAAGCAAAATTGCCAATTCCCACCGAAGAAGCTCAAACCATTGAAGATGCTATAGGCGGGTTTGTCTCGTGGCCGAAGAGACTCATAGAAATGGACACGGGAATAGAGAGTCGCGGTCCGGTTGTCAAACAACTCTCAAAGCTCGGTTTTGAGAGTGAAGTTAGCATCGATGATGCTAAGAAGATTTCGTACAAGGTGATTAATCCCAAGTATCGATTGCTCGCTCAACATGCCAACAAAGTAATGTTACCGGAAGGGGATGTGATTATGGTCAATGTTAGTCCAAGTATCGCGGCTATCCCGATTCCGGTGTCATTTGAAGACGTTTCCGATTTTTTGCAATACTTGGAAATTGGCGCGGGGAGCATAACGGTTTATATGGAGTAAGAGTTTTCTTTATGTGCGTTTTTTAATATCAATATTCAATATTTAGTGTTTTGATCAACTAAATATTTGTTTGTCATAGCTATCTACGCTCGAGGCTAGAAAAGGCGAAGAAGACTCGAAATTATTGTTTTATAAATCCGAGCTTAAGTTCGTACATCGAAAATGACGACGAGGAGGCTTATTTGTCAAAACGAGTCAAGGACGTTGGAAACGTGGTACGACATTGCAAATTTGGTGAACTAGTTTTGATGCCGTATAACAAAGGTGCGTATTGGATGCTCGTTGTCCTCGACCTTTGGAGAAATAGCGCTATGTTCTTTGACCCGTTTAGAAATAAAATCCCAATCGATTTAAATCGATTGATAAAAAGGTAATATTTTGATTTCTTAAATAATTTTTATTATAAATCGTTCTAGATGTTTTTTCTCTTATAATCTCCGTGTTATATAGGGTTCTTGTTGATTTCAAGCTCGAGCATCAAAACGCCCATAGTAACGGGCAATCAACGTACATCAAGGCTTGGGACGCTCCGAGACAAACGGGAAACACGGAATGCGGGTATTTTGTGATTTCTTATATGCGTGATATAGTCGTAGGAGGTGTAGGAAAATTAGAAAATAAGAAGTCCTATACAAAGGAGGATTTAGAGAGAGTTCGGGAAGAATGGGTAAGTTATGTACAAACATTTATTAACTGTGATGATTAGCTAGTTTTTTTTATTGAATTATGGATTGGTTGTAGATGTATATATTAGATTTTGAATGTTTTGAAACTGAGGATATTATTTTTGGTATTGAAGATTATTTTCAGGTGCTGCTATACCGTATTAAAACAGATTTTGGATTGAAAAGAAAATACTCTCGCCGCGGCAAACTATACTTCTCGTCGCGGCAAGTAATTCAAGCCGCGGCGAGAAATATTATTCGCCGCGGCGAGAAAAGATACCGAGAGCAGGAAAATTAGAAATCTTAGTCTCGCCGCGGCGAGATTTTTTCTTCGCCGCGGCGAGTTTTTAAAAACAAATTCACCACCTTCCTACAACGCATAATTATCCGTTGTAGAATCATGTCGCCGCGGCTAAGATTTGACGTTGCCACGGCGACATTCCCGCCGCGGCGACGTGTAATATTCGCCGCGGCGAGTTGATACTACAACGGATATCCTATCCGTTGTATAAAATCTCGCCGCGGTGAAAATTATATGTCGCCGCGACGGGAAGTTTTTAATTATTTAGAAATTTCACAATGGACTTATACCATTGTAGGAGGTTCCACAACGCTTAGATATCCGTTGTAGAAAGTTGGATTCTACAACGGATATTTAAGCGTTGTAGAAGCCCCTTGGATTCTACAACGGATATTTAAGCGTTGTAGAAGCTTCTACAACGCAGGATTCTACAACGCTTGACAAGCGTTGTAGAATCATTCCACAACGGATTTTAAGCGTTGTAGAATCCTTGTTTTGTAGTAGTGTTATTTCCTTATAGGCACACGGCCAAGAGAGTCTTCATAACTCCTTGGATCTGTTTCCTCTTTTGTTTGCTTCTCCCTTGACTTGTTTGGCCGAAATAATTTCCTCTTTCTCTCTATGGTATGCACAAAATTATTTAACTTGGCCGTGTGATTTTAACTTCATTTGTCAGCATATGACAATGTCAAAAAATTTATTGACATTCATTTCGTCCTATGTCCAAAAAGACAAAAATACCCTTTAGACAATTTTCATAAAACTTGTATCGTTCTTGTTTTGACTTAGCTTCTAGTTTAACTATTCCTACTCGATATGATTTGTGACAGTGACCTCATGGATCCAAATGAACAAAGCTTGAGCTAAAATACTTGGACTCAAAAGTTCACAAACATTTTCCAAGTTTAGCTTAATGTCAACTGACTCCACTAAAGAGTAGACACTGAGAAACTCTCGGTTCAAATGAATTTATTTTCTACTCAATAATTCAACTTAATTGTGATGAGTGGATCCACTGAATATTATCTATGTTTACCCTTCATGAATATCATCAGCTATTCGGGATTTACAAAATTACCATTTTACCCTTCTAGTTGTTATTTCCTCAACTCCTTTGTCGCTTGTGAATAAGTTAGAAACACTGTATTGACGATGAGCTAACAAGTCACTTTGATTCATCCAAAAAAGTCATGACTCAATTTGGACACTGGCCATTTCATTTATTCACATTCCAAGGAACAAAGCATGATGTGATATACATTGCATTTCAGCAATCTTGTACATGAATTCCATATCTATGAGATCTTCACAAATTTACTCATGACATTTTCATAACTTAGTACTTTACCAATAGGTCATGTTCAGAATCACATAGTGAATCCGAAATCTGACTTTCTCAAATGAGAATACGTAAGCTATGAAATGACATGTCTCATTTCAGGATTGAGTTAAGCATGATGCAATTCATACGTAGTGACTTCGATACATAAAAGGTTAAATGGTTTGTTCTTATTTTGTCTCTAGAAGTGCACTGGTCAATTTAGTACCTTCAGAAGATACCTAGAAGAACTACAGAGTCTCCAACTCTCAATGCCCCATAATCAAACATCATAGATTCTCCTAACATTCGTACTGAGATCAATAGTCCTTTGATCCTTAGATTGTGAATATGCAGTTTTAGGCAAACCATGAAGAGTTTGTTCATGCAAATCTGCATTTGTCTCTTAATATGTTGTTAGGTTTGTTTAAGGACTAAAGACTATAGATTATCATAAAGCTTAAAACAGACAAGGAAGAATGAATGAACGTTCAATTTTTATTAATGATTTAGCATTTACAAGAAAGAGTCTAAATAAGAATGATCTTGGCGTATTACTATCATATATATGTATATAATATATTATTACTAATATATGCATTCATAGTCAGTAATATACATGCGTACCGAAAGTATTTTAATGGGATTAAAAATCTAGTCTTGCATTCTTTATTTTTGGTTTCAACTCCCAGTCCCAGACAACCATAATCGATACCTCAACTTAAGCAACATCAAGACACATACAAGCACAACTCAGTCCACCCAAATCATACTCAGTCAAACACTAAACACAGACTAAACGTAGCCGAACCACACAACAAATTCAAACCAGGAAACCACACAAAATAAAAACACGCCTTTCACAGAGGTAACGACGACTATACCTCCACCTGTCACAGCTTGTCGTCGGAGACAGAACGGGGCTCGTCGCAGGCGTCAGAGCTCTGTCGAGGCGCGCAGGGCTCGGGTCGGGTGCGCGTGGATTCGCAGAGGCTCGGTGAAGGAGGGAAACTCGGGGTCGCGGGCGTCGGAGTCATGTCAAGTCGCGCAGAGGACTCGGAGCTCGTCGGTACTCGCGCTGTGCTCGAGTCGGAAGCGCGCGTCGGGTGAGCGCGGGGACAGAGAGACAACAGGTGAGAGAGAGAGATGGCGGCGCCTGGTCGTTGCTTGCGCGGTCGGCAAAGGCGCGCGCACAGTCGGGGTCGGCGCTCGCGCGGGAGAGAGGAAGAGAGGACGAAGGAGAGGGAGCGGGTGAGATAGGAAGAGGGGGAGAGGGTGGTGGCGTTGTTCAGGGTCCGCTCGCGGCCGGGGGCGAGCAGAGGAGAGAGGGGGCGAGAGTTGGTGAGATATGGAGGAAGAGAAAGAGAGCGGTGAGGTGAGGTGGGGGAGATAGGCGGTGAGGAAGAATGGAGAAGAAGAAATGTCCCATTTATATAGAGTCTGTGCTCCATCAGAGAAAAAATAAATGAAGTTTAGATATTAGGAATAAGCATCAAACATGTCGATCGTTCATGCTGTTTATGTTATGAGTAAGCTTACAACTGTGCGACAACTGGCAGCCTTTCATTTGCCCCCAGATGAATCAATTTGATTGGAAAAAATAAGGTGAACATTACGTACTTATAATATAGGAGATATATATATATATATATATATATATATATATATATATTACATGAGGTATGCTTAAGATTATTGGGAGCTTTGCTATAGATTTTTTTTTGGCAGTGGGCCTGAGGTTAAATGGCATTTTTTTGTTTATGTTGTGGACCTTTTTTAGCCTTTGGGAATTCAATATACACACATATATATATATATATATATATATATGTTGTCGGTCGTTTTCGGAAAACCCGAAACGTCGAGAAGACGCGCCACTCAAAGGGCCGATGATCAGGCCGGAGGTCCTGAAGAGTGGCAAGCCTTCCGTCATGAGTTGCTAGCAAGCCCTCGTGACGAAGCTTTCAGCTCCCCGGGTCGAGTCACTCTCCTCGAGTCGAGCCTCGCTCCTCTAGTCGAGTCACTCTCCCCGAATCGAGCCTAACTCCTCGAGTCGAGTCCTTCTCCTCGAGTCGAGCCTCGCTCCTCGAGTCGAGTCATTCTCCTCGAGTCGAGTCATTCTCCTCGAGTCGAGTCATTCTCCTTGAGTCGAGCCTCGCTCCTCGAATCGAGTCATTCTCCTTGAGTCGAGTCTCGCTCCTCGAATCGAGTCGTTCTTCTCGAGTCGAGCCTCGAGTCGTTCTCCTCGAGTCGAGCCTCGCTCCTCGAGTTGAGTCACCCTTCACGAGTGGAGGCTTTTATATTTCACGCGACTAGCATGATATCCGGATCCCGACAGCCCAACGGGCCAAACAAAACAAAGGCCGTAAAGGCCCAGAAACGGGCAGCCAGGCACGCGCCGCGGGTTGCGCACACGCGCACACTGCGCTCCTCCTCTTGGCATGGCGCGCGCCCCCAGTCCCACATGGACGAGAAATGAGTCTCCTAAGGCCCTCCAACTACTATAAATACCCCCTCTCATTGAGGGGGAAGCCATCCTATTCATTCCTATTGATTCGCTCGAATTCTCGCTCTCCTTCGCTTCTCTTGATGCCATCTCTGGCCTGAAGCACTCTCTACGAGTTTCTTTCATTCTCAGAGGTTCCGAAGCACTCTCGGGGACTCCCGGACGTCGCTCCCTCTGATCGAACGCCGAGACTAGTTCCCAGGGACGCTCCTAGGGTTTTCCACTGAAAATCCCCTACGCGTCTTGCACACTAGACGCGTCCGCGATTTCTAACAGGAAATCGCCTACGCATCCTACGCGTCCCACGAAGTTCTGAGACGTCGCGAGGACTCCTATAAATTTTACATCGCGATTTGAATTATATAAATTTTATTCTAGGTTTGATATCCTTTTCACGTTTCCTTTTTCTTCTTCTTCTTCTCCATCTTCTCGTTACGCTCCTGTTATCCGCACCTTGGCTGATTTCAATTCTAGATTTTCTCACTGCCTTGACACCGCAAACCTTGGAATATGTTGGTTTATATTTACCACAACCCGTATTTTCACACGGTCAATTATACGTCGCATTATCAAGAGTTATATTTCAAAATTATGGTAGCCACTAGAATTGAGCTAATGCTCTCAAATTATGGTCGATGAATAACCTTCTACCTATGGCCACTACTCAACTGAATAAGTTAACACTTGTCATCTTTTTACAACTTAAACCCACTAACTAAATCTCAACCTCTGTTACCACATCACTTGTCATCAACTTAACCTTAAATCAACTATTTCTAATTTATTCAGTAGAATTCTTCAAGAGTTATAAAACTCCACTTCTATCAACAAAAAATACAAAAAAAAAAAAACAATTACTTTTTACTTCAGCAAAGAATCATGCCTTCGTCTTCAAGGTGTTATATTTCAAAATTTTAACGCCACTATAAATTACTATGTCATTGGCTGATCAACCATTTTTTGCAGCTCATCTTCAGTGAACAGCAAAGGTAAAGGTCCTGCTGATCAAAACATTCAAGAAACGAAGTTTATAGCAGATCTAATACCAAGGGAAAGGTTATGGACTTATAAATTAACGGTAGCTGAAAAACAGGACCCTAGAAGAGGCAACACCCCTGATAAAGCTCATCAGAACCTGGTACTTGTTGATGAACAAGTACTAACAGAATTTCCAGTTTTATTTGCTTTTTCAATTGAGATGGAATACTTATTTAAATGAAAAGATATACTATCTAATCTTAAATTTTAAACCAAATGAAAAGCTTAATTATAAAACTTTAAAAATATATTTGCTTTTTCAATTGAGATAGAATACTTATTTAAATGAAAAGATATACCATCTAATCTTTATTTTTAAACCAAATGAAAAGTTGAATTATAAGGCTTTCTCTTTTATATTAACTATAAACAGAGATGTAAATAAATCCTATAGAACATAAAATACATTCACACTACTAATTACACATTTCAGATTCTTATTAATCCACATGACATATATGTTTTTTTGTTAATTTCATAGCTCATAATAGCTTATCACCTCTTTATCAACTGTTAAAATTTATGTCATATTTATGTCTTTATTAACTCTCTTTTTATATAAATGATTCAGGGCAGCAAAATAAGAGGGACTCTCTTCAATGAAGACATAGAACTACTAAAGCATACTCTCCAACTAGGGAAAACATATTTGGTATCAAATGCTATAGTGGAGCGAGAGAAAATAGAATATCAACAGTTTGAAACTAATCTGCACCTAACATTCAAACAAGAAATGCACATTGAAGAAGTTGAGGAAGATAATATGTCGCTGCTTGATCAAAGTTATACTTTCACGCCTTTGCAACGGTGCAAAAATTACTTCAACAACGATATAGACCTGAGTAAGCATTTTCATACATCAATTATCATAAATAATGTTTTCAAAATCAGTCTCAAATTACGCTAATCTCTATTTTCACCATATCTTTCTGTTTTCCAAGATGTTGTTGGGATAGTTTTACAAATCTCAGAAAAAGAGATCAAAAAGCAATCCGACTTCCAACGAATTACACTGATTGACGAAAGGTACGATATCAATTTACATAACTCGTTCTTTATACAACATAATCTAATGTGAAACAAAAGGAACGTTACTTTTCTCTACAGTAATGAAGTCATTTCACTTGCACTGTGGGATAACCACGTCACAACAGAAGGAGCTGCTATCAAGGCTATTGTGGATACAAATCCAATCATAGTCGGCACAAGATTACGAGCAATGAATTTCCAAGGTATGACTTAAATCAACACACCATGTATAACATCTATAATGTAATAATATTACTACATTTATTTAATTTTGTAGGCAACGTCGTTTTATCTACAAGAACAACAAGCTCAATCTTCTTGAATTCAAATTTCTCAGCGGCAAAGAGATTAGCAATTTGGTATATTCTTCAATATTCACATAACTATTTGACCTTCTGAAAATTATTATTCAGCACTTATTTAACACCTTATTTTTTCCAAAATTACTTTTTCCAGTAAAATAAACAATGCATTAGCTTTACATTCATGGGCAAAACACACAAAAAATATACCTTCACAGCCTCTTCCGTAGCCATGTGAAAGAGACATAATCAACCTGAGTGAATTTCTACATCTGAGTGAAAAGGTTGGTGATACTAAAATTACAGTTCTTAATGTCAAACTACTTTACACTATCTACTGTTCACATGAAAGTATAAACTTTGTTGCTCTTTTAATTACTTTGATGAATCGTTTTAGTGCTTTTTTTAAATCTCTATTGAATTCACTATAATGCTTACTACTTTACTCCTATATTACATAACTCATACTGAATCATTATTAGCTCATTGTTTAATACATGACTCTAATTATATGACTAATGCTTAGCTAAGATGATAAAAAAAAATACTCATTAATGAAACAAAGATCTGTACTGCTATAATTAGATATCTACACTGAAATCTTTATTATATAACTTATGTCAACATTTTCAGGACACAAAAGTTCGAAGCAATTGGGTTAGAGCCAAACTCTCAATAACAAACATCCATCAAAGTTTCTATTACTATGGCTGCAGCAACTGCAAAAAAAAGAACAAATTTAAAAGTAAATCGTTACTTTGATTGCTTCAACTGCAATACAAAGAAAAATTCAGTTGTCCCATGGTAAGATAAAATTTATCTGATTTCATTCTTTCATGTCACTCCATTTTTCATACACAGAAAAAATAATTTGTTTCATCTACAGCTTATGGGTCCAGGTTACACTGACTAACGAAGTAAACAACGACACCATCAATGCTACTTGCTTTGAATTTACTGCAGAAAGCTTTTCTCATGTAAAGCCACAGAAATACCAAAGCTTATAGAACAAGTACGTATATCAATTAAACCCTAAAATATCTTCTGCTTCATTCTATTCAAACTACCAATAACACATCATCTTGCGTCGCATTTTCCTCTCTCAGGGTGCAACTGACTCTGCACAAAAGGTGTTCAAATCTAAAGAAGGATGTGTGAAAGCATTTTTCCTCCAAAAAAACACAACAACAACAACCCCAGACCCACAATACAATATCAATCAGGTCTATGATCTTTTTGAAGTTATCGTCAATGCTAAAAAAAAAAAAACAGAAAAACAATCTAATATATTAGGTGAGGCTTCATCAACTTCAAAGAAACATAAACTGATCTAAGAACAAGACTTCAACTGGAGTTTTTTTTTTTTTTGTTAATATGGTTTGATCAAGTTCAACCCACCGGAGCTTTTTGGCAACTGAAACTGCCTTTGGTTTGTTTTTTTATTATACATATTCACTATAAGGGCATCATACAACTCCGCCTATCTTAGTTAAAACTACGTTAACTATCCTCTAGGTGTGTTGTAAATTATGGTTTTGGTATTATCTGTATTAGAACGTTTGTTTCAAGTACTGTAAGTATTGATGGTATATATGTTAGCTAATATCAGTGTGCTCGTTTTGGTATTGTCTGTATTATTAGAACTTTTGTTTCAAGTACTATAAGTATTGATGGTATATATATGTTATCTAATATCAGTTTACCTTTTTACTCTTTTATTTCGTCGCTTGCCAAACTAATTTCTTATCCCCACGTGCGAAGCACGTTTTACGCCTAGTATATATATATATATATATATATATATATATATATATATATATATATATTATACTGCTCTTGTGTGTGTGTGTGAATGCAATTCATATTTGTGGCTTTACTGTAACATTCTTAAGTGGCTCTATGCTTATAACATTACTTTTTTTGTTGTTGTTGATATTTATTTAGATGAACAAATACGTGTATATAGTTCTCTAGGTTCATTGTCATTGATAATGTGATGTGTGTGATGCTCATATCTAATGCACTCTATCTGTTTGTGAATTTGCTAGAAAAGCTGATATAGATGTGGTTCATTGTTTGTTATTGTTTTTTTCCTTGTCTTACTCATTCATAAGTGACAAGTTCTCAGCAGTACTCACAATGTGAATCGAAAATAATGATTTCAATACCATCGCAGTAGTTTGGGCTAGAGCAAAAACAATATGAACCCAAAACAATGTTATTTACTCTGCTTGATTTTTTTTTGTCACCAATTATCAGCTAAACTAATTGGCGCTAGGCTTATTAGTTCAGCTATGAAATAATGGTGACGCAGCAGCAGTGATGAGAATCTGTGTATCGAGAGCTCGTTGACAAGTAATGGTTGCTCACGGTCGTTCCTTTTTTATTTTTGGGAAAATATCAACATTATCCCTTCAGTTTAATCGAAATGCACGATTTATACCCTCAATTTTTAGAAATATCAGACATATCCTTTCAGTTTAATATAAATGACATATGTCTCCCCTAAAAATATGGTATATTTCAAATACCACCCTTTTCGTTTATTTTTTTACAAAAATAATTTGAATTCTCCAAAATAGCCTTAATGAAATAATTTTTTATTTTCTATATTATATATAAAAAAAATTAAATTAAAAATTTCCTTTATAAAAAGTTAAGGATTTTTATTTATAAGAGAAGTTTTAATTTTTTTTAATAAAATAGTAAATAAATATTTATTCTATTAGGGGTATTTTGGAGAATTCAAATTATTTTTTGTAAAAAAATAAACGAAAGGGGTGGTATTTGAAATATAACATATTTTTAGGAGAGATATATGTCATTTATATTAAACTGAAAAGATATGTCTGATATTTCTAAAAATTGGGGGTATAAATCGCGCATTTTGACTAAACTGAAGGGATACTGTTGATATTTTCCCTTTATTTTTCTATGCAATGAATTAACGACTTGTAGCATATAAGTGTTGCTCTTATTCTTATTTGAGTGTTACAAGATCAACACAATATATTTGAGTGTTATAAGAGCAACACTTAGTATAATATAGATTAAACATAATTCATGACATAGTATATTTTTTTATGGTATTATTGAATAGTATTTATTATGATTGCATTTAATATTTCTATTTGCTATATTAAATTATAAAATTAAAATTGGGTGAAATATTGTCGCAAGACTACAACAATCGGTAGTCTATATTATTAAATTATAAAATCAGAAATAATGTTAAATTACTATTTATTATTGTAGTCTTAAATAATTAGGTACGTAAATACTCCACTAAATCAAAGTAATCTATAATTAAAAAAAATTGAAGTTTTAGGCAAAATGAAAAGGTTCCAGTGTGATAGTTGTCAATCACGAAACCGTAGTCGAAATAGAATGACTACAGCGAAAAAGAATTAAATGACACAAGTTGTTGCTCTCGTGTAAAACACATTCCGCCCCGGAGCAAAAGAGTTCTCTCCGTTGCTGTATGTTGCTTCCGTTAAGTAACGAAGCCAGTTAGCATTACTCATCATCCCTGTTCTATTTGATATATTGTTCTTCCGAAAATAGTGTACTTTTCATACAGGTGTTGCATGAAAGTTGCAAATTCATGTTGTGAGACGTTTGGTCAAGCCCTACAACATTTAAAAATACAAGAATATGGATTGAGCCGCTTTGATTACTGTTGATGCTTAATTGTAGATAATAGCTAATTGTGCATGCATATTCAGTGGTGATTTTTCGAGTCTGTATAGTTATGAGTTGAGTATATATCTATAGGCTCTTTTCGCTGTTAAAATTGATCAATTTCCTTACGTTCCATTTCATCAAATGGTCATGCTAGTGACATCGACGTCCATCGACAATATTAGCATTCATTTATTATTCCTTATGCTAGTGGTAAACAGTGCTTTATTTTTTGGCTGAATAGTTGGCAGCTAGGCTCGGTTGGCTTGGAGTCGAGTGAATGGCTGATCTGCAAACCCATTATCGCTCATTGTATAATGAAAAGATCATTTTTTTTACGGGGAAAAAAAAGTAAAAAACTGTGCATGCAAATGCAAGCACTCTAATTAGCTATATGTTACCTTAATTACAGTCTTTTAAAAATGACGACATAAATAGAGGGGATAATAATACGTATACAAATGGAAAGAACATAAGTGTATCTATTTATAGTGGCCATGAGCAAGGGGAGCCAAATTTGATTTATTTGTTCTTAGATTTTATAAGGGGTGTGAACAATTTTTTTTTATTCAAAACCGGTATATATAAAAAAAAATCATATAATTTTTGGGGGTAAACATAAAAAATAGTTAAATTTAGAGTATAATTTTTAATTTTTAAAAGTTCAGGGAACATGGCAGATTGTCCTTAGCAAGTTCCACCTGTGTATATATATTGATCATATATAATTCAAATGGTTGATATAATTATAAGCATGGTTTTAAATGTCAACGATTTTCGTCGATTTCTGGCGAAGAAGTCGCTGCCGGAAGGTGTTCGGCCGACGAAAGCTATTTTTTCGTTTCGTCGTCGTTTTTCGCCGATTTTTGTCGTTTTTCGTCGTTTTTCGTTTTTGTTGTCATTTTTTTGTGTCATTTTTTTTTTTGCTGCTGCAGTTTTTTTTACCTGGTAAGAGGAAGAGATCCACGGGGTCGTTTGCCTGCATGACTGCATTGAATACAAGATTCTCTAAACTCTGTATAAAAATCTACTACAGCAACTTATATATAGCAACATTATTGAAATAAGCCGAAACTTGAACAATAGAAAATTATTTCAATATATATATGTTTAAAAATTGAAATATATATATGTATTACATACAATGTATATATATTACATGTATATATTTGAAATATATTTTGCCACATTTTTTTCGTTCGGTTTTTCGTCGGCACGTCGGTTTTCCATCGAAAACGGCATTTCGCTTGCCCTTTTCCACAATTTTTCCGTTCGGTTTTTCATCGGCATGACGATTTTCCGTAAATCAGGAGACTCGAAACGGCAATAAAAACGACATTTCGAACCTTGATTAGTAAATAATATAATTAGAGCAACTCCAACCATGCTAGATATATCTTCCTCTTTAGCTATAATAGCTAAGATTTATAATATATTATTTTTTGGTATGTCTCTATTATAACTTATTTCTTTCTCTTTAACTAAAAAAAAATGGCTTGTATATACACTCCAAGAGAATAACTAAATCATTGTCTGTTATAACTTATCAATTTTGACTAAGCCACAAGTAGCTAGTTAGGGAAAAAATGATTTTTTTTTTCTTTCAACATAAATCTCATTAAAACAACATACAATACAATACTATTAAAATAATATATGTTACCTTTAAGTAATGTTTTAGCCTTATTAACTAAAATTTAGCCGGTATAATTGGAGATGCTCTAAACAGATAATTTTTATGTAGAAAATAATAATATATTAAAGTACACATTCTCTTTTATTTTTAATCAAAATCAATGATTTTCTCTTTCATGCCTACTTTTGAAAAAGCATACCCATGAAATTATAAAACAAGTTTTCCTTTTTTTTCTTGGCTCATTCTCCCCTTCTCTATACTGTACAAGCATAACATTTATAGATAACGCTTATACCTTCATCCCTTTTATACGATAATTAATATATTTACAAGAATTTGAGTGATTAACAAGTCTATTTAAGTGATGGCTTGCCGTGGCATTGATTATTTTTCGGGACATAGCAGGAAATCAATCAAGATTTCTTTCGGTGGAATTTTTGTTGCGTTTGGATGGGACGAGTAATGGCTAAGGTAATATGGATGATGTTTTCATGGTCAAGCGAAGCTCATCATGGATGAAATATGGATGCAAATGAATGATATGATGTTTAAGGGTACATTCAGAGTCGGGTGCAAGAGTATCTTGTGACACGTAACCGCGACGATGTCCAACATCGGGTGGCAGAACCTCGTTAGGTTCTCATCATATGGAAAAGAACCAGTGAAGGAGAGTGCACGATCAATATGGATGCTACGTACTTTCCATCATGGAGAGGTAACGGTTGGGATGGTCGCACGAGATGAGAGTAGAGATGTGATGTGGGTCTGGCATAATTGGGTTAGGGGGATTTAGCCATGGAGGTAGAGATGTTAGGGGGAGTTTTTGGCAGTCAAATTAGTGATGCTCATGTCGTTATATTTTGTGTGTATCAGGAGCGATGACAAACCGATTGCGAAGGGTATGAAAGATCTCAAAGAGTATCCAAATTGGCATCTCACGCCCTTGTTTGAGTTTATTCTATTTGGTGTAAAGAGTTTAGCAAGAACTCTTTATGGATTCCGAGATCAGGGAATGAGATGTCCCATCAGATCTATCAGTGGGGACATCATTTGGCCATGTTTGTTTTCTATTACGCTGGAAATTTTTTGCTCCCTTTGCGGGAGGTTTAGTGATAGATTTGGTTTAGTAATGAAAGCTTTACCGATATTTTAAAAAGGAATTATAGCCTTATTATAACATTGCATTGTGTGATATACGTATTAATTCTTTTTTGCTTATTGATAAAGAAGATTATGGGGGATATTGGGGTTGATCCTTAAAGGTTTAGTTATTCGATCATGTGACTTCGAGCTATGTGCGTTGTCACCGTTCCCCGTGGTATGCAGGCCATTTCAAGGTTTTATAAGTCGCTATATCGGTCTATGTCTTTTAGGCCAGATCACTTTTGTTGTTGTTTGTCTCTAAAATTCCAGGCTTGTCCTAAATCCTTAATATATATATATATATATATATATATATATATATATATATATATATATATATATATATATCTTTCTCTCTCAGTTAAATTATCCTAAAGTAGGGGTGGCAATTTGGGCCGGACACGAGACACGGCACGGTTACGACACGGTTTAAATAGGTTTGAGTCGACCTTAAATGGATCTGGATCCATCCGTGTCGAACACGATTAACACGATTAAATAACGGGTGAACACGACACGAACACGACAACCCATTGGGACCCGATTAGACACGAATATTAAATGGGTAAACACGATCAAACCCGTAATGACCCAGTTAAAATATTAAAAACAACTATCAAATTAAATTATAAGAATAAATATTATATACAATACAAATTATAAGTGAAGTGTATCCACTTTACATAGAATAATCTCTAGTTAATGATCTGTTGGAGATACATTGCTTTTTGAAAGATTGTGTTTGAACTTCTCTTTTGTATTACAAATATTATGTTGGTGGCTTAGTTGATTATATGGAGTATTTTTATTAATTACTTATTATGACTAATTTTTTAATTAATTTGATTTAGAGAATTTTAATATTTTGAAATAAACATGTGTAAGGGCCTAAACCGATTCACGTGTTCAAACGGGTTTAGTGGTCTAAATGGGTTTGTGGGTCTAAGTGGGTTCGTGGGTTACATAGTCCATTAAGACACGATTAATAAATGGGTCTTAATGGGTTGGGTCTGGGTTTGGCAAAAACATAATGGGTCGGGTTTGGGTTTTGCTCCTAGACACGATTAATAAATGGGTCGGGTTTGGGTCTGTCAAAAAATACATGAAAACAAATAGGACACGACACGTGACCCGAATTGCCACCCCTATCCTAAAGTCCTAACGAACTCTTATACAATAAAATCATATGAAAATTTTATATCTAACGAAGCTCATTTGCAAAAAATCTATGCGATTTATGCTTGATTGTATAAATATACATACTGTCACTAGTACTTATATATCTTTCGCAAATGAATTTAAGGAAAATAAAGATATAAAGTAAAAAAGAAATACAAAAGAAATAGAGATCAAGTTGAAAAAGTTAAAGTACTATTTTTGTGATGTCTCTTAGCATGTTCTAACAAGTTATGAAACAACTTTGCAGATTATGGAATGTGAATAAACAGTAAGTAAAGAGACAAGGAATTGGTAATCCAGTTCGGCCTATCATGCATACGTCTGGAGGGATGATACTCTTAGTGAAAAGAGAACTTCACTAGACGGTAGAATAAGTACAATGCCGGACAACTATGGATGATCACCTTCCAAGTTTTCTTAACTTCAAAACTACCCTAGAGATTTCTAACCTATGCTCCCCTGTATTTGAGCCCCTCTCATATTTTACAATAATTAGAACAACTCAAAACAACTCTGTGAACAAAGCTCCAACAATGACAGTCAGTAACAACAGAGTAAAATGCACACCTAGGACAAGGTTTTAAGCGGTGATGTCTATCTCAAAACCTAAGTGTGTAACCATATCAAATAGGGTAAACATTACATGGAAAGTGAACTTAATGTCACTGCCTAGATGTTGTCAACATCTTTAGACCAATAGCTTTTATCAAAACAAAATAACCAATACCCAGTAACAACACAAGTCTAACAAATTTCTCTTAAGTAACCTCTAATTTGGACCCTCAAGTGACCTGACATCCTCAGCCGCCTTTGAGCCCAACCATGCATCCAAAACGATAAAGTTGGGTCTCAAGACCCGTGTACGACTAATTGAATCTTCACCCATCTCAAACTTGTACATCAAGAGCGTCGTGGACATCGCCCTAAGTGTGAACAAAAATATTGAGTCAATGGAGAATATGTGGAACGATGGAAACATGCAAATCATCACGCATCTTCTCTCAAGTGCTTATCGAGGTTGTCTTTGTCATCATGTCAAAAAAGAGGGTGATGATGCTCTTCATTGTGAGAACCACCGCGTTTTGTAGTCATGTCGTCTAGAAGGATTTCACTTCTCCATTCCAACCGCGAGAGATGGATATAAACTTCAATGATTTTCTTTATTCTCTAATTATTGTTATTCCTGCTGAGATTTATATCTTCTTGTGTACTTAATGTACTTGTCCTTCTTTAGCTACTATTTTTATATTTTAGTTTTTCATAAATATTTATTCTCTTTTTTTTTAGAAAATCCATATTTATTCATATATATTATCTTTTTTTTAAAACCATTATAATTAAACTCAATACGCGCCTTGTATTTTTTAGAAACATAGACATTTTTATTTTTATTACTGAGGAATTCAATACCGTTTGCATAAGTCAAATATCATAATTATGTTAAGATAGAAAAAAAAAACAAAAAATTGGCTACGTAAGCCACCTAAACTATAGGAATTGTAAATTAGCCAACCTTTGGTAAATACTTTGTAAATAGTCAACTTGCATACGTGGCAATCTATTAACTACCTATTTTTTACATGTTTGACTGGGTTAATTAAGTCTTTTACTAACTTGTTAATAAGTCCACTTGGCTATTTACAATAAATTAACCAAAGGTAGGCTATATCATAATTCACTATAACCGTGTGGCTATATAACTTAATAACCCTAGAAAAAACTTACTTAATAAATTATAATGAGCCCGAGCAAGGACATTAGTATTTTTATTTCTGCACTAAAACCATGTACGAAATTTATTGAATTGAAATACATTTCAAATAGAGAAATTTCATTTTCTAGACCTAAAAGTTATGGAAATATCTCAATTAGACCCGTTAATTAAAAAATATCCAAAATTGGACTTTTGTACCAATTTTGGACAAAAATACCCTCAATTCAAAATAAACCTCATCTCCATCTATTTCCATCTCTTTCATTCTCACTCTCTCACTTTCTCTCCACACCAAATCAGACGCTCTCACCAATTCCGACGCCCGACATCACCAAATCCGACGCCAACCTCACCAAATCCGACGCCGACCTCGCCACCTCCGACGCCCACCACCAACTCCGACGCCGACATCAACAAATCCGACCTCCATCAACCTCCATAGCCTTCAAAACCTCAAAATGACAAAAAAAGGTAAGTTTTTTAATGCTTTTGTCATGGTTTGATTAGTGTAGGATTGATAGGATATAAGATTAGAGTGGTTTTTAGTTATTTAGGGTTGATTTGTCATGGTGAAATTTTTTTTTTAAAATATGGGTTTGTGTTTGGATCCCGTCGGATTCCATTGGATTCGGTCGGATCTGACCGAATCCGACGGGATCCGACACAATCCGATGATCTTCAAAGTGAAATATTTTTTTTTTTAAAATCTGGGTATGGGATAGAGAGAGAGGGATCCGACGGGGTTGAAATTTTTTTTTTTAAAACTGTGTATTTTTTATGGATCCCATCGGATTCGGTCGGGATCCGACCAAATCCGATGGGATCCGACGGGATCCGACTGGATCCGACGAGATCCGACCTCCCGAAGGCGTTTTTTTTCGGATTTGAGTTGTGTTTTTTTTTTCTTCAGATTTTAGTTGTGTTTTTAGTTGTGTTTTGAATGATATTTAGTTGTGTTTTGAATGATATTTAGTTGTGTTTTTTTTTTTCAGATTTTAGTTGTTTTTTTTTTGTTTTTTTTTTCAGATTTTAGTTGTGTTTTTAGTTGTGTTTTGAATGATATTTAGTTGTGTTTTTAGTTGTGTTTTGAATGATATTTAGTTGTGTTTTTTTTTCTGATTTTAGTTGTGTTTTTTTTTTTTAGATTTTAGTTGTGTTTTGAATGATATTTAGTTGTGTTTTTAGTTGTGTTTTGAATGATATACGTTATAAAGAATGAATGAATGATATTTGTTTTGTTTTTATAATTTATTAGTGGATTTTTTAAAATGATTTGTTATATATTACGTGATTAAACTTGTTATAACTCGTGTTTTAGGAGAAATTGACGTTGCTATGTGAGAGTAATTTTCCGGGTCGAATCACATATAGTGGTTCGGGAATGTTGAAGCTTGTGAAAGAAAAATTCACAGCTCTGGATCTACTTCAAAGGATTGCAGAGACTCCGTTCGCTCAATTCTTCGAGGCGACGACGTTAAATTTCTCTTCAGTACTCTTACACTCTCTGCTTCTTCGAAAGGTGGAGTCAACGAAAAGGGGTGAGATTCACTTCGCTATCGGAAATAAACGCGTGAGATTCGGTAAACTCGAATACGCGTTGATCACCGGATTCAGTATGGAAGACGGTCCGACGGCGGAGGAGCAGAACGAGCGAAGAAGTGATAGGCTCGTGACTGCTCACTTGAACGGCGTGCGAAACGCCAAGTTCGAAGTCTTGACGAACGCGTTCAAGACATGTCAAGATCCGGAGGACGCGTACAAGCTCGGATTGTGCGTGTTTGTCATTGGGTATCTCCTCGGAGTAGAACACAACAGAGTCATCAACGACAAGTATCTCTACATGGTTGAGGACTTGCCGTTCTTCTATTCTCTGCCATGGGGGAACATCACGTGGACAGAGACTTTCTCCGCCCTTTCTATGGACATGAACCGCTACTGTCTAAAACAAAAGGACAAATCCGCCAACGAGAACATTCTTCAGAAGGAGGCGAAGTATTCCTTACCGGGGAATTTGCACTCCGTGCAATATTGGGCGTTCGAGGCTATTCCGGAGATTGGTCAGCTGTTCGGGAACAATATCGGTGTCCGAGTACCGAGGATGCTTTCGTGGTCAAGCGTTCGAGTGGTGACACGCAAGGACGTCGAGAAGGTTTTCCTTAAAAAAACCGTAATTTATCATTTATATGTTTTATAAATAATTTATACACTTATCCAAATTTTAAGTATTTATAATTTTTTTTCTCTTGTAGCTCGGTGTTCTTCAGATGTTGAGACCAAGGACCGGTGAGCGCGAGTTCTTCCAGCATCTAGAAACGCAACTCATTCAATCGCTCTATCCGACTGAAGGCGAAAACGTGGTTGAGCCACGTAATATCGAGGAAGAGATTGATTTAGTACAGTCAATCACGAAAGAAGCCGACGGACTCAGAGAAGCGGAAAATGACGAAAAGGAGAACTTGTGGAGTGATGAAGACGATGATGATGATCATGTTTCAGATACACCGCGAGAACCTCGTCAGGTAAATTTTATTTATTAATTACTAGTTTAAGTGAAGTAGTTATTAGTTTCAATCATGTGAAGTAGTTATTAGTTTCAATCATTTCAGCCCGCACTTCGCGCACCTCTCAGTCGTCCCGATCATCCCGCTCGTCCCGATCATCCCGCTCGTCCCGAACATCCCGCTCGTCCCGATCATCTCCCTATGTGGTCTTTGACGGAGGAAATGTGGAATAATATGATCGAGACTCAGAATCAACTTCAAAAATCTCATAATGAACTTCGAAAATCTCAAAGTGAGTTGGTACGATCTCAAGCGACCGTCTTGAGAGCTCTAAGTACAAACAGTCGGAGGCTAGAGAGAATGAGGCGATCTCAGGTTAGTTTTTTTTAAAAAAAAAAAGATATAAATTAGTCATTTCTATAAAAATGTAGTTTCTTATTCAGTATTTTGTGTCATCAACTTACAGCTTGACATGTTCGAGAAGATAAACATGATTTTCTCGGACGTGACGGGTTTATGTCCCGGGCCGTTACCAACTACACAAACATGTAAACCTCGTCCACCTCAACCTAGTTCTCCCGCCCCTTGTAGTCCTCCTGCCCCTCCTAGTCCTCATTCACATGCGGCGTCGCAGCCGTCGTCTTCGCATCCCTCGTGTACGACGAGGAAGCCAGCTTCACCTAGTAAAAAACGTCCCCGGCGGAACGATGTATCAGATAAGACGCTCCCGTTGTCGACCCTAGCACAGAAGAAGGCGAAAGAGAAGGTATGAATGTCATCTCAAAAGCGTATTCGAAAATATACTTTCTCCACCGATTTCACGGACCCGACGTGGCCGAAGTATGCAACAAATAAGCGGGTGTCACCGTTCAAACCGTTGAAGGAGCCAATACTTAAAGATTGGGAAGCCGTCGTGAAGTGGAGTAAAACGCGTAAACTTGATGGTCATTTTATGCCGAAGATTTATGTGAAGATCGCTAGCGTGGAAGAAGATTTCTTCAAGATCCTTCTTGAGAACGGAAAATGGCTAACCAACACGGTATGTATAACTACTTTACTTTTAATATGTTTTTTCATCTAAAAGTTAATTATTATGACTTAAATATATTTGTTAATTCAAATACGTTGATAGCATATTGATGCTATTATACATATGCTACGGAGACGCCAACGACAATATGACGGGTATCGTCAAGACGTCTGCATCATGGATACCCAGTGGGTCCAACATGTATATGGACGTTATACGAAAGAACAACAGTACAAGAAGATTGCGGACGAAACAGGCAAAGAGGCGGAGATCGTAGACTGGGATCAACGAATCGTGTTTGATCCTATGACTGGATACAGAAACTCTCAAGTCTTGCCGTGGAATTGTGCCGTTGAGATTTTGTTCATCGTCAACTTCAGACAGATGCATTGGTTCACGTTCCGAGTCGACCTCAAAGAGTGGACCATAACCGTCTTGGACTGCCAAAATGACATTGTGAAGAATAGAGAACATGCCAACAACTTCAGAACAATGATGGATGTTAGTAAACTTTAAAGTTTATAGTAAATCATATATTTATTTTCTTACATTCTCATGTTAACGTAGGATTGGTGTCAAGCGATATCGAAGGTTATGGCAATATCGAGATTATTCAACGAGCATCCGAAGACGGAGCGAGAGCTAGATGGCGGGGAAATTCGACTTCCACCGTTCGTATGGGTAGTTGACGATACCGTCCCACAATGTGTGACAAGGTATGTAAAAAAATTTATGAAGAATTATTTAAGAGTTATTTGTGTATAACATTTTGTGATTTTGTCTTTTATTGGTGATTGTGGGATGTTCGCAATCAAATACATGGAGCACATCCTTGTCAACGCCAGTTTTGATACACTACGAAGCGAGAACATGAAGACGTTCAGGAAGAAATGGTCGACGGACCTATTTTTCCAATTAGAAGAGCGATGATATGTATTAAATATTAGGATATCTCTAGTTTTATTTCATTAAATATTTTGGATATTTCTAGTTTGATGTCATTAAATATATTGGATATTTTTAGTTTCATGTCATTAAAACTATGTATGTCCTTAAATATATTGGATATTTTTAGTTTCATGTCATTAAAACTATTTATGTCCTTAAATATATTGGATATTTTTAGTTTCATGTCATTAAAACTATTTATGTCCTTAAATATATTGGATATCTTTAGTTTCATGTTATGATATAGTTTCATGTCATTAAATTCATATTTAATTATTTTCAAGTAATAAATAAAAATATAAACATAAACATAACCACAAACATGTTCAACTCAAACTTAAACATCAATTGTTCAACAAAATAAGTTTAAAAAAATAAACATAACGATCAACGTAATAAAAATAAACAAGTTTTCACTCTCTCCATGTGCATGTCTTCCTGTTATGTCTCATACCACCACATTTACCACATTTCCGATGAAGAACAACTTTTTCTCCTTGAGATGGGTATCGATTGACTCTTCGCCTTCCTTGTTTACTTTTCTTCGGTCGACCGGCTTGTTTCTTTTTAACTGGTGCCAACACCTTCATGTTTTTTATGTCATCCGGAACGTTCCACTGATCTTCATTCCCAACAGGATATATAGACTCCTTGTACATCTCAATCCATATCTCCTTCGAATAGAAAGGACTGCACAACGAATAAATGTCCACACTCCTGTGTTGTGCAGATGCGATGGCATGCTCGCACGGGATGCCAAGTAGTTGTGGTAGTCCACAAATGCAT
This sequence comes from Urtica dioica subsp. dioica, assembly GCF_054948205.1. NCBI lineage: Eukaryota > Viridiplantae > Streptophyta > Magnoliopsida > Rosales > Urticaceae > Urtica > Urtica dioica. The sequence goes on along the minus strand of NC_142759.1, from coordinate 26,249,056 downwards.
GTGTTATTCATCGAATGCACATCAAAGTCACCTCTCTCGTCTCTAACATTACATTCAAACATCCCGAGTCCGTAGGTATTCACGTATTGTGCCTTGCCGTTCAGATGTTCGAGATTATCTTGAAACTTCGGGGACAGTCTTGTATCACATTTTCTAGCAATTTCTTCTCGATTAAAAAACCACGTTTGAAGTGTGAATCTAATGAACTCAAGCAAAGTGGTGATGGGAAACGTTCTAGCATTCCTCGTCTTATTGTTGAAGCTTTCTGCATTACTGCTTGTCATTATATCATACCTATATAAACAGTTACATATTAGTGACGTTACACATATAGTTAAATACTTGTAATGACAAAGGGAAAAGTTTTAGTTTTACCGTTTTCCAGGGAAAAATGCTCTTGCCCACCGATCAAAACCGATTTCCTCGAGATACTTAACCATCTCGACATCTTTTCTCATCAATTGCCGCAAATGAGCTTCGAAAGCCAGCTTATTGAAGGCATAAGCGGCATCATACAGTTCAATACCACAATGATCGGTCTTGAATTTATGCTGGACATTTAGTTTGAGATGATGGAAGCATGTTCCACATGAAGGATACCGGGGAACACCACTTCGACGCCATGTATGATGCTAACATGTCGATCGGATATGAACACCAACTCTTCAACGTCTTCACCGATAGCTTCTCTCAACTTTCTCAAAAACCAAATCCACGAAGCATGACACTCGCTATCTACTACCCCGAATGCAAGTGGATACAACTGAGAATTAGCATCCATCGCAATTGCGCATAGCAACTGTCCACCATATTTTGTCTTAAAAAATGCACCGTCTAATGATATGACTGGTCGACAAGACTTGAACCCTCTACGACACGCCCCAATAGAAAAGAACGCGTATTTGAATCTATCGCCATCTTTCACAAACTCCGTAAGAGTCCCTGGATTCTTCTGCTCCAACATGTATAACCAAGATGGTAATTTTTTATAAGATTCTTCTGGCGTACCCCTTACGTAAGAAATTGCTTTCTCCCTTGTTCTCCAAGCTTTCAAGTACAATATGCTAACACCCCATCTTGTCTTGACTTCCTCTCTTACGTTATGCGCTGAATATTCAGCCATAGAGCTAATGTTGTACTTATCTTTGAAGACGTGCCCAATAACCCAAGGTGTAGCTCCTCTTGTTGGAATCGATCTAGGGTTTAAGAAAAAGTTTAATGCGTCGTTAAGCGGCGGAATTTTAAAAATTTTCTTTTTCTAGTAAAGCAGTTTTTACTAACCTAGACAAAGAGCAAGCACATGTAAATAAAAACTAATATGAGCATAAAAGACTACTAACCTTTTTAGAAGCTTGAACGTTGAGAAGCTTTTGGAAAAGGTTGCAACGTTCGTCTCCCTCGCAGCGCATCTCTCTTCCTTTCCTCGTTAACTCGAGCAACCACGAAAGTTTCTATCACTAAATCACTCAAGATAAAAAGGAATTAGTGTCAGCGCATCTCAATAAAATTCTTATGAAATGAAATTAATCCACAAGGCCCAATAAATCTAATTTTGGCCGAATGTTACTTGTCATCAAATGACCATGTCAAAAAATTTATTGACATTCATTTCATCCTATGTCTCAAAAGACAAAAATACCCTTTTGACAATTTTCGTTCTTGTTTTGACTTAGCTTCCAATTTAACTATTCGTACTCGATGTGATTCGTGACAGTGACCTCATGGATCCAAATGAACAAAGCTTGAGCTAAACACTTTGACTCAAAAGTTCACAAAACCTTTTCCAAGTTTAGCTTAATGTCAACTGACTCCACTAAAGAGTTGACACTGAAAATCTCTCGGTTCAAATGAATTTATTTTCTACTCAAGAATTCGACCTAATTATGATGAGCGGATCCACTGAATATTATCTATGTTTACCCTTCATGAATGTCATCAGCTAGTCGGGATTTACTAAATTACCATTTTACCCTTCTAGCTGTTATTTCCTCAACTCCTTTGTCGCTTGTGAATAAGTTAGAAACAATATATTGACGAGGAGCTAACAAGTCACATTGTTTCATCCAAAAGAGTCAGGACTCAATTTGGACACTGGCCAGTTCATTTATTCACACTCCAAGGAACAAAGCATGATGTGATATACATTGCATTTCAGCAATCTTGTACATGAATTCCATATCTATGAGAACTTCACAAAGTTACTCATGACATTCTCACAACTTAGTACTTCACCAATAGGCCTTGTTCGGAATCACATAGTGAGTCCGAACTCTGACTTTCTCAAATGAGAATACGTAAGCTGTGAAATGGCATGTCTCATTTCAAGATTAAGGTAAGCACGATGCAATTCATACGTAGTGACTTCGAGACATAAGAGGTTAAATGGTTTGTTCTTATCTTGTCTCTAGAAGTGCACTGGTCAATTCAGTACCTTCGAAAGATACCTAGAAGAACTATAGAGTCTCCAACTCTCAATGCCTCATAACCAGACATCACAGATTCTCCTAACAAATATACTGAGGTCAATAGTCCTTTGACCCTTAGATTGCGAATATATCGTTTTAAGCAAACTACGAAGAGTTTGTTCATACAAATCTACATTTGTCTCTTCGTAAGTTGTTTAGTTTGTTTATGGACTAAAGACTAATGTTTTATCATAAAGCTTCAAACAGACAAGGAGGAATGAATGAACGTTTCAACTTTTTATTAATGAATAAGCAATTACAAGCAAGAGTCTTCGTGAGACTTTATTACATCAAATGTACAATATAAAAACTACAGCTCTTCTTGTGGGCACCATTGACAACAAACTCCCACTTGACTCAAAGAAGATGTGTGTAGTCCTTCATGCCTAATCCCTCTCGATGTTTGTCGAGGACCTTGTTCGTTAGGGCCTTGGTGAATGGATCTGCTAGGTTGTCCACCGTTGAGATCTTCTTCACTTCTACGTCTCCGCGCTGCAAGATCTCTCGAATCAAATGGTATTTCCTCTCAATATGCTTAGAGCGTTTATGGCTTCGAGGTTCCTTTGAGTTAGCGAAAGCCCCACTATTATCACAATAAAGTGTCATGGGCTCGTCGACGTTTAGAACAACTTCCAAATACTTAAGGAATTTTCTAAGCCATACAGCCTCTTTGGATGCTTCACAAGCAGCCACATATTATGCTTCCATTGTGGAGTCAGCAATGCAAGATTGCTTAATACTCCTCCACACGATAGCTCCACCATTAAGGATGAACACAGATCCCGAAGTGGATTTCCTGGAATCCTTATCCGCTTGAAAATCGGATTCGGTATATCCCGTCATAGTCAGGTCAGTACCTGAGTATGTAAGCATCAAGTTCCTAGTTCTTCGAAGATACTTAAGAACATGCTTAACAGCAATTCAGTGCTCGGGTCCAAGGTTGGATTGGAACCGGCTAACTACACCAACGGCGAAACAGATGTCAGGTCTAGTGCAAAGCATAACATACATAAGGCTTCCTACGGCAGAGGCGTAGGAAATTTTCCTCATATCTTCAATCTCTTGTGCAGTCTTGGGAGACTGATCTTTAGAGAGTGAAACTCCATGCCTAAAGGGTGTTTGGCCCTTCTTGGAGTCTTACATCGAGAAGCGATCCATCACCTTATCAATATAAGATGCTTGAGAGAGCGACATTGTCCGGTTTTTCCTATCTCGAAAGATTTGGATCCCCAGAATGTACGCGGCCTCTCCTAGATCCTTCATATCGAATTGCTTTGCCAACCAGACCTTAACCTCAGATAACTTACCCACGTCATTACCAATGAGTAATATATCATCGACATATAGTACCAAAAACACAACTTTACCTTTGTGTATTAGCTTGTAAATACAAGGCTCATCTATTGACTGTTCAAAGCCGAAGCTTTCTACAGTTTCATCGAATCTAATATTCCATGACCTAGATACTTACTTTAGTCCATAAATGGACTTAAGTAACTCATAAACCTTGGTCTCTTGACCTTTATCCACGAAACCGTCTGGTTGAGCCATGTAAATACGCTCGTCAAGATTGCCATTCAGGAAGGCTGTCTTGAAATCCATTTGCCAGATCTCATAGTCGAGGGCTGCAGGTATGGATAGGAGTATGCGGATGGATTTAAGCATCGCGACTAGCGAGAAGGTTTCTTCATAGTCAATCCCTTCTTGTTTGGTATAACCCTTAGCCACAAGTCGTGCTTTGAACGTCTCGACGTTCCCATCCGGACCCCTTTTCTTCTTGTATATCCACTTACACCCTACGGGTTTAATCCCTTCAGGAAGGTCTACAAGTTTTCAGACTTTGTTGACACACATCGAGTGCATTTCAACTTTCATGGCGTCAAGCCAAAGGTTTGATTCAGAACAAGCAATTGCTTGGCTATAGGAAACAGGATCATCCATGTCAGAGACGGCTACGAGAGAGTCTCCATAAGACATTTACCTGTCAGGCTTTTGCGTATCCCTCCCACTACGTCGAAGTACTACTTGACGAGATTCTGATGAGTTAGGTTGTGTTTCAGTTGGGGTAAGAACAGTTCTTACAGATGAGGTAGAAGTTTCCTCACCCAACTTTTCTTCAAGCACAATTTTGCTTCTAGGTTTTGCATCTTTCATAAAGTCCTCCTCAAGGAAACGAGCATTCGTGCTAACGAAAGTCTTATCATCCTCGGGACTATAGAAGATGAAACCCTTGGTTTCCTTTGGATATCCCACAAACAAGCACAATTCTGACCTACTAGCCAACTTGCTAGTCTTTTGCCTTAGCACATGTGCAGGGCAACCCCAAATTCGGATGTGACCCAGATTTACTTTACGGCCAGTCCATCGTTCATAAGGAGTACCAGGAACCGTTTTGGACGGAACTTGGTTTAGAATATAAGCGGCTGTTTCGAGGGCATATCCCCAAAAGGAAAGAGGGAGTGATGAGTAACTCATCATTGATCTAACCATCTCCATAAGAGTTCGGTTTCTTCTCTCTGACACTCCGTTTTGTTGAGGTGTGCCAGGTGCGGTAAGCTGAGAAGCGATTCCTTCTTCTTTAAGAAAGTCATCGAACTCTCCAGACATATACTCACCACCTTGATCAGATCGAAGGGTTTTGATCACTTTGCCAGTTTGCTTTTCCACTAAAGCCCTAAAGACCTTAAATACGTTAAAGGTCTCGGATTTGTGTTTGAGCAAATAGACAAAACCATATCGCGAGTAATCATCGGTGAAGGTAACGAAGTATTCATATCCTCCACGTGCCTATTGGCTGAGCGGACCACATACATCAGAATTTATTAGTTCCAGCAACTCAGTGGCTCTTCTACCCTTATCAGAGAAAGGTCGCTTAGTCATTTTTTCCTTCTATGCAGGATTCACAAGTAGGTAGTGAACCTATTGCAGAGGCTTGGAGTGGACCGTCCCTCACAAGTCTCTTAATCCTATCTAGACTGATATGACCAAGTCTTAAGTGCCATAGGTATGTTGATTTTGTTAGATCGGAGGATTCAGAAAGTTTGATCCTCTTTGGCTCCCTAATTAGATCATTATCTATTTCGGTGTCTAAAAGGGAAGGTTGAGTGGGATAGATGTAGAAAAGAGCATTCTTCATACATGCATCAGTGACAAAAGAATTATCAGGAAACGAAATATGAATTCCATTCTTAATGAACTTTAAACAATAATCTTGCTCAAGAAGACGAGCAATGGATATTAAGTTCTTCCCAAAGGTAGGAACAAAATAAACATTATTCAAGTTTAAAGTGCGGTCTTCAAAAGACAGCGTCACGGATCCCACAGCCTCCGCAGACACCAGGCTCCCATCACCCCATTTGAAACAGAACTCGCCTTCCTCCAAGCTTTTGGTTTTCTTGAAAGCATTCAAGGAACAACAAATATGGTTAGTAGCAGCGGAGTCAAGAATCCACGATGATACTATCAGCTACTAAGCATGCTTCGGTAACTAGTACAATACTATATTCCTTTGCTTTGAGATAGGCAAGACAATTCCTTTTATCGGCCTTATGAGGTCTCTTCTTAGATCCAGAGGCGGAGGCTTTGTGCTCAGTAGCATGAGCCTCTCTTTGATTCCTCTTTCTCATAGTGAGACCTTCAGCAGTGTGAGGTTCCTTCATAAGCTTGGTAACAGTGTACTCTAGCTTGTTTATGGAGTAGTTCATCTTGGAGGTATCAAGAGATGCGGGGACAGTTTCCAAGATCATATCTATGACATTCTTATCATCAATCTCAGATCATAGGATTTCCATTTTATTCAGAAAACTAATGATCAGTATCATAAAGGCTCCAACAGGAGTCCTAGCCTTCATATGACAGTTCATAAACTGTCGGACTGCTTGTTGCCTTGCTTGACGTCCTTGCCCTCCAAACATCTCATGGAGATTGTTGAGCATGTCGGCGGTAGTCTCGATGTCACGATGTTGTTGTTGCAACACATTGTTCATTGATGCTAAGTTATAGCACCTCACAATCTCATCTGATCCAAGCCAGGCCGCTAAGGCGTCATTGTCCTCTTGAGTCGAATCATCATTCGTCAGAGGAGGACACGGGGTGATGAGTACCCATTTGTGCTTTGTTAGTGGTAAGGATGATATCGAGGTTACGTTTCGAATCTACGTAGTTTTTGTTTTCGAGTTTGTTCGAGGAAAGGATGATTGAGAGATGGTTGAGAGACATGTTGCTTAATTAAGTTGAAACAAGTTTATGATTAGTCTTTGGTTTAGGATTTAAGTTTTTAAACATTTGATAAAATCCAAAAGTGTTATAAACTAAACGATAATTTACTCCTTCGAGGGAATGCCGCAAAAAATCTCCATTTATAAGTAAATGACACATCATTAATGCTTAGCCAAGATGTCAATACACCAATTTTGACCAGCCACCTTTTAAATTGGTTTGATCACTCACATCTTTTCGCAGGGCCTCGAGGGAGGATTACTAGGGATTGAGTCTAAGTGTGTAACCAACCACTTAGTCCAAAAGATTGACTTTGAAAAACAATCCGCCGAGGGGAGGTCTTGTCTCATTGTCTCACTTTCAGATTTAGCTCATTGAGCAATGATCAGTGCAAAGCGCCCTTGAGTACTCTCATTTAAGAGAGGGCCACGAGGGTGACTCTTAGTCTAGCGACAATTGCACTTTTCATTAGTGTTGGGGATCGTGGGTTACAAACAACAGATATAACCCTCCCACTTAGTTTTTGGAGTTGGTACATCGACTCTTATAAGTTCGGAAATGGTTTTCCTAGTTATAGAGCGATAGAGCGGACAACTAGAAAAGAATCCTAGATATTCATGTTCAGAGCAGTGTTAGTGCATGAAGGCACAAGGGACATACTCGGATCTTTTCCTATTTTCTATTTCGGGAAAGTGCATGAGGGAAGTGTGAACTTCAACTCACTCGAACACTTGAAAGTTTGAGATTACACATCTTTTTATTTTTCGGCTTGTCTACAAGGAGACCTCCCACTAAAATTTTCAATAGCATATAGATTTTTAACATATGTGATATAGATATAGTTTTGAAAACATTTTGAAAACTTATTTGATTTGGATGACAAAATATTTTCAAGTTTGAAAACGAAAACGGTTTTTCAAAATTCAAACTAGTTTTGTAAAAATTCAATTTCAATTAAACTTTCAAAAATCAAAACATTTTAATCTTACACATCTTGTTTATAATCATATGAAAAACATTTTGCTCAAGAAAATTTTCTCATTAGAGTTCTATAACTCATGGTAGTGGAGTTTGAAAATCCGGATTTCTAAAAAACTGGAGTTTCCGCACAGCCGTGCACCTCGGAGTAAAATCGCCATAACTGTCGGCTCCGATGTCCTTTTGACCTTAAACCGGTGGCATTGGAAAGAAGACAGACAGAGCTTTAATTTGTTTAAAGAATCATTAAATTTCGATTCCTGAACAGAGAGTTATGCCACATTTACTGCGGTTTTTACTCCAGCTCGAAGGAAAAGAAATAATTAAAGTTCGGTCTTTTTAGGTGCGAAAAAGAATCGAGTGTAACGGAACGTTTTAGGAAGTTGTTAAAGCTTTTATTTGTGTTTTATTAACATGGTAATAACATGATATAAAAGAAATAACAACAAGAATAAAACGATTCAAGTAAATAAAAGAAACTAGTAAGACAAGAAAACTAGTCACAAAATTTACTCGAAATTTTCTCAAACTTAAAAACACGATTTTAAATATAAAAAATTAAAAACTTTTAGAACTGATTCTAATGTGTTTTAATAATATCCCAAACTCATAGAAAAGCAACATGATTTTTAATTTAAAGGCAAGAGCAATAAATTAAAAAAAAATCAAAGAAAACAATTCTAACTTGTCACAAAAAAGTAAACTTTCGAAAACGATTTTCAAGCTCATATTTTTAAATACATGCACATGCATATCTTTGACCATAGCTCTGATACCACTTGTTGGAATCGATCTAGGGTTTAAGAAAAAGTTTAACGCTTCGTTAAGCGGCGAAATTTTAAAAAATTTCTTTTTCAAGTAAAACAGTTTTTACTAACCTATACAAAGAGCAAGCACATGTAAATAAAAACTAATATGAGCATAAAAGACTACTAACCTTTTTAGAAGCTTGAACGTTGAGAAGCTTTTGGAAAAGGTTGCAACGTTCGTCTCCCTTGCAACACATCTCTCTTCCTTTTCTCGTTAACTAGAGCAACCACGAAAGTTTCTATCACTAAATCACTCAAGATAAAAAGGAATTAGTGTGTGGGCACTTTTAAACACTACGACTTAAGAACGAGTCTTGAAGTCGCAGAGCTAAACACTAGGTCAAATGAGGATGAGAAATGTTCTAGCATTCCTCGTCTTATTGTTGAAGCTTTCTGCATTATTGTTTGTCATTATATCATACCTATATAAACAGTTACATATTAGTGACGTTACACATATAGTTAAATACTTGTAATGACAAAGGGAAAAGTTTTAGTTTTACCGTTTTCCAGGGAAAAATGCTCTCGCTCACCGATAAAAACCGACTTCCTCGAGATACTTAACCATCTCGACATCTTTTCTCATCAATTGCCGGAAATGAGATTCGAAAGCCCGCTTATTGAAGGCATAAGCGGCATCATACATTTCAATACCACAATGATCGGTCTTGAATTTATGCTGGACATTTAGTTTGAGATGATGGAAGCATGTTCCATGAGGGATACCGGGGAACACCACTTCGACGCCATGTATGATGCTAACATGTCGATCGGATATGAACACCAACTCTTCAACGTCTTCACCGATAGCTTCTCTCAACTTTCTCAAAAACCAAATCCACGAAGCATGACACTCGCTATCTACTACCCCGAACGCAAGTGGATACAACTGAGAATTAGCATCCATCGCAATTGCGCATAGCAACCGTCCACCGTATTTTGTCTTAAAAAATGCACCGTCTAATGATATGACTGGTCGACAAGACTTGAACCCTCTACGACACGCCCTAATAGAAAAGAACGCGTATTTGAATCTATCGCCATCTTTCACAAACTCCGTAAGAGTCCCTGGATTCTTCTGCTCCAACATGTATAACCAAGATGGTAACTTCTGATAAGATTCTTCTGGCGAACCCCTTACGTAAGAAATTTCTTTCTCCTTTGTTCTCCAAGCTTTCAAGTACGATATGCCAACACCCCATCTTGTCTTGACTTCCTCTCTTACGTTATGCGCTGAATATTCAGCCATAGAGCTAATGTTGTACTTATCTTTGAAGACGTGCCCAATAACCCAAGGTGCAGCTCCTCTTGTTAGAATCGATCTAGGTTTTAAGAAAAAGTTTAACGCTTCGTTAAGCGGCGGAATTTTAAAAATTTTCTTTTTCTAGTAAAACAGTTTTTACTAACCTAGACAAAGAGCAAGCACATAAATAAAAACTAATATGAGCATAAAAGACTACTAACATTTTTAGAAGCTTGAACGTTGAGAAGCTTTTGGAAAAGGTTGCAATGTTCGTCTCCCTCGCAGCACGTCTCTTTTCCTTTCCTCGTTAACTCGAGAAACCACGAAAGTTTCTATCACTAAATCACTCAAGATAAAAAGGAATTAGTGTGTGGGCACTTTTAAACACTACGACTTAAGAACGAGTCTTGAAGTCGCAGAGCTAAACACTAGGTCAAATGAGGACCTAGGTGCCAAAACAAAAAAACGAAATTGAATAGAGAGAGAGAGGAGAGGGGCGGCCAAGTCTAGAGAGAGAAGCTCTCAATCTCTAAAACTTTGGATGAATGAAATGTGTGGAATGAGGCTCCTATTTATAGGAGAGGTCTCACCTTCAATAAGGTAGTTTCCTCTTCTATAGAATATCACATATTGATGAGCCAATTTCCCCTTTTCTTTCATGAGGTACACGGCCAAGACTTGCCAAGCAAGTCCTTGGATTTGTTTCCTCTTTTATTTGCTTCTCCCTTGACTCCTCTTGGCCGAAATTCCCTATGCATGTATGGGAAATTTGTTTCCTCTTTTTCTTTTGGCAAGTATCATGATACATTTATGCACAAAATATTCTCTCTTTCTTTGGGTATGTTGGGCGCCCAAGGTCATCTAGAAAAAGGCTTCTAGAAGCTTTTCCATTTGTTCATGACAACATGAAAAAAGGCCCATTAAGAATTTTCAATAAAATTCTTATGAAATGAAATTAATCCACAAGGCCCAATAAATCTAATTTTGGCCGAGTGTTACTTGTCATCAAATGACCATGTCAAAAAATTTATTGATATTCATTTCATCCTATGTCTCAAAAGACAAAAATACCCTTTTGACAATTTTCGTTCTTGTTTTGACTTAGCTTCCAGTTTAACTATTTCTACTCGATGTGATTCGTGAAAGTGACCTCATGGATCCAAATGAACAAAGCTTGAGCTAAACACTTGGACTCAAAAGTTCACAAAACCTTTTCCAAGTTTAGCTTAATGTCAACTAACTCCACTAAAGAGTTGACACTGAAAATCTCTCGGTTCAAATGAATTTATTTTCTACTCAAGAATTCAACCTAATTGTAATGAGTGGATCCACAGAATATTATCAGTGTTTACCCTTCATGAATATCATCAGCTAGTCGGGATTTACAAAATTATCATTTTACCCTTCTAGCTGTTATTTCCTCAACTCCTTTGTCGCTTGTGAATAAGTTAGAAACAATGTATTGACGAGGAGCTAACAAGTCACATTGTTTCATCCAAAAGAGTCAGGACTCAATTTGGACACTGGCTAGTTCATTTATTCACACTCCAAGGAACAAAGCGTGAGGTGATATACATTGCATTTTAGCAATCTTGTACATGAATTCCATATCTATGAGAACTTCACAAAGTTACTCATGACATTCTCACAACTTAGTACTTCACCAATAGGCCTTGTTCGGAATCACATAGTGAGTCCGAACTCTGACTTTCTCAAATGAGAATACGTAAGCTGTGAAATGGCATGTCTCATTTCAGGATTAAGGTAAGCACGATTCAATTCATACGTAGTGACTTCGAGACATAAGAGGTTAAATGGTTTGTTCTTATCTTGTCTCTAGAAGTGCACTGGTCAATTCAGTACCTTCGAAAGATACCTAGAAGAACTATAGAGTCTCCAACTCTCAATACCTCATAACCAGACATCACAGATTCTCCTAACAAATATATTGAGGTCAATAGTCCTTTGACCCTTAGATTGCGAATATATCGTTTTAAGCAAACTACGAAGAGTTTGTTCATGCAAATCTACATTTGTCTCTTCGTAAGTTGTTTAGTTTGTTTATGGACTAAAGACTAATGTTTTATCATAAAGCTTCAAACAGACAAGGAGGAATGAATGAACGTTTCAACTTTTTATTAATGAATAAGCAATTACAAGCAAGAGTCTTCGTGAGACTTTATTACATCAAATGTACAATATAAAGACTACAACTCTTCTTGTGGGCACCATTGACAACACCTCTATGACCTTTTGTTCGAACCACATGCGCGCAAGAATGTCTACTCTCATACGACGTTATCTGCCACATGTCAGACCACTGCACAACACCCCTCAGCTTCCAAGTGCACATCTCATTTTTTCATATGACATACCATCTCTTTTTCGAAGACGATTTCACTCTAAACTCAAAATTATTTTTTAGAGCGAAAACATGAATCTGTTGCTTCATCTGTTTCTTTGACTCAAACTCTTTCCCAAGGTATATATCTTCTGTGCTACCTATTGCATGTAATCAATGGTTATAAAATATATAACATAACATTTTCCATATTATAATTAGATCTCATTATTTTTATTACATGTGGAAGAATGTGACAACAAAGTTGGACCTTCATTACGTTCTTCTTTGACAACATCATCGGCTGTGAAGTCAGGGGCTTCCCATGAATAACGCACGAAATCCGTTTGTGAAACATCTTTACGAGGGTCACGTGACGGTTCACCTTGTTTTGATGGTTCACCGTGTCCTGATGGTACTGCAAAATGTTTAACAAAATCTTTATATTCTTCATGATTCGCAAACTCTTCGAATTCTGTTTCTTTGTCACTGTTGTGTCCATCTTCTCCCTTGTCACTTTTATCTTCGTCAATTTTGTTATTTTGTTCTTCATCATCTTCTTCCTCGTTGTTGTGATAATTATCTCTGTCATGCACGTATACTTCATCATCTCGATCGGTGATTATCAAATTTTTTCGTCTCTTGTTGAGTTCAACACGAGGCAACTCTTCATTGATAACATTTTTTCCTTTATCTACTTTGTTTGCACTGAACGCTGTGATTTCTTTCGATATCAAAGTTACACAAAGTATATTTTCTACGACTTTTGCACTTCGTATAATACTTAACATCAATATCGTCATTCAACAAAGCAGGCTCAATCGGCATATTACCCGCTTCATATGGAACTTCTAACTTTAAGTCATACTTTGATCTGTCTATATCGACTCTATTGTACACATTGTCGACTAACTCCGTGTACGTCGTCTCTTTCGAAACTTCAAGCGGAAATGTTCTTGCATTTTTGAACACGTATAAGTGTCCATTTCTCTCCCATGTGCCATTAACCATCAACAAAACTGCAGAAAATATCACATAAAATACATTAAATAAAAAAAACAAGATTTTTAATTTTCTTGGGACAACTGTCGGATCCGGTCGGATCCGGCCAGATCCAGTCGGATTCTAGCAGTTTGTCGGATCCGGTCGGATTCTGGACCTTGCCAGATCTGATCGAATCCTGCCAGATCCGGTCGGATCCTGTCAGAATTTCAGCTTAAATTTCATCGGAAATAGTACTTAAATTTCATCCTAAATTATCGGATTTCATCGGAAATAACGTTAAATTCCGGGTTATTTGACCTAAATCTACCAACTTCTTTTTTTCTACACAAACTATATCAACATAACTATAAAAGATGAATGAATGAGCATACTAACCCATTTAGACGGGATTGAACGAAGTGGATACTCGAAAATGATGAAACGAGAGGAAATGAGAGAGAATGAGAGATGAGAAGAAGTGGGGAATGAAGTGAAGATGGTTATATTACCTTGAAAGGGTATTTTTGTTCGAAATTGGTACAAAAGTCTAATTTTAGATATTTATTAATTAGTGAGTCTAATTGAGATATTTTCATAACTTTTAAGTCTGGAAAATGAAATTTCTCTTTCAAATAATCCAGCAAACAATCCTTAGTTTCAAATTGAGTTGAAATGAATAATAAGACACATAATTAAAAAAAAAAAATTAAAAACTAGACTAAAAGGGCTATTAACTCAATCATTTTACATTGTACTGGTCATCTAAGCAAATTATTCGACCGTTATTATTTTTTAGCACGCCAATCATGGCTCTTTTTTTTAATAAACAATCGTTGCTCTTCGTGCGTGCTAAATCATCATCAAACGAACATATGCACGCATTATGACGACTTTTTAACTTTTGAAAAGTATTTAAGGACACCACTACTATTATGATATTAAAGTTATTAAAAAAATTACCTGAAAATTGATGCGAGATAAAAGCCATATATGCCGTCGCTTCTCGCCTAATATACGAAAAGAGACGTTGCAAAAGTTTTCTTTCATCTAATACAATAATTGTACATAGTACAGGTCATCTAAGCAAATTATTCGACCGTTATTATCATGCCAATATACATGTCACTGTAGATGAAATAAATTGCTTTGCTATTATCATGTCAATATACACGTCACTATATATGAAATAAATTGCTTAGCTATTATTATGTCATTAATCATATACATGCATGAAAAGTCTAAGACATTAATAGCAGATAATGCCGGGCTATAAAACAAAAGCTAAAAGTAGGTCCGCGTGATAGACTTGAAAATAATGCAGCAATGCTTTAGAAATTTAACCATGCAAACTATGAATCTTTGCTAGCCACAACAAGCATTGTGCCCAACTTGATTAATCAAGTAGATGATTATACCACACACGTGTGTGAATATGTATATGCCTAAGTGTGCGTTTTGAGCACGTACGAGCCCAAAACAGCAGATTGTAGAGGGAATCGAGTGACCTTTCGCACAAGGCAAATATTAGAATAGCAAGCGAGAGGTGGGCTATATTAAATATTAATTACTTTCGTACGGATTGTCAATATCTTTATGTCCAATTTGACTTGTCAATGTATACGTGGACAAATTATCAACGTATGATTACATGTGCTAATTAGGAACTGGTAGTTTAAGCGAGTCCGCATGTAGGGTATAATAATAAGTCTATGAGCCTGGGTACTAATGCAGTTTTATTTTTATTTTTATCAACACTTAAGTTTATACACGTGGCAAGATGAGGGAATTTTTCTGGATTCCACGTAGATTAATAGTTAAGCTACGTGAAAAGAACTAGGAATAATTGACTGTTAGATAATTCTTCGAAATTGAAGACGTCGAGGCTTGAATCACGCATAGGAACGCTTTCCTTATAGTATTTCGAGTACCCCAAAATGTCTTAAGGTTTCTGTACAAGAATACCGCAGGATACGACAAGCCTAATTCGGACTGCACCAAGACAGAGTGAAGTTCCGAAAATAAGCAAGAACTGTGTTTCTGGATGAGTGTTTCGGGAAGAGAGAAAATTGGTTCGAGAACCTGTGTTGATTATTGAATCCGAAGTCGGATTATATAAGCAATCGTACCCGTTCGCGAAGAGGTTCGACGAACAGTCGCACTGTTTCGGTCGAACTACGGTTATATTCGCAAACGACACGATCGTTGGCCAAACGATCGTTCGTTTCGAAGCGACGTGACTGTTGGTTCGAACGGTAACCAAAAATAACTACTAAATGAGGAGGCCCGACCGTTGGCGAGAATCGCCGCGAGAAGCCCGCGGACCGTGCCGTTTCGCCTGGAGGTCGAACTCGCCTGGAGGTCGAGCTCACCTGGAGGTCGAGCTCACCTGGGGTTCGAGCTCGCCTTGAGGTCGAGCCTGCCTGGAGGTCGAGCTCGCCTGGGGTTCGAGCTGGAATGACTTCGTCATTTCGTCCAGTCGACCTCGCCTAGTCGAGCTGAAATGACTTCGTCACTTCGTCCAGTCGACCTCGCCCAGTCGAGCTGAAATGACTTCGTCATTTCGTCCAGTCGACCTCGCCCAGTCGAGCTGAAATGACTTCGTCATTTCGTCCAGTCGACCTCGTCACTTCCTCATTCACCTTAGTATTTGTTCCATGTGGGACTCTTTCCCACACACAAACTCACTTTCTCAATCAACAACACACTATTTTGTCTTTTAGTGAACAAATTAAATTGTGCTAATTAAAGCACCTATTTAATGTTACTCAATTTCCAACATTGACTAACTAGCTATTTTGAATCATCGTAGACCCGTAAAAAAAAATATTGTGAGCTATTGGACGCGTCAAAGGTGATTCCTATAACACGACTGGCATGTTTAAAAAAGTGAAATGATCTAACATAGTATCATAAAAAAAATTAAAAATAAAAAAAAATTATGTTGCCTCTCCGAAATCATCTGTATATGAATGTCTATAAAGGGATATAAATGCGACTCAAAGGATATATATACCACGTAATGTTAGTCAATTTCGAAATAGAGAGATTTTGTTGATCTTGATAAGATGGAGGTATCGTTACTATTATAAAGGGTTGTAGGACAATTTGAGCAACCTTAATCTTTTAAGGGGATGCTAGCTTGAGTGGCCTTAATTTTCTTAGACAAATTTCGGCTTGGCCAACATTGATGCCAAGATGGAGATCCATCTTGATTCATATGGACATCTTGATTGCCGTTTCGAGTTGTGGAAAATCGAACGGAAAAGTTGTGGAAAAGGACAAGTGAAATGTCTTTTCAAATGCCGTTTTCGATGAAAAACCGACGTGCCAACGGAAAACTGAACAAAAATAATGTGACGAAACAAACACATAAATATATATATTTTTAAATGTAGTTCAAATTTAAAACACTTCAAATCATACATATCTAGCATAAATGTTCCATTTGTTCATGAAATAAATATGTTTTATAAACATATAGTTACAATATAAAAAAAATGTATCAATAGAATCCCGATGGACGTCCCGGTTGGATAAAACTCAGTTGGTTTTCTTGAAGCTCGCAATACTGAGACCAAGTGAAATTCCCTTGGTACGATTGTCAGAAGTTTTGAACATGCCTGTCGTAGTCGGCTTGATCGTACCCCACAACTTCACTTATCAGTGGGCATCCCGGTGCACATGCTATGATGTGCTCGGCACCGAACCGATCTACGCGTACACCGTACATACGACGTCCACGTCCTTGCGAATTCACCTGTGGCTGTGGCACTCCTATTGGATTAGGATAACGGTAAGAAGGACAAGTATACGAACCGTCACTCTGTGCGTCTGACGTGGTGAATGACATTGTGTCAAACTGAGACATCAAGTGATCGACGTCGTATTCACTGCCAGATGACATGTACGCTCCATATCCTTGTTAGAAGTCACCGCCTAATCGCTACCAGAAGACATGTAATGCGTGGGCGCTCTCTGTGTTCCTCCACCATAATATGATCCGGTCTCAAAGTCAAAGTACTTTCTGGGTTTGTTAAACATGTAATATATTACTTTCCATATTCATCATACGTACATTGTTTGTGAACTCCGACATGAAGAAATGCAAATACACTAACCTGTCAGATCTTTGACGTCGTGACCCGTGATCAGAATCTTGCGTGGCTTGATAACCTTGCTCCATAGTCCACGGATCGTAATGTTGGCTACCACCACCAACACTAACACCACCAACGTCTTGACTAGCTGGATAACTGCCAAAGTCATCACCATCTCCACCATCGTCACCGTCGTTAGGACCACATCCATCGTCTGATGATCCATGCGAAGTGTGACCGACGTCTTCGCTCAAGACGGTGTCGACATCAACACCTTCCACACGGGCCTGTGAGGCGACGTGTGGGTCGGGGTTCCGGTCTTCAACGTCGAGGTGAACTGGGCGGATCCATTGTAGGACTTCATCATCGTCGACGTTGTCGCCCATTACCTCCATTGATCTTTGGATCATATCCAACGGATCCTTCCTATCGACGGCGTCGCTTTGGATATCTCGTAATTGCAGCTTCATGTTGTAGCTACAAAAGACGAGTTCCTCAAGTCTCTTATATGCCAGTCGGTTTTGCTGCTTAGTGTGGACAAGTGCAAACGTGCTCCAATTTCGCTCGCACGCCGATGATGATGCGGTCTGAGAAAGGATTCTCATCGCCAACTTTCTCAACGTGGGGGTTTGAATTCCAAACATCGCCCATCATTCTCCTAAGAAAATGAAGAAACTCCGTAAATATGACACTATGATATGAACATCGGGAATAAGAAATAGTTCTTACCGGAAGCCATCTTCGTCCCTCCGGCTACTACAGATTTATTACCGAACATGCCTTTTGCGTCGCGGAATTTTAGAAGTTCGTTCCAGATGTTGTTGCAGTCATCGTTCGGGAATAGCCGCTCAAACACTTGTGTAACCACCGTAAGATGCTCGGGTGCCTTGACGATCTCCGGATTGTATTGAAATTTTGGATTTAGGTAGTGAGCTACAAGATAAATAATCACATATATAAATTAAAAATTATACAACGACGTTCACAAAGTATAAGTGAAATGAGTAATACCTGCTTGGTGCAACGGATGGTCAAGTTGTCTATTCCATCTCTCAACCACAATGTCAACCACTCATTGCTAGTTTGAGATGCTTTCCAACTTCTTTTTCATTAAATCGAAGACGTGGTACATCAAGCCCATCGTCGGAACAACTTCTGTATCAACGAGACGCAAAGCAGAGTACATAGGCTCAAACACCTTGCACACGCTATCAATATGGAGCCAAAAGTTATTATCCAATATTTTTTACTCCACAAACATGTCAATAAATTCTATTCAAAATTCAAACTAATTTCATTTCAATTCAAAACGTAACAATTTCAATTTATAATCTAATTTAAACATGTCAACAAATTTATTTCAACATGTCAATAAATTATATTCCAACTAATTTCATTTCAATTCAAAACGTAACAATTTCAATTCATAATATAATTTAAACATGTCAACAAATTTATTTCAACATGTCTATAAATTCTATTCAAAGTTCAAACTAATTTCATTTCAATTCAAAACGTAACAATTTCAACTCATAATCTAATTTAAACATGTCAACAAATTTATTTCAACATGTCAATAAATTCAATTCCAACTAATTTCATTTCAATTCAAAACGTAACAATTTCAATTCATAATCTAACTAATTTCATTTCAATATCTCAAAAATTTATTTCAACATGTCAATAAAATTTCATTTCTAACATATACATGATAAATAAATTTCAATTCTACGTCTAGTTAACTGTATTTCCAATTGAACGTTTCCACAACAAAAATTTCAATTCAAAATCAAACTACATCAAATGATTCAATTCAACACAAGCATATATGAAAACCAATTCAAACCAAAAGAAAATGTAATTTAAAATTTTAACACATAACCTTACTTAAAAAACAGAAATAAAAAATTGAAATTCTGTTTTTTCAGTCGCCGGAAAAATTCAAGGGTCGCCGGAAAATAGTGTTTCGCCGAAAAAATTCAAGGTCGCCGGAAGTTCTCCAAAAAATCTGAAAAAAATATATATGATAGATCGTCACATTACAAACAACATTCATGAAGACGAATATGAAAAAAAAAATCAAATTACTAAGTAAATTCATCATATCACTTTCATAATCTAGGTTTAAAAAAGAAAACGAATTTCCCTTCAAACCCAAAGAATTTCGGCGACCAAATGTTGATTTTTACCTTCCATGTGACGAAACGAAACAAAATTTGCCGACACACCTGGAAATTCCTCAGCGAATGAGTCGTCTTCTTCTCCTCTTCACTCAGCCGAAAGTCTGTTTTTTTTTCGTTTCCTTCGAGTTTCGGCGAATGTCGTGGGAATACAGCAGGTTATACAACGTTGAACGACAACTGTCAGCTTTTGATGACCGAAACGACATGTCGTTTCCTCAATTTTTGAATGACAAAAAACGAGGAAACGACATACATAGCTTCCGCTGGCCGTTGACTCACCGGCAAGGAATTTCCAAGCGAAATTCCCCGATTTCCGGCGACATTTTTTTTCTTGGTTGAAACAGCCCAACAGAAAAAAAAAAAAATTTATATTAAAGGGAGTTTTTGTTATTTGCTTTTTCTTTCATCTCCAAAAATTTCTCAAAGGTCAGTGAACGAACTAATGTTCTCGATGATCACCAACTGTGGTAAAAGACGTTCGAGTATTTGCACCCCTAAAAGACTAACAAAAAAGTCGAACTAAGAATCCAAGAGATGACTAAGTCATCTTTAGAACACAAAAACCACCGTAGTACAGTGAAAAAATCATCAAAGCTTAAATATCCTAAATGTAAAAGGTAAATTAAGCTAAAACTAACATCTTCTCTAAAAAACACACCACAACAAACAACAAACACCAGCAATGCACGAGGGAAATTTCGGTGAATGGGCCACGAAGTCGAGGGAGGCAGAGGGAGAGGATGACCGTAACGTCGCCGTCGAGATGGTAGGAGATGGAGGCGGCAAAAGTGGGACAGAATCTGAGCACCGCGGGATGACGAAGGCAGAATCCGATAAGATGGGCAAGGCGGAATTCGGCAAGATGGGTGAGGCAGAATCCGACGAGAATGGTGTGAAATGCTCCAAAAGTGTGGTATAGAGAAGATGACCAACACCCCCATCTACCCTTAGGTTGGAGAATAACGGAAAGTGTTGTCTCATTGTCTAGAGGGAGGACGGTGGTTGAGAACAACCAAAAAATCCTAAGTTTCTTTGTAGAGAGGAAAAGAAAGTGGAGAGAGAAAGTAGATCTAGAAAAAGGACTATGTTCTTTTTCTTCCTACATCACTCTATTTCCGTGAGATATGCCTGAAGGATCCAAAGGCCAATGACCTAGTTGCTGCTTATTTCGTCATCGTCGGCGTGATTACAGAAACAGCTACTAAATTGTGTGTATTAGAGAAGCAGTTACCTAAATTGCAAGATTCTAATAATCACACTTTACTTCTTTTTTTTTATAATGAAAATAAATAAAACAAACTGGGCGGCAAAAAGTTTAAGGCAATTTGGGTAAAAGGCTAGTGACTAATAATATGTCATGGCTGTGTAACTCAAATTTTTAAAGAAGTGACCAAATTGAAATTACAACATTTCAATATGGGTAGTAGCAGAGTGTCCTTAATTTAACCCTAAAAAGTTCACTTTTGCATGATTAATTTACTACTTTACCTAAATTAAGAGTATATTACCTATATTTTCCTCGAATTTCATATTTAATTATCGGAGTACTCTCTTAAAACTTGTCTTGTGACTAATAAGTTGTTTTTTTTTTTTTTTTTTTTTTGCTCAAAGAGTATAAATTATTTTAGAACACGGTTGAGACTTGAGATCATCAATGATTTCTCTATTGTGACCTTTAGAAACCAAAAAAAAAAAAGTTGTCAGAATTTTAATTAAAATCATTATTTTTGAAATTTTAAGAGAACCAATAAATTTAAACTTTTTATCTTGAAAATCAATATATTTTCAATATGTTGCTAATAGTTCCTACTTATTAATCTATCCGAAAGAGGTGACTTTATATTAGGGATGGCAAATTCGTGTTCGTGTCGTAATCGTGTCGTGTTTATCGTGTTTTTGAAAATATGAGATAGAACCAAATCCGACCATTTATTAATCGTGTTTGAAACTTAGATCCAAATCCGACCATTTATTTTTTTACAAAACCATATCCATTTAAATTAAACCATTTATTAATCGTGTTAAATAGTTAATTTAATCGTGTTTTAATCGGTTTTACTCATTTAGACATTAATTACATCTACATTAATTACATCGAAAAAATGCGTTCTTCATTGCTCAACTCGAAGGAGAATCGTCACTCCTTCCATGGCATTTTGATGGAAGGGTAAACACCTACCATTGACACCATTAAAAATACAAATTTCAACAAATATAGGCTAACAAAATAGAAAAACACAATATATATATATATATATATATATATATATATATATATATATATATGACCATAAAAATTGAAAAATAATTCAACTATGCTTAACACACAACCTAGCACATAATTCAATTAAAAATGCCTACACATATTCTAATTTCAAAGATAACCAAAAAAACAAAATTCTATTATGTCCAATTTGTTGAACGATGTCGATTCCCACACGGAAAAAGCAAAAAACAAAAATTAAATGATAATAAAAACAAGTTGCTATCATGGTCAACATTGATAAAAATTCGTTGTTCGTAAATGAAAATCCATTTATGCAATTATATTTACAAGTGATTAATAAGAATCTAAATAAACAAAGAAATTTGTATCCAATGCCAAACTCAACTCGTTCTCTACCTCCCTAACTAAGTTCTACCAATATTTTTGAAGCTCAACAGCTCTAACTTGGATTTCCAGCACCCAAAAATCATAACACTTTGTCAACTGATTCAAAATTAAAATTCATTTGAAATTTGTCAATTATATTCCATAAAAAAGTTAGCAAACAAAATAACAATAATCATGTTCTGAGCATGTAAGTTTGTGCTCATTTCCTTACCATCCATTAGTAAGCTCAACTCTGGCAGCAGTAGCACTTTGATTCTCAGGATCCCCTTCAAGAATTCTCTTAATCGCGGATCGGTGGCCATGATTTACTTCTCTTTCGTACATGTACAAACTCATTTTACATTCAATTTTGCTGCTTGAATAACTCAATGCCAGCACAAATTTGTATCAAGCAGTTCTATACCTATACTTCGAAAACCCAATTTTTGGTTTTTAAATCATCATGGAACTCAAATCAATTTTCGGACTTTAAACCAAAACCCTAAAAAAATTCCTTACCTCATGCAAAAGACGAAGAACACCCCGAGCTCAATCTTTTCTCTTCCTTGGACTCACGCCAAACACTTCGAGAAGAAGAAAACCGTGCCAAAAAAGATGTTTGAAACCTACAAGAAATTCAAAGAGAAGACAAGGAAAAGAAGACGTGCGACGTACCTCACTTGAGCATCGACGACGTGAAGAAGCTCCTTTGGCCACTCTCTCTCTCTCTCTCTCTCTCTCTCTCTCTCTCTCTCTCTCTCTCTCTCTCTACCCTGATCTTTTTTTTTTTTTTTGCTCTGACCCTGATCTCTCTCTAGCGCTTTCTTTATGCTCCATGTTTTTTCTTTTGTATTTGTATTAGGCGGTGCTTAGACGAACAAGGAGGATATGAAATTTATTATTCTAAAATTTTAATGATTCTACCGCCCAAATGAAAAACGAAATTTCCCTCTTTTTTTATATACCCAATGAAATTTTTATGCCCAAACGAAAGAGAAAGAGGGGGGAAATATACCTAAATGAAATATTTAGTGACCTTTTTTTTTAGGTTTAAACTATTTTTTTATTGATAGTATTGGATATAAAGTTAAAAACTACAATTTTAAATTTATATCTAATCTCAAATTAATTTAAAAAATTAATATTTATATGAAATCTAAAAACTACATTGGTAAGGTAAAGTGAATTAATGATATTCTTTTAGGAGAATTTGATAATCTTAAATTTGGTGTTTTTGTTTTTGATAAAAATTAGATATTGAATTCGAAAATAAATGGAGATAATAAGTCATTTTACTATAATTTGAATCAAATAAAATTGAATATGATACGTTATTATGTGACTATTGTTATTGCGATTGTAAATTGTGAATTGTGATTGTTCGATATTAACTGAATTGAATTGAATTGAAATAAAATAAAATTACATACGATACGTTATTACGAGACTATATATATATATGATTCTTATTAATTATGAAGTCAATTGGTTATGGCTCCTTGAATTAGATTAAATTGAATATCGTTCTTTAAAATTAAATAAAATTAATTATCTTTTTAAAGTTATATAACATTTGATGCAATATGAATTGAATTGAAATCCAATAAAATTGAATATGATACGTTATTATGAGATGATAGTTATTGTCAATTAAAATTGTTCGATATGAATTGAATTGAATTAAAATAAAACAAAATTGAATATGATATGTTATTATGAGAATCTAGTTCTTGTTATTGTCAATTTTAAGATACGATTTTTCAATATGAATTGAATTGAAATTCAATAAAATTGAATACGATACATTATTATGAAACTATAGTTATTGTTATTGTGAATTGTGATCGTTCGATATGAATTGAATTAAAATTGAAATAAAATAAAATTGAATTTAATACGTTATTATGAGACTATAGTAATTGTGATTGCTCGATATGAATTGTGATTCTTATTGCTCCCATTAAGTCAATTGGTATACTATTGACTATATGTTATCATACATGAATTGATATTTATACGAATATACTTTATTTTATTACATCATATTTTCTAATATCAATTTTATGTTTATAATTATAATTTTATTTTTATAGTTATAAATTTATAATTTTACATATATGATATTAATCGTGTTTAAATGGATCGTAATCGTGCTACTACTCGTAATCGTGTTAATTGGATCATATTCGTGCGGGTCGTAATCGTGTTTCGTGTCGACCATTTAATAATCGTGTTAATCGGTTTTTTATCGTGTTACCGTAATCGTGTCGTTTTGAACTATTATTTAATCGTGTTAGCGTGTTCGATCCAATTAAGAACCGACCCGTTTATTGAGATCCAAATCCGCTTTAAATCGTGTCGTAACCGTTTCGTGTTTCGTGTCCGGACCAAATTGCCACCCCTACTTTATATCCTTGTATATGGCTTGCAAACTTTCCTTAAATTATGAAATAGTTACTCCATAAGAAGGAGATAAATTTTAGTTTTTAGTATGATTTGTTTCTTTTTCCTTGATCGTTACCTCTTGCAAAAGTAGTGATATCTACAATGCTTTTACTTTGTTTCCTAATTTTCTTACGTAACACATCGTCCATCTATATGTTTTCAACAATACCCTTTCAAAACCTTTAAGCGATCAGGTTGTTACAACATGATGTGCCAAGCTTTTATTCTCCTAACCCGCACATACAATATCAATGACCTAAGCATGGCATGATAATAAAGATTATGTACCATATGAAAATTTCTTGTATCAAGTAAAAAAATGCAAAGATGTGTGAATCTTAATGGGAAGTGGAAGTGGTCATCTCGCTAGGAAAGCCTAAAAAAAATGTCCATATATGTATTGTAGCAATTGTAAATTATGTACTTGCATGGTCCAAGGCTTAAATTTTTGCAAGTTGAACCATTAATTTGCATAATAATTATTATTTTCACTAGTTTACATTTTGTGACCGACCCTAAGGTCTAAATAATATTTAATGGGATGATTACTTTGTATTCCTACATGTGGGTACCGCCCTTGACCACAAATCCAAGTGACAACTACTACTTACTTTATGTGACCGTGACGTCTCATTCATTCAACATATACGTGGTACCTCTTTTTAGTTTTATTTTTTCTCGTGACAATAAATTTTGCCAACCAAGCCCAATTATCATTTCCATGACAAAACAAGGTACAAAACCGTAGTGTTTTTTTTTTTTTTTTTTTTTTTTTATTTTACTTTTTTATATTTTATTATAAAAATTGAGAATGCATGGTCCACGAGAATTATGGGTTGGCTTTTTATAAGAGCAACTCGTTTTGGTGTATTTATTTATTTTATCTAAATTCGTCGGATGTAAATGATCATTTAAGATGAATTTGAAAAGAATAGGTTGTTATTCTAGGCAAAGAAGGGCATATATACACCAATTAAATTAACCGCTTTGGAATTAAGTTTAAACCATTTTAATCATGCAGTAAAAACAATAAATTTATTTTCCAATCAAACTTAATCCGTGTTAGCTCTATTAGCTGAATTTTATCAAATTTTTTTCTTACATATAACGCAGTGCTTAACTACAATTTTTGTAACCGAAGAACACGGGTCAAGGTTAATGACTACCTAACGTGACCCGTGTAACTGATTTTTTTATTTTTTTTTTATTTTAGTTTATTCAAAGAAAATATTCTACACAAGGGCGACATATCTTTGATTTTACAAGCATGAGTGGAAGCATGTGGAGATCACGGGACACATGTCCTCTCGAACTTTTTTTTTTTTTTTTGAATAATGTCCTCTCGAACTTTTAAAAATTACATTTTTACTCATATCTTTATTCATATTTTTAGCCAAAAATAATATAGATATATATTTTTCATGTTTGACATGGGATTTCTTTTTTCTTACACGATCCTGATTTTTATATATTTTACTTTTTACCTTTTTATTTTATATTTTTATCAGATATACATCTCCTGATATCAAATTATGAGTCCACCCTGTTTACATAAATCACTAAACCCCAAAGCCAATCCCCGAATTAACCAATGAACTTGGTTTACCTATCATTACTTCTCCCATAAAAGGTCATCAAGAAATTTATTACCCATTTCCTTATTTTAGTTGTTTCGTTTTTGGTTTGTTTTGTATAAATGAAAGTTTTTCGTGGCTAAACAGAGATTTTTTTTCCCTAGCTAAGCGAATTTATTTTTCCCGGGTAAAAGGTCATCAAGATAATTAATTATCTTATCTCCTTCATTTTTGTAAGAATCTTATCTCGTTCATTAAATTAGTAACAGTACGTATATGGAAGTGAATACTACACGAAAAAAAATAAGGGACTTCTTATTGGAATAAGTTTTGATTTAGGTCGTTTTAGCTAGTTAGTGGTCGTTTTACTCTTTTATCGTTTATTTTGTTATCAATAACTATAAATACCTCCTTTGGTTCGTTGTTATTAATTAATACAGAATATTCCTTTTTCAAATTTCTTCTTCGATCTTTCTCTGAAAATCTTCGACGAAGCTCATTCGTGAAATGGTATCAGAGCAATTAGCTCCGCTCATCTCCACCTTCATCTAAAGCGGACTTTCGGCTTTTTATCTTCCTCTCCTTCGTGTTCATTCTCTCAATGACGACTCAAGAATTAATCTGAGAATGCATCTCCGGCGACGGGAATCACGTTGCGACGATCTCTCAATGAAAAAACCCTAGATCCCTTCTTTTTGCATCACACTGACACCCCATGTCAAATTCTGGTTAAATCCTCTCATAGGAGACAATTATCCTACATGGAAGAGATCAATGAAGATCGCACTCTCTGTGAAGAACAAATTCGGCTTTGTTGATGGAACTATTCCCAAACCTAGCAGCTCCGATCCAAATCGCCTCAATTCATGGAAGAGAAACAATGATATCATCATTGCCTGGATGCTCAATTCAGTGTCCAAGGGAATCTCATCTAGTGTGATCTACAATGACTCAGCTGCATCTATTTGGAAGGATCTTGAGGAAAGATTCCAAAAGCGCCAAGAATCTTCGAGTTGATGAGAGCGATCTGTTGGAATTGATCTAGGGTTAAGAAAAGATTTAACGCTTCGAGCAAGCGGCGGAATTTAAAAATTTTCTTTAAAACAAGTAAAACGTTTTTACTAACCTAGACAAAGAGCAAGTACATATAAATTAAAACTATTAATGAGTATTAAATGTTTACTAAGCTTTGATAAGCTTGAACGTTGAGAAGCCTTGAAATGTTTGTCTCCCTTCGCAACACGTCTCTCTTCTTTCCTCGGGAACTCGAGCAACCATGAAAGTTTCTATCACAATAATCACTCGAGAAAGAAAGGAGTTAGTGTGTGGGCACTTTTAAACACGACGACTCAAGAACAAGTCTCAAAGTCGAAGAGCTAAAATACTAGGTCAAATGTGGACATAGGTGCCAAAACAAAAACGAAAGAAAACTAGAGAGAGAGAGGGAGATGGGTGGCCACCACAAGGTCTAGAGAGAGAAGCTCTCAATCTCTAACTT
The DNA here is from genome assembly GCF_054948205.1 of Urtica dioica subsp. dioica. Lineage (NCBI taxonomy): Eukaryota > Viridiplantae > Streptophyta > Magnoliopsida > Rosales > Urticaceae > Urtica > Urtica dioica. Next base: position 26,221,628 of record NC_142759.1, on the reverse strand, counting down.
ATGTGGAATGAGAAAACAATGAGAATGATGCCTCTATTTATAGGGGAGAGATTACCTTTGTAAATGTAGTTTCCTCTTCTATAGAATATCACATATTCATGAGCAAATATTTGCCTTCTCTTTCTATATTATGGACGTCCAAGCTATTGGTGCAAGTCCTTGGATTTGTTTCCTCTTTTATCTTGCTTCTCTCTTGCCTATAGTTGGCCGAAATTGTGCTTTCCTTCTAGAGGAAATTTGTTTCCTCTTTTTCTTTTGGCAAGTATCTTCATACATTAATGCACAAAATAAACTCTCTTTCTCCCTTGGGTTTGGACGAAAATAAGGCTTCTAGAAGGACCTTCTAGATGTTTCTTCATTTGTTCATGACAACATAAGAAAAGCCCATTAAGAATTTTCAAGTAAAATTCTATGAAATGAAATTAATCCTCAAAGCCCAATTAATTTGTTATGGCCGAGTGATAATATGTCATCATATGACAATGTCAAAAAATTTATTGACATTCATTTCATCCTATGTCCAAAAGGACAAAAATACCCTTTAGACAATTTTCGTAAAACTTGTCTCGTTCTTGTTTTGACTTAGCTTCTAGTTTAACTATTCCTACTTGATGTGATTTATGACAGTGACCTCATGGATCCAAATGAACAAAGCTTGAGCTAAAATACTTGGACTCAAAAGTTCACAAACCTTTTCCAAGTTTAGCTTAATGTCAACTGACTCCACTAAAGAGTTGACACTGAGAATCTATCGGTTCAAATGAATTTATTTTCTACTCAAGAATTCAACTAAATTGTGATGAGTAGATCCACTGAATATTATCTATGTTTTCCCTTCATGAATATCACCAGCTAGTCGGGATTTACAAAATTGCCATTTTACCCTTCTAGCTGTTATTTCCTCAACTCCTTTGTCGCTTGTGAATAAGTTAGAAACAATGTATTGACGAGTAGCTAACAAGTCACATTGTTTCATCCAAAAGAGTCATGACTCAATTTAGACACTGACCAGTTCATTTATTCACATGCCAATGAACAAAGCATAAGGTGATATACATTGCATTTCAGCAATCTTGTACATGAATTCCATATCTATGAGAAATTCACAAAGTTACTCATGACATCTTCATAACTTAGTACTTCACCAATAGGTCCTGTTCAGAATCACATAGTGAATCCGAACTCTGACATTCTCAAATGAGAATACGTAAGCTATGAAATGGCATGTCTCATTTCAGGATTGAGGTAAGCATGATGCAATGCATACGTAGTGACTTCGAGGCATACGAGGTTAAATGGTTTGTTCTTATTCTGTCTCTAGCAGTGCACTGGTCAATTCAGTACCTTCGGAAGATACCTAGAAGAACTATAGAGTCTCCAACTCTCAATGTCCCATAACCAGACATCATAGATTCTCCTAATAATCGTACTGGGATCAATAGTCCTTTGATCCTTAGAATGCGAATATATTGTTTTTAAGCAAACCATGAAGAGTTTGTTCATGCAAATCTACATTTGTCTCTTCGTATGTTGTTAGGTTTGTTTATGGACTAAAGACTAAGGTTTTATCATAAAGCTTCAAACAGACAAGGAAGAATGAATGAATGTTTCAACTTTTATTAATAAAACAAGCAAGAGTCTTCGTGAGACTTTATTACATCAAATGTACATAAGTAAAGACTACAACTCTTCTTGTGGGCACCATTGACAACACGATCATGAATCTCACTCAAGATCATATGACTGTTGGCATGTACTTCACCAAATTGAAGAGTCTATGGAAAGAACTCGCTGATTTCAGACCGGATTGTCCCTGTTCATGTTGAGGAGCAAAAGATTTGGTAAATTTCGTTCAAGATGAGTACGTCATGAAGTTCTTGATGGGGCTGAACGAGTCTTTCAGCAATGTCCGGGGCCAGTACTTCTCATGGATCTAATGCCTTCTATCAATAAGGTTTTTGCCAAGGCCACACAACAGGAGAAGCAAAGATCTCTCAGCACTAATGTTCTTGGGAGCCAAGTGTTAGGAATTCTTGCCCACGAGAAGATACTTATGTAAATTCTAGTTGAAATTATTAATAAAATAAAGTTTGACATTTATTATCTATTTGAATTGAAATCGTGATTTCTTATTTAATGAGATTTATTACACATTCATTATTCCATAGCCTCCATATCTAACCGAGTCACGTGCTGGGCACCTGAGTTCGGGCGGTGTGCTAAAACATGGTCGATGACTGATATACGCCTGGAAAACTATATCTAAAGTCATATATGTGGAACACATAGGTGAAGGCTGATCACTATGTGAGAGCATTCTACACTTGTGGTAAGTGTACGACTTGGACAGGTCTTGGTGTAGATGTGTCGTTTAAGGACCGTTATGACATACTAACCGAGGCCACTATGATGGTCACAGTGAGACTTGATCTAAATCCTGAAGTGATCATGGACACTGGGTTATGTTACTGAGCTCTTTTACTCATTCGCTAAAAGGCTATTCATGCTAATCACAGCTTATGTCTTGGGAGTTTTATCAGAGCATAATTCGAGTGGGAAATGATTTACAGATACGGAATCCAGCCTTCCTGAAAGAAGGTTAATGTTCTCCCACCTAAGGGTTGATTCCAGAACCGATAGATTGCGCGTATTTTCGAAGTAAGTAACGTTCGAAAGAATCTTTCGCTAGGGAAGCAACAATGCTTAGGGCTGATATGTATCAAGGGAAGTATAACGGAATAAATTGACTTCTCTCGATACGGGTTGAACCTGAAGGATCTTGATCACGAACTGACTATATTAGTGGACACTCGTCACGATGAGTAAATATAATTCTAGTATAAATGAGAGTTCAGTCTTGGCTTACAAAGTGGAGTATTTGACCAAGATTAAACGAATCTATGGAAAAAAGGAAAGGACTATTTCGTCTTTTTCATCGGATTTGTTAAGCTTCTATTACTAGGTCCATAGTCCCCGATTCGGCTCTGATAAAGGCGGATAAGAACTTTCGTATAATAATGTTTATCATTATTCATCTCACTTGCTGTAATTATGATTGGCAGAATTAATTCTGGAAAACGGGTATTCGCAAAATTAAATAAATATTTATGGTAGAATTGTTTATTTATTGTTTGATCAAGTAAATAAACAATTATTAATTATTTGTTTATTGTTGGACCAAGTAAATAAATGATTAATTGGGTTTTAAGCAATTGGGCCTTGCACACATAGAAAAGTCGAAATAGGTTTTACGGCACTAGGATTTGCGCAAATCTCCTTGGCCTTGTGCCATCAAGTTCGAAAATTTCAAAATTGGTATTTACCAATTTTTTCTCTTTAGTTGTTTAAATAAAGGAGATAGAATAATATAAGATGTTCGCTCCTTATTTAAAGGAAAGTATTTAGGAGAATATATGAGAATATATTTAAAGGGAAATAATATATTCTCCTTTATTATCTCACTAAATAAAATATTCTCTATTTAAATAGAGAATAATATCCCATAGATATTGATATGATGGATGAGAGAAAAAGTAGGATTCACTTGTTGAGATCCAATGGCCTAGATTTAATCTACTAGTGTGAACACAATAAAAGAAAATAAAATATTTTGGAAGGTTCCATGAATATCTCCTCCCCCTCGGAAATTCGTTTCCATTCTTAGTAAAATAAGAGAGAGATCTCGAAACACCTAGTTTCGTGATCTAGTGAGATAAAGACTGTGCCCACTCATCTTTCTGATTCGCCTCAGAGATTACGTTTCGGAAGACTAAAGTGTCATCCTCGAGTCCTTCATCAAGACGACGTAAGGAGTACACGATTGGTTTAGGAGCATTCTGTAGCTGAACCGAAAATCAATATAAGTATTCGTTTACTCTTAAATCGGTTGCTTGACAAATATGCTCTCGTATAAATTTAATTAATGTAAATATAGATCTTGTCATATAATCAATGAATTAATTATCTCATGATTAGCGTAATTAATTATTTTTCCGCATTAATATGGTTATATGGGGGAATCATCCCCAACAAGTGGTATCAGAGCTAGTCGATTTACTTAATTAATTGATTCGTTCATGTGATTAAATTTAATATGGTTTGAATGAATTTATATTTTGATATTAAGTTCATGCAATTCAATATATGATTATGTGAAATTGTGATTTGTGGTTGATCGTAGAATTTTTTATTCTCGCTTTTCTAGTTTTTTGTACACCCGAAATTCAAAGGGTATAGAATTTTCTGTAAATCTTTTATTATTATTATTGTTGTAATCCGGCGAGCGACGTTCTTGATCACGACGATCGGCGAGAAACGAGACGGACACACAACGAAGAAGCATGACGGACGAAGAAAGCCTCAACGACTACGCCACAAGAAAACTTGTCACAAAATTTTGTGACAAGTCTCAGCCGTCCTCTTCGTGCTGGGCCGCGCCCTCGTGGCGGCGGCGGTCCGGTGCAGCCTCAATTCTAATCTTGACCTAGGTCAAGATTAGAGGATTCGTCCGGGCCTCAGCCCGGAAACCCTAGTGGGCCCACGGGCCCACTCATTAAAAAAAATTAGAAAAATTAAATAATTTGATATTGATTTATTTTTCTAAAGGACATAAGAATGGGCCCAATTGAATTCATGGGCCAATATGATTGGGCTCATCTTGATTTACTTTATAGAATCAAATAGGAAACGATCAACACAAATCAAACCATGCTTGCTATGCTTGTTTATTTAATTGCTTTGCCATGCTTGTATGCTATAACTTAGATCATGTATCGTATGTTAATGGTTGTCATGGGCTTTCATTCATTAAAATTGTCTAATTGGATTAGGATTGTTAATTAATGGATGCGTTGAACGGATCGGAGAGATTTGTCACCAAGCCGATAAGAGGCTAAGCTGAGAGGTACTTAAGAAGACCTAGTGTCTCACCTTCTCTACTGGGAGCTTTTCCGTGAAGGAATACTATTAGGATAATCAAGACTAGAATGTCACAATTTTCCTAATCACTAAGCTATATCGAAACTTATTGTTTTTTAAGGGTAGCTTAGAATCACTCGAGCTTTTAATATGATTTAGTAAACATGATTGTATCACCTAGATTAAAGTACTAAAAGTATATTGAGTCTTAGGCCTCCAACATTGACACAACACCGTGAGGATGAAAGATCCCCTCGTGACCGGCGGTTTTCTAAACATGGTGGTTAGTTCCTTTAGGAAGGGCTTTTCTGATTCCAATACCAAGGTTGTGTCTCTGACGATAGGTGGGAGGGTTGATCTCTGCGTGTACTAGTTACGCTAGTGCGTATGGGCTAGATTTCTTTCACTGAAATGTTGGGTCGACTCATGCATGAACCAACCGGTGGTTGCTCATGTGGCCAACGATTCCTATTAAAATTGTAGTTAGTGAGCATAGTTATGAAGGTACATGTACTGTGATTGTTCACTAATCTGAGATGGTTCTCATTTTCACTAGGTGCACTCCGTTACGTCACCAGAGTGAAACGGACTGTGACTATTAGTCGAATTACCTTGGAATATAAAAAACTGGGTCTTTTAAATCTTTAGTATTTTTCCCCGTGCTTATGCATTATGTTTTTTATTTCCTAAATTTATATGATGAATGTTTTTTCTTTTCAATAGTAATTTATGTACTTGTATTTTATTAATTTCAGCATGACTTCGAATTATAATCCCTTGAAGTATATTATGGATAACAAAATGAAGTCTGGTGAATGCGCAGTTCTCTATATGAGAAACATGTCAGATTGGATGAATCAAGCCGCCTTTCGAGGCACAAAGATTGATGAGGCAACTAGGGTTGAAATCATTCTGAATTCACTCGCCGAGGAATACGCCGACTTTGTCATTTACTTTCGTGGTTTTGGCCCGGATTATAAGATGATGAAGTTTCAAAGCGAACTTCTCTCTTGGCGTGATGGTTTGATAGAGTATGCTTACCATCAGGTGCAACCGAGTTTGGCACCACAACCTCGTCCACCTTCACCAGAAGATTTACCATTAGAGAATGTTCTCGTAATGGAAAAGCCATCACTTATAGTGATTCCTGATGATGATGACATCAGCCCTGAGTCGTGTGAAGGTAATGTACCGTTCACTCACTTACATGTATTAGAAGCATTATATGCTGGAGATTCTCTCTCGTCCTGGATAATTGATTCGGGGACAACTAATCATGTTTGAACAACCTTACATGTGTTTGACTCGTGGGAGGAACTGAGGGGAGACGGACTACAGCTTAGCGTGGGGAACGGAGAGTCCGTCACGGCTAAAGCTTTAGGAATAGTTCGACTCCGATTTGGAAATAAATATTTGATATTAGATTCAGTTTATTTTATACATGGGTTCTATAGAAACCTAATTTCAGTTTCTGAATTACTTAAACAAAATTTTTCTTTATCTGTAAATGAGAAAACTATGAGTGTTTCCTTAGATGGAAAATTAATATATGATGCCTTATTATATAATGGTTTATATGTATTAACTCATGAAATTAAATGTTCATTTAATGCTGAAATGTTTAAAGTAGCTAAACCCACATCTAATAAGAAAATTAAACTGTCTAGTGATGAACAAACATATTTATGGCACTTAAGACTTGGTCATATAAATATAAAGAGGCTAGAGAGGCTTTCAAGGCTTGGGCCGTTGAAACACCTTCAAGTGGGAATTCTGCCTATTTGTGAATCTTGTATTGAAGGAAAAATGACCAAGCGATCTTTTGCTGGAAAAGGATTAAGAGCCACCGAACCTCTGCAACTTGTTTACTCTGACGTCTGTGGACCAATGAGTGAAGCTGCGAGAGGCGGTTATGAATACTTCGTCACATTCACTGACGACGATTCTAGATATGGTTTCATTTACCTAATGCAACGAAAATATGAAACTTTTAGTAAGTTCAAAGAATTTCATGCTTGTGTTGAAAACCAATTGGATAAGACTATTAAGACCTATCGATCGGATCGGGGAGGCGAGTTCTTAGACATTGAGTTCACCGATTACTTGCTTGAGCATGGGATTGAGTCACAATTATCGGCTCCTGGTAACCCTCAACAAAATGGGGTTGCTGAAAGGAGAAATAGAACTCTATTAGACATGGTAAGATCCATGATTAGCTACTCTTCACTTTCAACATCTTTCTGGGGTTATGCATTGAAGACTGCCATGTATATCTTAAATCAAATTCCTTCAAAATCTGTATCCGAAACACCCAAACTACTATGGAATGGAGCACCTGAAGGTTTGCGTCACTTCCGTATTTGGGGTTGTCCCGCTCATGTCTTGAAAAAGAAATCGAGCAAGCTGGAACCAAGAACAAACGTTTGTTTCTTTGTTGGTTATCCAGAAGGGACAAAATGAGGTATATTTTATGATCCTATTGATAGGAAAACATTCGTTTCAACTTATGCTACTTTTCTTGAAGATGATTATGTTAAAAGTCATAAACCTCGAAGTACAATTATACTCGAGGAAACTGTTAGACCAACCCCGAAGACTAACGTCCAAGGGAATCCATCTCCACCTACAATTGTTATGAGAGTTGGAGATGAAGAAGAAAACACAAACGTTGGTCCAAGTGCTATACTGCCTCGTCGTAGTGGGAGGGTCTCTAGACAGCCCGACCGATATCTTGGTTTTGAAGCAAACGGCGTTGCCTTTGATGCGAACGACGACGACCCCGTGTCATTTAATGACGCCATGGTCGACTTGGACAAAGAAAAATGGCTAGAAGCCATGGATCTAGAGATAGAGTCTATGCACTCGAACTCAGTCTGGACTCTTATAGATGCACCCGAACAAATTAGACCGATTGGGTGCAAGTGGATCTATAAGAGGAAGAAAGGAGCTGATGGACAAGTCGAAACCTTTAAGGCTAGACTTGTGGCTAAGGGTTTTACCCAAAGAGAAGGAACCGACTACGTCGAAACCTTTTCTCCTGTAGCCATGTTTAAATCCATTAGAATTCTTCTGGCCATTGCCGCTCATTACGATTATGAGATTTGGCAAATGGACGTAAAGACGGCATTCTTGAATGGCTATCTAGAAGAAGAAATCTATATGGCTCAACCAGACGGATTCATAGAAAAGGGTCAAGAGCACAAGGTTTGCAAATTATTGAAGTCCATTTATGGACTCAAGCAAGCGTCTAGATCCTGGAACCAAAGGTTTGATGAGGTGATCAAGACCTATGGTTTCGAACAAAACCTTTCCGAGCCTTGTGTTTACAAATACTCGAAGAAAGTAGTTGTTTTCTTAGTCCTTTATGTAGACGATATCCTCCTTATAGGAAGCGATATTAAAGTAATGTCTGACATAAAGGAGTGGCTGGCAAAGCAATTCCAAATGAAGGATTTGGGTAATGCTGCCTTTGTTCTAGGAATCCAAATCATTCGTGATAGGAAGAACAAACTACTAGCTCTATCTCAAGGTACTTATATAGATAAGGTACTTTCTCGCTTCTCGATGCAAAATGCCCATGGTGTGTTGTTGCCAATTCGTTCAGGAAAGTTCCTGTCGAAAGAGCAGTGTCCTAAGACACTGCAAGAAGTGGAGGATCTGAGTTGAGTTCCATATTCCTCAGCAGTTAGGAGTCTGATGTATGCCATGTTATGTACTAGACCCGACATATGCTATGCAGTGAGAGTTGTTAGTAGATACCAGTCAAACCCTGGTCAAGAACATTGGGTAGTTGTTAAGCATATCCTAAAATATCTTAAGAGAACTAGAGACATGATGCTTGTATACACAAGTAATGACTTGGTGATACAAGGATACACTGACTCTGATTTTCAGGCAGACCGTGACATGTTGAAGTCAACGTCTGGATCAGTGTACACTCTCAATGGAGGAGCGAGTGTCTGGAGAAGCGTTAAGCAATCTAGTATCGCAGACTCTACTATGGAAGCTGAATATATTGCAGCTTCCGAGGCAGCCAAAGAAGCTGTTTGGCTTAAGAATTTCTTAGCCGAACTGGAGGTAGTTCCTAACATGAACGAGCCTGTGCAACTCCACTGTGATAACACTGGAGCCATCGCAAACTCGAAGGAACCTTGAAGCCATAAGAGAGGAAAGCATATAGAGCAAAAATACCACCTTATAAGAGAAATAGTTCGAAGAGGAGACGTGGCAGTCATGAAGATCTCGACGTTGGACAACATCGTGGATCCAATGACAAAAGGACTATCTGAACATGTGTTCGTGAAACACGTGGGTAGCTGAACCGAAAATCAATGTAAGTATTCGTTTACTCTTAAATCGGTTGTTTGACATATATGCTCTCGTATAAATTTAATTAACATAAATCTAGATCTTGTCATATAATCAATGAATTAATTAGCTCATGATTAGCGTAATTAATTATTTTTCCGCATTAATATGGTTATATGAGGGAATCATCCCCAACAAGTGGTATCAGAGCTAGTCGATTTACTTAATTAATTGATTCGTTCATGTGATTAAATTTAATATGGTTTGAATGAATTTATATTTTGATATGAAGTTCATGCAATTCAATATATGATTATGTGAATTGTGATTTGTGGTTGATCGTAGAATTTTTTATTCTCGCTTTTCTAGTTTTTGTACACCCGAAATTCAAAGGGTATAGGATTTTTTGTAAATCTTTTATTATTATTATTGTTGTAATTCGACGAGCGACGTTCTTGATCACGACGATCGGCGAGAAACGAGACAGACACACAACGAAGAAGCATGATGGACGAAGAATCATCCTCAACACCAAGACCTGTCAAACTCGACTGTGATGGCGGTCGAAGATGATCAGAAGCGTCCCAACAACAAGAAAGAGCGCCGGACCTGCACTTATTGCAAACTCGTTGGTCACACGGTGGACAAATGTTACAAACTCCATGGCTTTCCACTAGGATACAAATCCAGATTCAAGGCCAATGCAGCAGATGTATCAGGAAACAATGAAGCCAATCTTGGAGTTGCAACCAATGCTGTGGCAAATCTCACCACTGATCAAATCCACCAATTGATCAGTGCTCTCTCCAACCAACTTTCTTCTCCGAGTCCACCTGAAGGATCCAACAACATCAACATGACTACACTATCAACAGGTTTATACTGTTATTCTAAAAGTACAGGTTCTTCTAATCACTCTTACAAATCCTGGATTCTAGATTCAGGAGCCTTTAGACATATTTGTGCATACAAATCCTTTTTCACAGTTTTAAACCTTTGCATAATTCTACGGTGACTCTTCCTAACCATACAATGATTCTTGTACATAGTTATGGTGATGTGCCCATTAAGAATTTAGTGCTCAAGGATGTACTGTTTTTACCTGGTTTCAAGTTTAATTTGATATCAGTCAGTGCCTTGACACGAGATTCTTTGGTCACCATAACCTTCTCTAATTAAGATTTCATGATTCAGGATACCAAGTCGACGAAGACGATTAGAAAGGGTGAGATCGTTGATGATCTGTATGTGCTGGAAAGTGAGAAACAATACTGCATCAACCATGTCTCATCTCACATCTGGCATAACAGATTAGGACATCTCTCCTTCAAAAGACTTGATATCTTGAGAGATAAGTTACATTTTTCTTCTGCAAATAAAACTGTACCCTGTTACATATGTCCTTTAGCTAAGCAAAGACGTCTTCCTTTTATTTCTCATAATCATCTTGCAAGTAAAACGTTTGATCTCATACACTGTGATGTACGAGGTCCATATCCTGTTACTTCTCATACAGGTTTCAAGTTTTTCTTGACCCTGGTGAATGATTGTAGTCGTTTTACTTGGATCAATCTAATGAGAAATAAATCTGATGTTCATGCTATTATACCTCATTTCTGTGCTATGGTTTCTAACCAATTCTCTACTACTATTAAACATTTCCGTTCTGACAATGCCAAATAATTAATCTTCTTTGAATTTTTCTCTAAGGCAAGTATCATTCACCAATTTTCTTGTGTAGAAACACCTCAACAAAATTCAGTGGTTGAACGCAAGCATCAACATTCGTTGAATGTGGCGAGATCCATCTACTTTCAATCTCAGGTTCCCATCCAATATTGGTCTGAGTGTATTCTCACCTCTGTACATATGATCAATAGGACTCCAAGTCCCCTTCTATCTAAAAAATTCCCTTATGAAATTTTATATACTAAGGATGTTGATTATGATTTTCTGAGGGTTTTTGGTTTTCTTGTTTTTGCCTCCACCTTGAAGGCTCATAGAACTAAGTTTCAACCTCGTGCTCGAAAGTGTGTGTTTGTGTTATAGGATGTCCTCCTAATATTAAAGGATATAAGTTGCTAGATGTGATCACTAGAGAAGTGTTTATATCTAGAGATGTTGTGTTCCATGAACATGTTTTTCCTTTTCATGATCAAAAGACTGACAACGCTCAAGCTGATCCTTTCCCGGATCTAGTTTTTGCACGTTCCTATGAGTTTCACATATTCTATAGATCAACCTGCACACTCAAGTTAGTCTAAGGACATTGAAGAGGCTCACATCTCTGACCCTGAGCCAGTTCTTTAACCTGCTATCCAACCTGAACCAGTCATTGCAGTTAGAAGATCTACAAGACCACGAGCACCACCAACTCATCTGAAGGACTTTCACTGAAACCAATCAGGTGTACATCATCCATCTCATCTCCTCATCTTTTATATGATGTTCTATCTTATGACAATCTTTCTAGTAAGTACAGATCTTATGTTCTTTCTATTTCTGATCACTTTGAGCCTAAATTCTACCATCAGGCTTGTAAGTTTTCACATTGGAAACAAGCTATGAATGAAGAGATCAAAGCTATGGAAGACAATAAGACTTGGTCTATTGTTAATCTGCCTCCAAGTAACAAAGCCATTGGCTGCAGATAGATTTATACAAATAAATTCAATGTCGATGGTACCCTTTATAGGCATAAAGCCAGACTTGTTGCAAAGGGGTACAATCAAAGGGAGGGTGTTGATTTCTTTGACACTTTTTCCCCTGTTGCTAAATTAGTTATAGTTAAGGTTGTTTTAGCTTTAGGTTCTTCTCAGAATTGGTGTTTAGCTCAGCTGGACATCAATAATACCTTTCTTAATGGTGATCTTTTTGAAGAGGTATATATGGATGTACCTTTAAGTTGTTTTCTTCAGGGGGAGCAAAAACATATTGGTCCAAAACCTGTTTGTAAGTTACATAAGTCTATATATGGTTTGAAGCAGACTTTTAGACAATGGAATATCACGTTCACCAAGTCCATTATTAATCATGGGTTTGTTAAATCAAAATCTGATTATTCCCTTTTTACCAAGGGCACTTCAGATAATTTTGTTGCTATATTATTGTATGTTGATGATATTATTGTTGCAGGTCCAAACCCTTTGATCATTGCTGACGTGAAAGCTTACTTGCATTCCAAGTTTAAGCTGAAAGATCTTGGTCCTTTGAAGTTTTTTCTCGGAATTGAGATTGCTCGGTCACAAACTGGCATTGTGATGAGTCAGAGACATTATGCCTTACAAATCCTTGAGGATTATGGGTACTTAGATTCAAAGCCAGTCAATACACCAATGAATCCAAGACGTTCCCTGAACTCTGAAACTAGTGTTTTATTAGATGATGTTAAGAATTATAGAACTTTAATAGGACGTTCTGTTGTATTTGACTATTTCTCGTCCTGATATTACTTATGCTGTTCATTCTCTGAGCCAGTTTCTACAAGCTCCTCCTGATATTCACTTACAAGATGTTCATCATTTGCTCAGGTATATTAAAGGGTCTCCAGGGCTTGGTTTGTTCTATCCAGTACAATCTTCAACTCAGCTCCAAGGCTTTTCGGATGCAGATTGGGCAACCTGCTCAGACACTCGACGTTCAGTCACTGGATTCTGCATCTTCTTAGAAGGAGCTTTGGTGTCTTGGAAGTCGAAGAAATTGAACACAGTGTCTCGCTCCTCAGCAGAATCTGAGTGTCGAGCGATGGCTGCTGCAACTTCAGAGATTGTTTGCTTGCAGCAACTACTCAGAGATCTCAAAGTCTCATGCCTAGTTCTCCAGTTTTATACTGTGACATCCAGGCAGCGATGCACATTGCATCAAATCCTTCGTTTCATGAACGAACAAAGCACATTGAAGTCAACTTGTACTTTGTCCGTGATCATTTGCATCGAGGGGATTTGAAGCTTTTGCCTGTGAGAACTCATCCCCAACAAGTGGTATCAGAGCTAGTCGATTTACTTAATTAATTGATTCGTTCATGTGATTAAATTTAATATGGTTTGAATGAATTTATATTTTGATATTAAGTTCATGCAATTCAATATATGATTATGTGAAATTGTGATTTGTGGTTGATCGTAGAATTTTTTATTCTCGCTTTTCTAGTTTTTTGTACACCCGAAATTCAAAGGGTATAGGATTTTCTGTAAATCTTTTATTATTATTATTGTTGTAATCCGGCGAGCGACGTTCTTGATCACGACGATCGGCGAGAAACGAGACGGACACACAACGAAGAAGCATGACGGACGAAGAAAGCCTCAACGACTACGCCACAAGAAAACTTGTCACAAAATTTTGTGACAAGTCTCAGCCGTCCTCTTCGTGCTGGGCCGCGCCCTCGTGGCGGCGGCGGTCCGGTGCAGCCTCAATTCTAATCTTGACCTAGGTCAAGATTAGAGGATTCGTCCGGGCCTCAGCCCGGAAACCCTAGTGGGCCCACGGGCCCACTCATTAAAAAAAATTAGAAAAATTAAATAATTTGATATTGATTTATTTTTCTAAAGGACATAAGAATGGGCCCAATTGAATTCATGGGCCAATATGATTGGGCTCATCTTGATTTACTTTATAGAATCAAATAGGAAACGATCAACACAAATCAAACCATGCTTGCTATGCTTGTTTATTTAATTGCTTTGCCATGCTTGTATGCTATAACTTAGATCATGTATCGTATGTTAATGGTTGTCATGGGCTTTCATTCATTAAAATTGTCTAATTGGATTAGGATTGTTAATTAATGGATGCGTTGAACGGATCGGAGAGATTTGTCACCAAGCCGATAAGAGGCTAAGCTGAGAGGTACTTAAGAAGACCTAGTGTCTCACCTTCTCTACTGGGAGCTTTTCCGTGAAGGAATACTATTAGGATAATCAAGACTAGAATGTCACAATTTTCCTAATCACTAAGCTATATCGAAACTTATTGTTTTTTAAGGGTAGCTTAGAATCACTCGAGCTTTTAATATGATTTAGTAAACATGATTGTATCACCTAGATTAAAGTACTAAAAGTATATTGAGTCTTAGGCCTCCAACATTGACACAACACCGTGAGGATGAAAGATCCCCTCGTGACCGGCGGTTTTCTAAACATGGTGGTTAGTTCCTTTAGGAAGGGCTTTTCTGATTCCAATACCAAGGTTGTGTCTCTGACGATAGGTGGGAGGGTTGATCTCTGCGTGTACTAGTTACGCTAGTGCGTATGGGCTAGATTTCTTTCACTGAAATGTTGGGTCGACTCATGCATGAACCAACCGGTGGTTGCTCATGTGGCCAACGATTCCTATTAAAATTGTAGTTAGTGAGCATAGTTATGAAGGTACATGTACTGTGATTGTTCACTAATCTGAGATGGTTCTCATTTTCACTAGGTGCACTCCGTTACGTCACCAGAGTGAAACGGACTGTGACTATTAGTCGAATTACCTTGGAATATAAAAAACTGGGTCTTTTAAATCTTTAGTATTTTTCCCCGTGCTTATGCATTATGTTTTTTATTTCCTAAATTTATATGATGAATGTTTTTTCTTTTCAATAGTAATTTATGTACTTGTATTTTATTAATTTCAGCATGACTTCGAATTATAATCCCTTGAAGTATATTATGGATAACAAAATGAAGTCTGGTGAATGCGCAGTTCTCTATATGAGAAACATGTCAGATTGGATGAATCAAGCCGCCTTTCGAGGCACAAAGATTGATGAGGCAACTCGGGTTGAAATCATTCTGAATTCACTCGCCGAGGAATACGCCGACTTTGTCATTTACTTTCGTGGTTTTGGCCCGGATTATAAGATGATGAAGTTTCAAAGCGAACATCTCTCTTGGCGTGATGGTTTGATAGAGTATGCTTACCATCAGGTGCAACCGAGTTTGGCACCACAACCTCGTCCACCTTCACCAGAAGATTTACCATTAGAGAATGTTCTCGTAATGGAAAAGCCATCACTTATAGTGATTCCTGATGATGATGACATCAGCCCTGAGTCGTGTGAAGGTAATGTACCGTTCACTCACTTACATGTATTAGAAGCATTATATGCTGGAGATTCTCTCTCGTCCTGGATAATTGATTCGGGGACAACTAATCATGTTTGAACAACCTTACATGTGTTTGACTCGTGGGAGGAACTGAGGGGAGACGGACTACAGCTTAGAGTGGGGAACGGAGAGTCCGTCACGGCTAAAGCTTTAGGAATAGTTCGACTCCGATTTGGAAATAAATATTTGATATTAGATTCAGTTTATTTTATACATGGGTTCTATAGAAACCTAATTTCAGTTTCTGAATTACTTAAACAAAATTTTTCTTTATCTGTAAATGAGAAAACTATGAGTGTTTCCTTAGATGGAAAATTAATATATGATGCCTTATTATATAATGGTTTATATGTATTAACTCATGAAATTAAATGTTCATTTAATGCTGAAATGTTTAAAGTAGCTAAACCCACATCTAATAAGAAAATTAAACTGTCTAGTGATGAACAAACATATTTATGGCACTTAAGACTTGGTCATATAAATATAAAGAGGCTAGAGAGGCTTTCAAGGCTTGGGCCGTTGAAACACCTTCAAGTGGGAATTCTGCCTATTTGTGAATCTTGTATTGAAGGAAAAATGACCAAGCGATCTTTTGCTGGAAAAGGATTAAGAGCCACCGAACCTCTGCAACTTGTTTACTCTGACGTCTGTGGACCAATGAGTGAAGCTGCGAGAGGCGGTTATGAATACTTCGTCACATTCACTGACGACGATTCTAGATATGGTTTCATTTACCTAATGCAACGAAATTATGAAACTTTTAGTAAGTTCAAAGAATTTCATGCTTGTGTTGAAAACCAATTGGATAAGACTATTAAGACCTATCGATCGGATCGGGGAGGCGAGTTCTTAGACATTGAGTTCACCGATTACTTGCTTGAGCATGGGATTGAGTCACAATTATCGGCTCCTGGTAACCCTCAACAAAATGGGGTTGCTGAAAGGAGAAATAGAACTCTATTAGACATGGTAAGATCCATGATTAGCTACTCTTCACTTTCAACATCTTTCTGGGGTTATGCATTGAAGACTGCCATGTATATCTTAAATCAAATTCCTTCAAAATCTGTATCCGAAACACCCAAACTACTATGGAATGGAGCACCTGAAGGTTTGCGTCACTTCCGTATTTGGGGTTGTCCCGCTCATGTCTTGAAAAAGAAATCGAGCAAGCTGGAACCAAGAACAAACGTTTGTTTCTTTGTTGGTTATCCAGAAGGGACAAAATGAGGTATATTTTATGATCCTATTGATAGGAAAACATTCGTTTCAACTTATGCTACTTTTCTTGAAGATGATTATGTTAAAAGTCATAAACCTCGAAGTACAATTATACTCGAGGAAACTGTTAGACCAACCCCGAAGACTAACGTCCAAGGGAATCCATCTCCACCTACAATTGTTATGAGAGTTGGAGATGAAGAAGAAAACACAAACGTTGGTCCAAGTGCTATACTGCCTCGTCGTAGTGGGAGGGTCTCTAGACAGCCCGACCGATATCTTGGTTTTGAAGCAAACGGCGTTGCCTTTGATGCGAACGACGACGACCCCGTGTCATTTAATGACGCCATGGTCGACTTGGACAAAGAAAAATGGCTAGAAGCCATGGATCTAGAGATAGAGTCTATGCACTCGAACTCAGTCTGGACTCTTATAGATGCACCCGAACAAATTAGACCGATTGGGTGCAAGTGGATCTATAAGAGGAAGAAAGGAGCTGATGGACAAGTCGAAACCTTTAAGGCTAGACTTGTGGCTAAGGGTTTTACCCAAAGAGAAGGAACCGACTACGTCGAAACCTTTTCTCCTGTAGCCATGTTTAAATCCATCAGAATTCTTCTGGCCATTGCCGCTCATTACGATTATGAGATTTGGCAAATGGACGTAAAGACGGCATTCTTGAATGGCTATCTAGAAGAAGAAATCTATATGGCTCAACCAGACGGATTCATAGAAAAGGGTCAAGAGCACAAGGTTTGCAAATTATTGAAGTCCATTTATGGACTCAAGCAAGCGTCTAGATCCTGGAACCAAAGGTTTGATGAGGTGATCAAGACCTATGGTTTCGAACAAAACCTTTCCGAGCCTTGTGTTTACAAATACTCGAAGAAAGTAGTTGTTTTCTTAGTCCTTTATGTAGACGATATCCTCCTTATAGGAAGCGATATTAAAGTAATGTCTGACATAAAGGAGTGGCTGGCAAAGCAATTCCAAATGAAGGATTTGGGTAATGCTGCCTTTGTTCTAGGAATCCAAATCATTCGTGATAGGAAGAACAAACTACTAGCTCTATCTCAAGGTACTTATATAGATAAGGTACTTTCTCGCTTCTCGATGCAAAATGCCCATGGTGTGTTGTTGCCAATTCGTTCAGGAAAGTTCCTGTCGAAAGAGCAGTGTCCTAAGACACTGCAAGAAGTGGAGGATCTGAGTTGAGTTCCATATTCCTCAGCAGTTAGGAGTCTGATGTATGCCATGTTATGTACTAGACCCGACATATGCTATGCAGTGAGAGTTGTTAGTAGATACCAGTCAAACCCTGGTCAAGAACATTGGGTAGTTGTTAAGCATATCCTAAAATATCTTAAGAGAACTAGAGACATGATGCTTGTATACACAAGTAATGACTTGGTGATACAAGGATACACTGACTCTGATTTTCAGGCAGACCGTGACATGTTGAAGTCAACGTCTGGATCAGTGTACACTCTCAATGGTGGAGCGAGTGTCTGGAGAAGCGTTAAGCAATCTAGTATCGCAGACTCTACTATGGAAGCTGAATATATTGCAGCTTCCGAGGCAGCCAAAGAAGCTGTTTGGCTTAAGAATTTCTTAGCCGAACTGGAGGTAGTTCCTAACATGAACGAGCCTGTGCAACTCCACTGTGATAACACTGGAGCCATCGCAAACTCGAAGGAACCTTGAAGCCATAAGAGAGGAAAGCATATAGAGCAAAAATACCACCTTATAAGAGAAATAGTTCGAAGAGGAGACGTGGCAGTCATGAAGATCTCGACGTTGGACAACATCGTGGATCCAATGACAAAAGGACTATCTGAACATGTGTTCGTGAAACACGTGGGTAGCTGAACCGAAAATCAATGTAAGTATTCGTTTACTCTTAAATCGGTTGTTTGACATATATGCTCTCGTATAAATTTAATTAACATAAATCTAGATCTTGTCATATAATCAATGAATTAATTAGCTCATGATTAGCGTAATTAATTATTTTTCCGCATTAATATGGTTATATGAGGGAATCATCCCCAACAAGTGGTATCAGAGCTAGTCGATTTACTTAATTAATTGATTCGTTCATGTGATTAAATTTAATATGGTTTGAATGAATTTATATTTTGATATGAAGTTCATGCAATTCAATATATGATTATGTGAATTGTGATTTGTGGTTGATCGTAGAATTTTTTATTCTCGCTTTTCTAGTTTTTGTACACCCGAAATTCAAAGGGTATATGATTTTTTGTAAATCTTTTATTATTATTATTGTTGTAATTCGACGAGCGACGTTCTTGATCACGACGATCGGCGAGAAACGAGACAGACACACAACGAAGAAGCATGATGGACGAAGAATCATCCTCAACACCAAGACCTGTCAAACTCGACTGTGATGGCGGTCGAAGATGATCAGAAGCGTCCCAACAACAAGAAAGAGCGCCGGACCTGCACTTATTGCAAACTCGTTGGTCACACGGTGGACAAATGTTACAAACTCCATGGCTTTCCACTAGGATACAAATCCAGATTCAAGGCCAATGCAGCAGATGTATCAGGAAACAATGAAGCCAATCTTGGAGTTGCAACCAATGCTGTGGCAAATCTCACCACTGATCAAATCCACCAATTGATCAGTGCTCTCTCCAACCAACTTTCTTCTCCGAGTCCACCTGAAGGATCCAACAACATCAACATGACTACACTATCAACAGGTTTATACTGTTATTCTAAAAGTACAGGTTCTTCTAATCACTCTTACAAATCCTGGATTCTAGATTCAGGAGCCTTTAGACATATTTGTGCATACAAATCCTTTTTCACAGTTTTAAACCTTTGCATAATTCTACGGTGACTCTTCCTAACCATACAATGATTCTTGTACATAGTTATGGTGATGTGCCCATTAAGAATTTAGTGCTCAAGGATGTACTGTTTTTACCTGGTTTCAAGTTTAATTTGATATCAGTCAGTGCCTTGACACGAGATTCTTTGGTCACCATAACCTTCTCTAATTAAGATTTCATGATTCAGGATACCAAGTCGACGAAGACGATTAGAAAGGGTGAGATCGTTGATGATCTGTATGTGCTGGAAAGTGAGAAACAATACTGCATCAACCATGTCTCATCTCACATCTGGCATAACAGATTAGGACATCTCTCCTTCAAAAGACTTGATATCTTGAGAGATAAGTTACATTTTTCTTCTGCAAATAAAACTGTACCCTGTTACATATGTCCTTTAGCTAAGCAAAGACGTCTTCCTTTTATTTCTCATAATCATCTTGCAAGTAAAACGTTTGATCTCATACACTGTGATGTACGAGGTCCATATCCTGTTACTTCTCATACAGGTTTCAAGTTTTTCTTGACCCTGGTGAATGATTGTAGTCGTTTTACTTGGATCAATCTAATGAGAAATAAATCTGATGTTCATGCTATTATACCTCATTTCTGTGCTATGGTTTCTAACCAATTCTCTACTACTATTAAACATTTCCGTTCTGACAATGCCAAATAATTAATCTTCTTTGAATTTTTCTCTAAGGCAAGTATCATTCACCAATTTTCTTGTGTAGAAACACCTCAACAAAATTCAGTGGTTGAACGCAAGCATCAACATTCGTTGAATGTGGCGAGATCCATCTACTTTCAATCTCAGGTTCCCATCCAATATTGGTCTGAGTGTATTCTCACCTCTGTACATATGATCAATAGGACTCCAAGTCCCCTTCTATCTAAAAAATTCCCTTATGAAATTTTATATACTAAGGATGTTGATTATGATTTTCTGAGGGTTTTTGGTTTTCTTGTTTTTGCCTCCACCTTGAAGGCTCATAGAACTAAGTTTCAACCTCGTGCTCGAAAGTGTGTGTTTGTGTTATAGGATGTCCTCCTAATATTAAAGGATATAAGTTGCTAGATGTGATCACTAGAGAAGTGTTTATATCTAGAGATGTTGTGTTCCATGAACATGTTTTTCCTTTTCATGATCAAAAGACTGACAACGCTCAAGCTGATCCTTTCCCGGATCTAGTTTTTGCACGTTCCTATGAGTTTCACATATTCTATAGATCAACCTGCACACTCAAGTTAGTCTAAGGACATTGAAGAGGCTCACATCTCTGACCCTGAGCCAGTTCTTTAACCTGCTATCCAACCTGAACCAGTCATTGCAGTTAGAAGATCTACAAGACCACGAGCACCACCAACTCATCTGAAGGACTTTCACTGAAACCAATCAGGTGTACATCATCCATCTCATCTCCTCATCTTTTATATGATGTTCTATCTTATGACAATCTTTCTAGTAAGTACAGATCTTATGTTCTTTCTATTTCTGATCACTTTGAGCCTAAATTCTACCATCAGGCTTGTAAGTTTTCACATTGGAAACAAGCTATGAATGAAGAGATCAAAGCTATGGAAGACAATAAGACTTGGTCTATTGTTAATCTGCCTCCAAGTAACAAAGCCATTGGCTGCAGATAGATTTATACAAATAAATTCAATGTCGATGGTACCCTTTATAGGCATAAAGCCAGACTTGTTGCAAAGGGGTACAATCAAAGGGAGGGTGTTGATTTCTTTGACACTTTTTCCCCTGTTGCTAAATTAGTTATAGTTAAGGTTGTTTTAGCTTTAGGTTCTTCTCAGAATTGGTGTTTAGCTCAGCTGGACATCAATAATACCTTTCTTAATGGTGATCTTTTTGAAGAGGTATATATGGATGTACCTTTAAGTTGTTTTCTTCAGGGGGAGCAAAAACATATTGGTCCAAAACCTGTTTGTAAGTTACATAAGTCTATATATGGTTTGAAGCAGACTTTTAGACAATGGAATATCACGTTCACCAAGTCCATTATTAATCATGGGTTTGTTAAATCAAAATCTGATTATTCCCTTTTTACCAAGGGCACTTCAGATAATTTTGTTGCTATATTATTGTATGTTGATGATATTATTGTTGCAGGTCCAAACCCTTTGATCATTGCTGACGTGAAAGCTTACTTGCATTCCAAGTTTAAGCTGAAAGATCTTGGTCCTTTGAAGTTTTTTCTCGGAATTGAGATTGCTCGGTCACAAACTGGCATTGTGATGAGTCAGAGACATTATGCCTTACAAATCCTTGAGGATTATGGGTACTTAGATTCAAAGCCAGTCAATACACCAATAAATCCAAGACGTTCCCTGAACTCTGAAACTAGTGTTTTATTAGATGATGTTAAGCATTATAGAACTTTAATAGGACGTTCTGTTGTATTTGACTATTTCTCGTCCTGATATTACTTATGTTGTTCATTCTCTGAGCCAGTTTCTACAAGCTCCTCCTGATATTCACTTACAAGATGTTCATCATTTGCTCAGGTATATTAAAGGGTCTCCAGGGCTTGGTTTGTTCTATCCAGTACAATCTTCAACTCAGCTCCAAGGCTTTTCGGATGCAGATTGGGCAACCTGCTCAGACACTCGACGTTCAGTCACTGGATTCTGCATCTTCTTAGGAGGAGCTTTGGTGTCTTGGAAGTCGAAGAAATTGAACACAGTGTCTCGCTCCTCAGCAGAATCTGAGTGTCGAGCGATGGCTGCTGCAACTTCAGAGATTGTTTGCTTGCAGCAACTACTCAGAGATCTCAAAGTCTCATGCCTAGTTCTCCAGTTTTATACTGTGACAACCAGGCAGCGATGCACATTGCATCAAATCCTTCGTTTCATGAACGAACAAAGCACATTGAAGTCAACTTGTACTTTGTCCGTGATCATTTGCATCGAGGGGATTTGAAGCTTTTGCCTGTGAGAACTCACCATCAACTAGCTGATGCTTTTACAAAGTCTCTTCCATCTTCGACTTTGACATCTATTATCTCCAAGTTGTCTGTCAAGAATCTCTACCTTCCAACTTAAGGGGGAGTATTGGAATAAGTTTTGGTTTAGGTCGTTTTAGCTAGTTAGTGGTCGTTTTATTCTCTTGTCGTTTATTTTGTTATCAATAACTAAAAATACCTCATTTGGCTCGTTGTTATTAATTAATGCAGAATATTCATTTTTCAAATTTCTTCAACGATCTTTCTCTGCAAATCTTCGACAAAGTTCAGTTGTGAAACTTCTCAATGACTTGATAAGATTTGTAACATGGAGCAATAAAGATGATAATTCTTTTTTGAATGTACCAAAGAGAGATGATGAACACGTTTTCTACTTTCCAATGTTTTATACCAAGTTACCAGGTTATACCTAATAGTTGAATTGGTTTACGAGTAAAGATGGAATTAGGTTAACCTAAATTTCATTTAAACAGAAATAGTCAACTATAAATTTTTGGAAAATATTAACTAAGATGAATCGCTTGAATATTTTCTTATAACAGAAAAAAGAAAGAGTGATTAATATCTTTTCTAATTGAGAGAATGTCTTAACTTAGATTTAAAAGTGAAAATGTTAACTTTAATTGGTTAGTAAGTAAAAAAAATAATGAAAATGTTTTTAAAGCAGAATTTCCATCTTTATATGCAAGAATATAGAATAGCCTAGCGGTAATTCCACACCACCTCCTGTGTGGAGGTCGTGGGTTCAATCTCCACTGCAGCAAAGCTGCCTTAAAAAAAAAACTGTGACAATAGTTAAATCTCACTCTACTAATTATTTCTGTAATAAAACTAGTTTCCTTCATATTATCTTTCTTTGGATATTGAAATGTTAATTCTAAGCGCCTAAAAAGTTACAAAAGTATTTTTTTTTTTAACAAATTTCATCTTTATTTGCAAGAACAGATTTTAGATGTGAACAGTTCCAATCTATAATGATAATTGTAACAATTCACGTTACTTAAACGTGTCACATACACTCCACTAATTAATAAAAGCAGTTTCCTTTGTGTTGACCTGTAAAATTAGTACAACAATATCTCACGAAAATACACAGACTCCGAGTACAAGGGCTCCGAGTACATAGATGATTTAGGCAAGACTTTCTCTTTATACAGACGAATCTAATACAAGAGAGCAGTGTTTCTAGAGGTTTCAAGTGAAAGAAAGTGTGTAAAAAAGTTCCGTGTTGCAGCTTCTATTTATACTCGTCTGGTGTGGCCTCGCGGTCGTGTCTTTGACGGTTATTCTGGGGAACGTGGGGTGATCAGTCCCACGTTCTGGACGGTTTTGGGTAACTGCCTCTTACCTCTCGCTGAGGTGGACGGTTAATATCTCGGCGCCTTTGGAACATGAGAGGGCCGATCAGCCTCCTGCCGGGAAGGTAGCGTTCAATAGGGCTATTTTGAACGTGATCAGAGGGTTGCCGATGCATCCTCTAATTTCCCAGTTTGTTTCTGACCTGGGTTGTTCCCCTACTCAGCTCGTCCCTAACGTGTATAAGATTTTTTGTTGGGATGGCCGTGCTATGGGCGAAAGTCTATGATCGCCCCGTTACTTTGCAAGATTTTTCGCAGTATTACTCGTTTAAGTCGGCTCCAGGGCAGCATGGTTACTATTATGCTCGGGCCAATGATGATCAGTCTAAGGTGGTCACCCGCCTTCCGACCAGCCAGAAAAATTGGAAGGACCATTTCTTTTGGGTTGAAGGGAACGCCTCTTATGAGAGGTGCCCCATAAAAGCTTCGTTCTCGGAACTGGGTGTGACTCTGGTTCAGAATTCTTATTTGATAAACCGGGCCATATTTTTGTTCTGGTTTTCTCATATGTTCATATTTGGTTCCAAGTTCCCTTTCACAGTATCCCGAGGACGAGCGACCACTCCACTCAGAGATCTTTGACATTTCGGAGGCTGATCGGTCGACATTTGTGCTGTCGGACCCAGACTTGCTCGAGGAATTCTATTATTATCCCTACTCGAGTGAGCATTTTATTCGCCTTTTATCAAGTCGCCTATGTTCAAATTTTCCTCGTTCTTACTTTTTTTGTTTCTTAACAGAAATTGCACGTATGGCAAAGAAGAGACCCGCTCCCAAGCAGGTTCCTCCTAACCCGAAGCGTACTAAGGCTTCCAAGGCTTCGGCTGCTAGTAAGCGGGCGACCGCGTCTGCTTCAAAAGCTTCGGAACTTCCGAGCCCGGCCGAACCCTCTTCTGCATCCGACCACCTGAATCCGATCGTTACCTTCCTTCGCGAGCGTCTTCCTGCCGAGAAGGCCCAAGCGGTTCTCGGGTCTGAGCCTTTAGAGAGGCTTCACCAGGTCACCGACTCCGCAGTTTCGGTACGTTTTTACTCAGCTAGTCGGTGTCTCTTTCCTTTTCTTAACCAATTTTGTAACTGACCTTTTGTTTACTACAGGTTTTCGTTGGTGTGGTCGGCCTTGTCGGATCACTGGGCTCCGAGCTCACGTCTTTGAGACAACGGAACGATCGTTTTCTCAAGGAGAGGGATGTGGCCAGGGACGAGACAGTGAAGACCCGATCGGAGCTCGCAGCGCTCACGCAGAAATTCCAAGCAGATCTCGAGGCTGCTTGTTTGGCGGCGGTGGAAGAATACAAGGCTTCCGAGGATTATCGCAACATGCGCGATGACCTTTATGCCGCTGGGATGAATGAGGCCGTTCGGATCCTCGGCCCGAAGAATCCTACTTTGGATACTACGGACCTTGATGAGGACTCGGAATCAAGAGCTAGCAATGACGAGGATGGAGGAGCCGATCAGGAGTAGATTTTTATTTTCTTTTGCATTCTGTTTTCAGCTAACCCGCTTGGGTTTTGAACAATTGATCCGTGGTCGGATCTTTATTATGTAATTTTTGTTAACCCGCTCGGGTTTTGAACAATTGATCCTTGGTCGGATCTATATTTCATGTTAATTTATCTGTGTTTCTGACTTCGGCAAGAAAAAGCAAAAACTATTTTTTGAATTTTGGCAAAGTAAAGTATAACTAGGTTTATTTTAAATTTTAAGTTTTCTAAACAACTGTTTGCTAGTTAACCAGCCGCCCAGTTTACTTTGTTGAAATTATAAAAACAATGTGATTTAACTCCGAGTAGAGAAACGAAAGATAAATAATTTCTAGGAATCATAAGTACATGCGACCAAGCCGCTTTTTTAAATTGTAAACACAATACATGCGACCAAGCCGCTTTTTGAAAAGTAAAAACAACACTTGCGACCAAGCCGCTTTTGAATGTTTGAAAAAAAAGGTTAAACGTAAAATCGACGAAGGTGCTCAGCATTCCAGGGGTTTTTCTCCATATCGCCGCTCAATTGCTGTAGTCGGTAGGCCCCGTTTCCGAAGTCTTCTCGGATGATGTAGGGTCCTTCCCAGCTTGCGTTGAAGGCTCCTTCCTGGTGGACTTTTGTGTGGAGAAAAACTCTTCTGAGGACTTTGTCGCCGACTTTGAATGATCTTGGTCGGACTTTCCTGTTGAAATACCGAGTAACCTTTTGCTGGTTAGCTAGATTTCTTAATCTGGCTTTTTCTCTTTTTCTTCTAACAGGTCTAGGTTAATTTTTAGAATGTCGTTGTTTACCTCTGTCGAGTAATTTTCTCTCCTTATTGTTGGTATTAAGACGTCGGTCGGTATGGCCGCGTCGGAACCGTATGCGAGGGAGAAAGGCGTTTCACCAGTTGAGGAGTGCTCGGTGGTTCTGTATGACCAGAGAACTTCTTGGAGCATATCCACCCATTCTGACTTTTGCTCGCCTAACTTTGTTTTCAAGCCGTGTTTTATTGTCTTGTTGACTGCTTCCACTAGGCCGTTGGACTGTGGTCTGACTGGAGTAGAAAAAACCTTGTTAATGCCATATTTTTCGCAAAAACTTTTGAAAGATTCGCAATCGAACTGAGTTCCGTGGTCGGATACTATTTTGATTGGTATTCCAAACCGAGTAATAATATTCTTCCATACAAATTTCTCAATTGCATGTGCTGTTATTTTATTTAAAGGCTCGGCTTCAACCCATTTTGAAAAGTAGTCGATGGCTACAATTGCGTACCTGCATCCGCCTCGGCCTGTTGGCAAAGCTCCGATTAGATCTATTTCCCATTCTGCGAATGGGATCGGGCATGAGAGGGAGATGAGCGGATTAGGTGGAAGCCTTGGGATGTTTGAGAACTTTTGACACTTGACGCATCTTTGCGTCATGCGCCGAGCATCGGCTTTTAATGTTGGCCAGTAGAGTCCTTGCCGGATGATCTTTTGTGCCAATGCTTCGCATCCGATGTGACTTCCGCATATCCCTTCATGGATTTCTCTGAGAGTGTACTCGGCTTCGTCTTCATCTAGACATTTGAGTAGAGCTTGAGAAAATCCTCTTTTGTAGAGATTCTGACCTTCGAGGAAATATCGAGCAGCTCTGAATTTCAAGCTTCTAGCCTCATTCTTCTCTTTGGGCAGAGCTCCGTGCTGCAAGTATTCCCTGATCGGGGTTTGCCAAGACTTTCGTTGATCGACCTGAAGCACATGGGGGGCTTGCTCAATGCTAGGCTGCCCAATTTTGATCACTGGGATTGACTCCGAGTCGGATCCTTGAGTGGCGTGCTTCGCTAATGCGTCGGCCTCTTCGTTCATGGCTCTGGGGACTTGGGTGATTTCGCAAAGTTCGAATTTGCTTGCTAGGTTTCTAGCTTTCTCGGCATATAGCGACATCTTTTCGCCTTTTGCCTGAAATTCACATTTCATTTGATTAACAATTAACTGAGAATCCGAATATACTTTGAGCTTTTTGATTTCTAAATCTTTTGCTATTTGTAGCCCATGTATCATAGCTTCGTACTCAGCTTCATTGTTTGAAGTATTAAAATCGAATTTTAAAGCGAATTTTACCTTGTCTCCTTCTGGACTGGATAGCGCAATGCCGACCCCGGACCCCTTTTCGTTGACTGCTCCGTCTACATACATGTCCCAAATCGGGAATTCAACTGGCCTGTATGTGAACTCTGCAATGAAGTCAGCAACTGTCTGCCCTTTGATTGCTGGTCGGGGGCTGAAGCGTATATCATATTGTGTCAACTCAATCGACCATTTCATTAGCCTTCCGGATACGTCAGGTTTTTGCAGCACCTGGCGCAGTGGGAAATTGGTGAGGACTGTAATCGGATGCGCGAGGAAGTAGTGTTTTAGCTTCCGAGAAGCAGTAATGAGGGCGAAAGCCAGCTTTTCGAGTTCCGGGTATCTTCCTTCCGACTCGTTGAGGCGCCGCGAAGTATAATAAACCGGGACCTGGTGTTTTCCCTTATTCTTGATCAGCGCTGAACTTACTGCATGCTCCGATACGGCTAGGTAAATTTCCAGGGGCTCTCCTTCCTGCACTTTTCTTAAAGTTGGAGGCCATGCCAAGTGCTCTTTTAGAGATTCGAAACTCTCGTTGCATTGCTTGGTCCATTCAAATTCTTTGGAGCCTCTGAGTACATTGAAGAAATGAATGCTTCGATCGGTAGACCGTGAGATAAAACGACTCAATGCAGCTATGCATCCTGTCAATTTTTGTACTTCTTTGATGTTTCGTGGTGGTCTCATGTTCCATAGGGCTGTGATCTTCTCTGGATTCACTTCGATGCCTCGTTCATGAACGATGAAACCTAAAAATTTACCTGCAGAGACACCAAACGTACATTTTAGAGGGTTTAGTTTCATGCGATATTGCCTTAGAAGTTCGAATGATCTTCTAAGATCATTCGTATGTTCATCTATTTTTCGGCTTTTAACTAACCAGTCATCGATGTATGCTTATTAAAAACTAAAAAGAGGCGCGGTATTTCTAGTATTTACAAATACAGCCACTGCCGTACGCGCCGAGAGTACAATTTATTTATTCATTTTGAATAAAAGGTAGCGGAAGAAGAAATGAAACAAATATAAAGAGAAACATCGAAGAGCAACACGACGAAACTTTCTCTTCCTTTCGTTTTTATTCCCTCATCTCTCTCTCTCTCGAATCCGATCTCTTTCTCTTATCCTCGAAATTGCCTGTACATCTATTTAGAAGAAACTCTTCTCTGTTCTTCACGTAGATCTTCCGAGAAAGGAAGGGAGTTCTATTTTAAGGTTTGAATTATTTTTTGAAGCTGAGGATCTAGGGTTTTCGAGTTCTTGGTTTCTTTGGATCTGGACGAGTCTTGAACAAGACAGTAGTTAAGAGGCGAAGGACTAGTGTTTGGCTTGAGAAGAGGGGTTTTTGGTCTAGCGATCCGAAGTAGGTCACGTTGGGGTAAATGCAGATAGCTTTTCCGTGGGAGATTTTGATTCGGCTGTGAAGTGCTCGGTTTGTGTAAGAATTTATAAATGATGAACTCAGATCGCTCGAAGAAGGTCTATCTCTCTCTCTCTCTATATATATCTTTTTGCCTTTTTTTATCTGAACATATTTCTCTTTTTGACTTCTTGAAGACAATTTTTTTAGGTTGAAGTGATTTTCTTTCACTGCGTAAGGACAAGTGTGTGAAATAAGGTTTTGTATTTCAGTGTCTGAACAGTGTGATTAAGCCGTTAGATTTTACTCGTCATCTACTGTTAATTTCAAAGTTTTGTTTCTTTTCGTTCTGTTTGGGATCTTCAACTATGTTTGTTGTTTGAAAGCCATTAAGTTGCTATATGTTCGATGATTGCGTTGGAGGAAAGGAATCTGAACTTCCACTATTGTTATTTTCCCTTTTCACTTATATCCTATCGGTTTTCTTTGTAGAACTTGATTTTCTGGTATACTAATGACTACTTTCCTCTCTTTGTTGTTCTTGAGAAAGATATTTTATTATCTGTGGTCTGTAAGAATTGAGCCTTTATTGGGTGTTTAATGTAATTTTTTTTTATCCTTCAGATGAAAGAAATGGAGTTTTTCACAGAGTACGGTGATGCCAACAGATACAAGATTCTAGAAGTGATCGGGAAGGGAAGTTATGGGGTAGTTTGTGCTGCGATCGACACTCATACCGGTGAGAAAGTTGCTATAAAGAAGATAAATGACGTGTTTGAGCATCTCTCAGATGCTATCAGGATTTTGCGAGAAGTTAAGTTGCTTAGGCTTTTACGACATCCCGATATTGTTGATATCAAGCGTATTATGTTGCCACCTTCAAAGAGGGAATTCAAGGATATTTATGTCGTTTTTGAGCTTATGGAGTCTGACCTCCATCAAGTTATCAAGGCTAATGATGATTTGACTCGGGAACATCATCAGTTTTTTCTCTATCAGATGCTTCGTGCTTTGAAATATATGCACACTGGTGGGTACTAGGATCTTGGTTCTTATATCTTTCCTCTTCGTAGTATTGTTTGGACTGATCCTAGTTTGTTTTGTTGCCAGCAAGTGTGTATCACCGAGATTTGAAGCCGAAGAACATCTTGGCAAACGCTAATTGCAAACTTAAAGTTTGTGACTTTGGGCTTGCACGAGTTGCGTTTAGCGATACGCCGACATCAATATTTTGGACCGTAAGTATCTATGTTATTTAATTTACTATTCTTTGTTCTGATCATGATGCATCAAGTTTGTGCATGAAAGGAAATAATTGTGATATCGATATTCATGATGCAACAGGACTATGTGGCCACAAGGTGGTACAGAGCTCCGGAGCTTTGCGGTTCATTTTTTTCCAAGGTATTGCTTATCTTCATCTCTGATAACTTTCTCTCACTTATGTACTAAGCTATTTAGATTTTTCCAAAGCATTGTATGTTATTTTTGATAGACTTCAAAATAAGTTCATGTTCTTTCTTTCTTGTACTTGTTTTATACCCAGGGCTTCTTAGTGCCTTAGATGATTGATTTGGTTTTATCAATCATGATTCCCTCCTCCCTCCCGAAAGATTCCTGTTATAATCTTCTGAAAAAACCATGTAACACTTTATGTTAGTGATTTAAACTTGTAGCGTTCTGTTGAGTTCCAGGTGATGCAACCATAATATGAGAAATTAAGTGATCGAAAAATTGATAGTGATCTATGGGTAAATAAATTGTATTTCTGCATAGAATATATTCTGAATACTTTTTTAGAGTAAGAGAGTAATGCCTAGATTATAATAATTCTTGTTCAGGGAGGACTATTGAACTCTCCCGGATGTTGATTTATCTT
The DNA here is from genome assembly GCF_054948205.1 of Urtica dioica subsp. dioica. Classification (NCBI taxonomy): domain Eukaryota; kingdom Viridiplantae; phylum Streptophyta; class Magnoliopsida; order Rosales; family Urticaceae; genus Urtica; species Urtica dioica. The sequence continues at coordinate 26,191,067 of NC_142759.1, read as the reverse complement.
TCATTCAGGTAATGGAGTCTTGTTATGTCTGTTTTTCCGGGAGCGGTTTTGTCACTCTTAAGTATCTATTTCTGGTGCAAGGTTTATTTATTTAGTTTACTTTTCTTGCAGTATACTCCAGCAATAGACATTTGGAGTGTCGGTTGCATCTTTGCGGAAGTGTTGACGGGGAAGCCACTGTTTCCTGGAAAAAGTGTTGTTCATCAATTGGATTTGATCACTGATCTTCTGGGGTCACCTGCGTTCGAAACAGTCTCCGGAGTATGAGTTCTCTCTCCCTCTCTCTCTCTCTATATATATATATGTATAATATATATCTAACTTGTTTAATCTTAACTCTTGCAGGTCCGGAATGACAAGGCAAGGAGGTATTTGACGGAAATGCGGAAGAAACCATTAGTTCCTTTTGCACAGAAGTTTCCAAATGCTGATCCTTTGGCCCTCAGACTGTTGCAACGGCTCTTAGCTTTTGATCCAAAGGACCGGCCAACTGCGGAGGAGGTTTGTTTTGATTTCATGCCAAATACTTCACTTGTTACTTACCTAAGTTGTATGTGGGTTTTATAACTGGAGTAGTTGGAACTCTATAACCTCTGTTTATTTCTGGGTTCAATGGAACAAATGAAATGGCTTCTGATATAATTGATCTGAAGCGAATATCTTAATTTTTGATAGGCACTGGCGGATCCTTACTTCAGGGGCCTTGCAAAGGTCGAGAGAGAACCTTCGTGTCAGCCCATCTCAAAGCTTGAGTTTGAGTTTGAGAGGCGAAGAGTCACCAAGGATGATATCAGGGAGCTAATATACAGGGAGATTCTTGAATATCATCCTCAACTCTTAAAAGACTACTTGAATGGTTCTGAAGGCACAAATTTTATGTACCCTAGGTAACTACAGATTTCTGAAGACTACTTGAGTGGAAACTTCTGTTGTTACCATTCAATAATCGATGTGTATTTTTTTATTATGCAGCGCTATAGGTCAGTTTAGGAAACAGTTTGCGTATCTCGAGGAGAACGGGTGTAAAAGTGGCCCGGTAATCCCTCCAGAAAGGAAGCATGTCTCACTTCCAAGGTACTCTACCACATGATATATGTAATTTTATTTTTGGGGCTGATTGGAAATCACAGCAAACAGCACGAATCATGAAGGTTCTTGTGTTTCATTCAGGTCTACGGTGCACTCAAGTCCTGTTCGTTCTCACGAGCAGCGAAGCTGGCCTTCGTATGAGAATCGGCAGCCTACAGCTCATGCTTTTAACAACGCCGGAGTTGCAGATTCGAATTCAGGAAACCCATCAAAGGCTTTGCGACCTCCACCGCGATTGCCTCCAGGTACTACTGCCTTGAAAGATTTTGCAGGATTCATTTGGTGGGCAAGTTTTTGCTTTTTTTTTTTTTTTTTTTTTTTTTTTTTTTGTTGTTTCTGATTAGGGTAGAGCCTATTTACTGACAGCCAAACCGGGGAGAGTTGTTGGAGGACAGGATAGCATTAAAAGCGTGAAAGAGATAAGCGAGGCGAGGGTTCAAAACAGGGGAATCCACCACCCTCAGGCGGTCACCCCTCACTGTTTCTTTCGGGCCCACACCCCCGAGACTCAGAGGGACTTCAACATTGCAGCCAAGCAATCTTCTAACACCAACCCATACTACCAAACAAAGCCCAAGGTGGTCGAGCCGTTGAACCCGATCATGCACGCCGCCCAACTGCCCTTTGGTGCGGTGGCCGTCGCAGCAGCCCATCGGACTTGAGACCAGTGCTTTCTTTCCGGGGTTAGTTTGTTATTATTTGTTGATTATTCTAGGGTTTCTTAGGTTAGTACCTCTTCTTTTCCACATTGATGGCCAACCTTTCCATTGTAATTTTTCATACAGTTCACATTGATTTTAAATAATTAATATTATAGCTTTTTTTTTTCCACTAACCTCATATAATGGATGGACTTCTGACACACGTGCAATGAGAAAAACCCAAAAAAAAAACCATTAGTCCGAAGTGCGATGTGACTTCATTACAGCATCTTTGAGAGAGAGAAAACAGCACAGATATAAGAAGTCTCGTGAGGACAAGTCGCGTAGTGGCTTTAATAAAGACGAAAGCCCTAGGCTAGTGTTCATCTTCACCGTGAGTGTTTAATTTCATGGCGTCAATATAACCTTTCCCATCAAGCTCACGTGTGAAAAGTCCTAGAACATACTCTCTGCACGTGAGTCTTTTGTACAAAGCAGGAGTTTGGTCGGTGATCAAGCCAATTGCCGGGCCAATCTCAGAGTCTCTGCTTGGATTATAGAATGTGGCTATAGAGAGTCTCTCTTTCACAGGGTTTATAGTCACTCTATGTTCAATGCTACGATACATGCCATTGGTTATCATCTGCAAAATCAATCAATAATACCACATCAATAACCTCTAAACTAAAATAAAAAAAATAGATGTGGCATAAGATTATTTTACCTCTAAAATGTCGCCAATGTTGACAATGAAGGCACTTGGAAGGGGATTTACAGGGATCCACATACCATCTTTCTTAATCTGAAGGCCTTCCACTTGGTTGACTTGGAGAAGAATTGTGAGGCCAACTGAGTCAGAATGAGGAGTTATGCCTATTACTTTGTCTGCTTCTGGGCACGGAGGGAAATAGTTCATCCTCATTGATTGAATCCCATCTTCAAACAAATATCTCATTTCTTGTCCTCCTTCAATCCCAAGAGCCTTTTCCATTTGGCCTATTATTACCTTGGCTATGCTTTTCAACGACAACGAATATGCATCCAAAGTGTCCCTACGTAAGCGAGAAAAAAATTATATATATATATATATATATATATATATATATTTTAGTGGGAATGTAATTATTGCTGCTACCATGGATTTCAAATTTCGTAACTTTAATATAATCAATTATGAAAGGATTTATAACACTGCAAACTTTGTGTTTTTGCAGTGTAGCTAAGTTTTAAAGGGGAGGTTGTGGTAATTTATAAAGTGGTAATAGTTTGATCTAATAATAATTCCACAACACCTCCATTTTGGAGGTTGTAGGTTCAATCTTCGCCGACACCAAATGCCCATAAAAAAAAAATAGAACAATCCAGCGAAATTTACATTATGTATATTATTAATAAGAAAATTGTATGTAAATAATGTGTTTTTTTTTTAACTAATCGCAAAAATAGTGTCCAAAGTTTTTATCGCAAAAATTTAAGTTATAAATAACTAATATTTAGAAAAATTATATTAACTAGGCCATACCAAACTTTTAGTATACATGACACTTTTAGGTTTTTTTTTTTTAATAAAAAACATAGCCAAAAACTGTATACATGACACTTGTAACAAATATACTTCGTTCATACTAACCTTCTCAATTAACGTGTTTAAAATTCACACTTGCCAACATTGAATCTTAAAAAAAAGACACAAATCTTGTCACTTAAATGGTTAATTGTAGTTTTTTATAATTTTAATTCTGTTAAATTTAGTAAGTAGTTATTATCTATTAAATGTTTTGAACTTGACGAGTCTTTTCATTTCTTTTGTTGATCATCCATCTCTATTCCTACCTTTTTTTTTATTCAACGTACTGGTAAGAACTCGTTTTTTTTTTCTTTCTTTATTATTTGTTCGCATATACAGATATTATATATAGCTAGAAACAAAATATATACAGATATTATACAGATATTTGAAAAAAATATATAAATTCAAGCCAAAAATATAAAAAAATGCTAAAATTTTTATGGTAAAAATTACAATTTTTAAAAGTTTAGGAGGGAATTTGCCCCTCCTGGGCCCAAGGTGGCTCCGCCCCTGGGTGTGTGTGTGTGTATAGGTATTTTTTTTTTGGGTTCAGATTCATCTTGATATTCAACAAATGTGTGTGTTAGTGAAGGATTACGCCAGAATCAAATGTTGACTAGGAGGATCAGAGAGAACATCCATGGCTGTCGTTCCTCGTCGTCGGTGGAGAATCGCTTAGGTTTATCAGGTCCCTAGGTAGAGAAACGCCTTTCCACAAGGTTCTTGGTGGTGGAAAGCGTGCGTACATCTCTTTTTAAGATGCACGATCAATAAAGAAAAACAAATGACGAGGCTATTTATATATTTTGTTAAATTTTGGATATCATTTCAACTGCTTATTTCAGTTAATGTTACATACATAATCTATGTACAGTTTGTTTGCCTACGTAATATTTGTTATTTATCGAAATTAACCATTATTTACATACAAAATTAATCAATACAATATTTCTACCAACGTAATGTTCGTTAGTTACCAAAATTAACCACAAAAAACCTTAGTAAACAAATAAAATGGGCTACAAATTATGTTTATTTATTAATATTCCCATTAATATGGGACAAAGAAGAGAGAGAGAGAGAGAGAGAGAGAGAGAGAGAGAGAGAGAGAGAGAGAGAGATAATTTTTATTACTCATTAAATGTTTGATTTTGTATCCTTTTAAAAATCGATCATTTTTTTATTCAATTATTTTTTAAAACGTGGACCCTTTATTATACAAGTATTGTGGTACTTACTAATTTATTTATGGAAAAAAGACATATTTGCTCCCTATGGCGGTGATGGGAGTACACTCTTCATACTTTAAAATATCAATGTTTTTTTCCCTAATCTTTGTTTTGTTTTTCAACGCATTCCTTCTGTCTATTTTTTTGACATTCCGTCAGTTAAATTGGCAAGTGAGAAGTAAGATAAGGGTATTTTTGTAAACACACCATTTTCATATGAATAAAAAGAATTTGAAAAAAATTCTTATTGGATATCATTCTCACTTGGTCAAAGCTCGTCGAAGAAATGAAAATGCCCAGAGATCCTACGACGAATCTCATGAACGAATTCCTCAGGCCGACCCGTCTCGCAACTCTCATTCACCGCGACCAACAAATTTCTCCTTCGCTGCACCATCGTCGAGATTCGGAGCGCTTACCTGAGGAACGATCTTCACAAAAATGGCATTAAATTGTTTGTCGAGCTTTAATCAGAAACAAAGTTTCGAGTCCATTATTTCACTCTCATTTCCGTACTTTAAGGCGTGTTTTAAGCCAACAAAAGAAGAAAAAAAAGAGGAGTGACGGCCAGGAGGGGTTTTCGCGTGTTAATAATGGCATCTCAAAGGAACAGAAACCGTAAGATTACGAACACATATACACCCAATATATATATATATATATATATATATATATATTATATATATATATATATATATTTTTTTAAGGAAGTATACCTATTTTATTCACGGTCAATTTTCGGTAACAATTCAATTAAAAAAACATGAAAAAGGGATCGGCAAGACCGGGCCGGAGAGGCGAATGTCTTAGAGCCTGGGCAGCGAGAGAGCTCCTTGGGGACGACTCCGTCGAAGGCGTTTCCGGAGAGATTGAGCTCGACGACAAAGAGGATCTGTTTCGGAGAGCATCATGTGGGTCCTGCATCGCCTCATTGATTTCCCGGAGGCACCGAACATCGTCCTTTGCCACGCTGGAGCACAATCGCGGTGAACATGGACAAAGGAGCAATGATCAATATTGGATGTTCGGAGGTTGAAGATGAAAGGCTCATAAGTGTGTTGCTAAAGCGATTTGGAGAGTGGTGGTGGTTCACGTTGAAGTAATGGTCGAACAGAGAAGCTTCGGAGAGATTCAGAGGAGAGAGAGATAAATTTTTTTTGTGTTTAATTTATTTTGATTTATTAATTATAAACTTTTTTTAATAGATGTTAAAGGGTATTTATGAAAATTCCCTCACGTGACATATCTAGTTACAAAAGTATATATATTTAACTGACGGATCAAACTCGAGATAAACGGAAGGACCAAAAAATGTTGCAAGCACTGATATTAAGGGGTAAATTGATCAATTTTATAGTACGAGCAATATATTTTCGTCACCGTAATAGTTCAGGGGGAATCACTACAAAGAATACAATTATCTCACATTCTCTTTTATCTCACTGCGTTCGATACGTCATTATCTCACTAAAATCGAGCGTTCGATACCTCAATACCTTCGGTATAGAGTATCTTCGCATTTATCTCACTCCGTTATCTCACTGCGTTATCTTCGATACCTTGTCCGATTGAAACATTATTGACATTCATCATGAACAAATAGGACTGCATTCTCTCATTGAAAGTACTCCATGAAAAAGCCCCATCATGTGTTTTTTCCCCATAGTATGGTATTTCTAGTTCAGGGGGATAATTATGTCTTTTTTTCTTTATTTATTTTCGTTAGTGGCTAGACTACAAAATTAACAAAACGTTAGCTTTGCAAAATTAATGTTTGCTGATGGCTATTTTTCTATGCTGCACTATTTTTTAAGTTTACAGAAAAAAAATTGTTTACTGATTTATGCTATATTCAAATTTATTTATTGTTTGTAGTTTTATTTAGAAAGTAAATAATCTCAAATATTGATACAGTTTGAGAATCACTTTTACTTAAGAGATTAAAACAATATGTTGCACTATAAGTAGGGCTGTGCAGAAAAACCATTTAAACCGTGAACCGGACTAAACCGGAAGTTTTTAAACCGCCGGTCCAATTTTAAACGGTTTTTCAACCTGCATCCCAAATTGAAACTGCCTCGTCAAGTTGCTGTTTTAGGAAAAAGGAAACCACATTTACGGTTTAGTGTTTGGGAAGACTTTATACCAAAAGAAGGGGCTAACAGAGTCGAATGTAAACACTTAAGAAGGGATTACATGTGTGATAAAAACAAGAATGGCACTAGCACTTTGCGAACACATCTAGGAAAGTGCGTGAACAACAAAAACAACGATATTAAAAGGCAGAAGACTATAGCCTTTGAAAAATTGGATGGAGCTGAAGATAGGAAATAGGTCAACATGAGCTTTGATCCTAAAGTTTGCAGACGAGCTTGTGCCGAGTATGTAATTTGTGGGGAGCTTACGCTCAAGCATGTCGAGAATTTTGCATTCAAGAATAAATGATTCAAGCCACAACCAAAGTTCAAGCCACCGTCGTTGACAACCGTTTGTAGAGATTGTTACTGTCTTTTCTTAGACATGAAGAAAAAATTGGTAAGGAGCATTAAAAAGCATAGAGTTTTATTGACTATTGACACCTGGAGGTCAATTCAAAACATAAACTACATGTGTGTCACCGCACCAATTTTATTGAAAAATCTTGGGTTTTACACAAGATGATTCAACTTCTTTCAAGTTCCAAATCACAAGGGAGAGACCATTAGTAGAGAGCTTGAAACATGCTTGCGAGAATGGAAGATTGAAAAACTATGTGCTTCGGTAAGCGATCTAGGGTTGGAATCGATCTAGGGTTGAAAAACTATGTTGGAATCGATCTAGGGTTTAAGAAAATAATTAACGCTTCGGTAAGCGACGGAATTTTAAAAATTTTCTTTTACAAGTAAAAACGGTTTTTTACTAACCTAGACAAAAGAGCAAGTACACGTAATTAAAAAACTATTATAAGCTAAGAAGTTTACTAACCTTTCTTGAAGCTCGATCTTTGAGAAGCTCTTAGAAAGTTGCAACGCTCGTCTCCCCTCGCAGCACGTCTCTCTTTCTTTCCTCGGCACCTCGAGCAACCACGAAAGTTTCTATCACCAAATCACTCGAGAGAAAAGGAATTAGTGAGTGGGCACTTTTAAACACTACGACTTAAGAACGAGTCTTGAAGTCGCAGAGCTAAACTCTAGGTCAAATGAGGACCTAGGCGCCAATACAAAAATCGAAAATAAACTAGAGAGAGAGAGAGGAGTTCGGCCAAAGTTCTAGAGAGAGAGTCTCTCAAATCTCTTAAACTTGGATGATAATAAATGTGAGGAAATGAGGCTCCTATTTATAGGAGAGGTCTCACCTTCAATAAGGTAGTTTCCTCTTCTATAGAATATCACATATTCATGAGCCAATTTCCTCTTTTTCCCTTTGAGATACTCGGCCAACACAAGGCTTCTAGAAGCCTTGATTTGTTTCATATTTTGTTCCATGCCTTCCTTTTTCTCAACTTGGCCGATTCCCCTATGCATCCCATATGCAAATTTGTTTCCTCTTTTTCTTTTGGCAAGTATCTTGATACATTTATGCACAAAATATTCTCTCTTTCCTCTTGGGTGGTGGGCGCCTATTCTAATACTAGAAAGGCCTTCTAGAAGCTTTTCCACTTGTTCATGACAACATGAAAAAGGCCCATTAAGAATTTTCAATAAAATTCTTATGAAATGAAATTAATCCACAAGGCCCAATTAATCTTATTATGGCCGAGTGACATTAAGTCATCAAATGAACTTGTCAAAAAATTTATTGACATTCATTTCATCATATGTCTCAAAAGACAAAAATACCCTTTTGACAATTTTCGTTCTTGTTTTGACTTAGCTTCCAGTTTAACTATTACTACTCGATGTGATTCGTGACAGTGACCTCATGGACCCAAATGAACAAAGCTTGAGCTAAACACTTGGACTCAAAAGTTCACAAACCTTTTCCAAGTTTAGCTTAATGCCAACTGACTCCACTAAAGAGTTGACACTGAAAATCTCTCGGTTCAAATGAATTTATTTTCTACTCAAGAATTCGACCTAATTATGATGAGCGGATCCACTGAATATTATCTATGTTTACCCTTCATGAATTTCATCAGCTAGTCGGGATTTACTAAATTACCATTTTACCCTTCTAGCTGTTATTTCCTCAACTCCTTTGTCGCTTGTGAATAAGTTAGAAACAATGTATTGACGAGGAGCTAACAAGTCACATTGTTTCATCCAAAAGAGTCAGGACTCAATTTGGACACTGGCCAGTTCATTTATTCACACTCCAAGGAAAAAGCATGAGGTGACATACATTGCATTTCAGCAATCTTGTACATGAATTCCATATCTATGAGAACTTCACAAAGTTACTCATGACATTCTCACAACTTAGTACTTCACCAATAGGCCTTGTTCGGAATCACATAGTGAGTCCGAACTCTGACTTTCTCAAATGAGAATACGTAAGCTGTGAAATGGCATGTCTCATTTCAAGATTAAGGTAAGCACGATGCAATTCATACGTAGTGACTTCGAGACATAAGAGGTTAAATGGTTTGTTCTTATCTTGTCTCTAGAAGTGCACTGGTCAATTCAGTACCTTCGGAAGATACCTAGAAGAACTATAGAGTCTCCAACTCTCAATGCCTCATAACCAGACATCATAGATTCTTCTAACAATCATACTGAGGTCAATAGTCCTTTGACCCTTAGATTGCGAATATATTGTTTTAAGCAAATTATGAAGAGTTTGTTCATGCAAATCTACATTTGTGTCTTCGTAAGTTGTTAAGTTTGTTTATGGACTAAAAGACTATGGTTTTATCATAAAGCTTCAAACAAAGGAAGAATGAATGAACGTTTCAACTTTATTAATGAAGGAATAGGCAATTACAAGCAAGAGTCTTCATGAGACTTTATTACATCAAATGTACAAAATAAAGATTACAACTCTTCTTGTGGGCACCATTGACAACACTATCACAGTCGATAAGGCTTCTCCAGCGATGCGGCACTAAACAACTTGAGGAGGAAATTGGGGTCCGGTCCTGATTCCATGGTATTGGAACCAAAATTTCTATACATGTGATGTGGTGCGCACATTTTCATTCTGATTGTGAATGACAGCTTGAAGGAGATTGAGATATTAGTTGTTCGTATCATACTTGCTTGCAAATATGTACGATCTTCAACGACGAGGCAAAAACATTCGAAGAGTGTTGTGAAAGAGAAGGAATTCAGTTGATGGCCTTATTGTGTCTTGATGTAGCCACGAGGTGGGACTCCACCTATCTTATGTTGGATATCACAACAAAATTCCTAAAGGCATTTGATGGGATGATCGGTGATGAAAACTATGATAATTATTTTCTAGAAGAAAAGTAGCAATCTCCTACTTTCAAAGATTGGGAGCAAGCAAAGGAATATACAAAGTTTTGGAAGACATTTTATATGGTAACGAAGAAGTTTAGGGGGTCATCTTACACGACGTCAAACTTGGTTCTTCCTGAAATTGTCAAGATATCTCAAAAGCTTGATAGTATGACCAACCAACCAGATAGGAACCCCACACATCATGCGATGGCTATTCGAATGAAGAAAAAGTTTGATAAATATTGGGGGGAAGCGGAGAAAATCAATGACGTGTTGTTTATGTCTGCGGTTCTTAATTGAAGGTTCAAGCTTAAACTAATCAAAAAATTCTATATTGAAGGTTTGTGCCAAAAAATTGAGAAGATGCTCATGGTTTCGTACAACTTGTGTGACAAAAAATCTCACAACCTGCGCGTGCTACACAGAGCACACCGACCGTTCTTGAAGCTGGATATCAACAATCAAGTTTTTTTTTTTTTTTTTTTTTTTTTTTTGCGCATTACGTGGATCCTGTTAATATCTCCTCTAGTACTCATGAAGTAGAGAAGTATTTGCGTGATCGTTGTGAACCATTCTAATGGTAGTTTGATATACTAGGTTGGTGGAGGTTAAATGGTCACAACTACGCCATCTTGTCGCACATAGCAAGAGATATATTGGGCGTTCAAGTTTCTAAGGTTTCCTACGTATCTGCGTTTTCTGGCAGAGGTAGAATTCTGGACTCATTGATGAGAATGGCAATGAAGATGATGAGTCGAACTGATTGTAGAGAACTTTGAACATTTACTTTCTTTATATTATGAGTCTTTTAGGCCATCATTAGAGTAATGGTTGTTTAATTGATTGTTTTTTTGGATGGTATGTCAAGTCTACACTTTTTGACATCTTTTTTGTTGAACTGTTATTTAAATGACAATGTAATGAAAAACAAATATGGAAACGGTTTAAACGATTCAAACGGTCTGTAACGGTCCAAAACGGTTTGAATCGGTTCGGTCTAAATGGTCTGAAACGGTCCGGTTTGTAGAAAACCAAATCAGACCGTTTGAAAACGGTTAAAACCTGAATCGGACCGGACCGGACCTTTTCAGATCGGTCTGATCCGGTCCGGTTACATATTTTCTAGACTGTTCAAAACAGTCCGATTCGGTTTTTCGACCGATTTTGGACCGGACCAGACCGTGCACAGGACTAAGTATAAGAAGACGTTCCTGTATTTAAAAAAAAAAGAAAAAGAAAAGAGAACACGTTCCTGTAATTTTCCCCATATAATATATACTAGTTAAGATTGGATTCACACTTGTAATATTAATAGTAAGATGAACACATGACATGACCTAGTCAAACAAAAAGCAGAATAAAAAGGGAAAACAAAATGTCAACAAAATTTTGGATAAAAGATCAAATCAGTAGAAAATTTACTATGTTGGAAGAATTGTGAAATAAAGAGTATTTATTAACAAGTGTATGAGTGATTTGTGCATAATATTTGAGTGGGGTCCACTCATCGGAATTTGTCAACGTACTCTTGCGTATTCTTATTCCTCGTTGCAACGGATATAAGATTGATTATTTATTTTTCAAAATCACTACTATAATGAATGAGAAATTGATGCTCAAAGTATGCTTAGAGAACACATTTGTTATGTGTAAATGAAGTGAATTTAAAGAGTCCCACATGAGTTGTGTAAGTGTGTTGTGTAGTGTTTATATACTATCCTCTTTCTTTAGTGGATAAGCAAGTGCAAGAGAGGAGAGTGTGGGTGGGTTAACTCTTAACCCCTCGTGCGTGCGCACACACACCCGCGCGCCGCCGCCGAGCCGGGCCGGACTCGGGCTTCGGGAATGTCTCGGGCCTGGGCTTGGGCCAATCCTTATTTTTTTATTGCAAAATTTACTTACGATTTGTTTGATTCCATAAATAACTTTTGTGTTATGTTGGGAATTAATTTATGTGGTAGTAAAGGTTACGGTTTTGCATGAGTTAGTGCATGTAACTGGTGCCTTTAATGGAGACGTAATGGAGACGTTATGCATGGTCTGAGCGAGCTTCCAAGGCTGCATTAAGTGCATTCAAGTGCCTTTATTCTGCAACGTTTTCTTCTTCAAAACCGTTCAGGATTGTGCCTATAAAAGCAAGGCCCGAGTTCTCATTCGAACACACCTCAAACGCATCCTCTTCCCTCTCTTCGAAATTGTTTTTCTTGTTTGCAGTCCGGTGGTAGTTCTGACCCTTGTGTTCTAGTTCGCTGAAGTCAAGCCGAGTGGTGCTAAGCTTGTCTTGTGGTCGTTGTATCCTGGGAGGCTTTCGCTCAACTTTTTTCGCACCTGTGGAGGGCGATAAAAAGCTTCAAGGAAACCGTCTAACGGGCCTCGACGTTTTTCTTCTTTCTCCGATCTCTTCTCCTACTTGTTTCATACCGGTTAAGGTTCATCTGGTTTCGTAGTTTATTTAAATTATTAATTAATTTATTTCTGTAAATTGTCTTCTTATTCCATCAATATTATTGTAATATTGCTAACACACTAAAGATGCGAAATAATTAAAAATTTATTTTGCAAAAGAAATATAAAGTAATTCAAGATTAGATGAGATTTGACAGGCTTTGGCCATTAAACAATAATGATTACCAACTATGGACAGTTTTTTAATATTCGTATTATTAAAATATCGATTACAGATGATTGCTTTATGAAAAGAAATTTAGAACGAAATATTATTTGTTGATGAGGACGAGAATACTGATTGCTGACATTTTTTATTATTATTTATAAAGTATATAAGTAAACAAAGTTTTCAATAAAAGATCAACAATTATTAAAGTTGATTACTAAATTACACTATATTATTTATCTAAGAATCAATTTACCGTTCTATATAAATATTTTACCGAAATTTACCAGAGCTTTTCCTATGAAATTGAGAAAATTAATCTTGACCGTCCCTTTAAGGCTTTAACGTCATAGAAAATAATGATTTGTAGACAAATTTTTTGAAGAAATGCTACTCATCCACGAAAAAGAGAAATGCCAAATGAAACATAGTACTGTAATTAGCCTAATAAAATCGACCGACAATTGATTCCTAAATCTAAATAAATATCCAGTCTTAATGATTAGTTTGCTTATACTCGTATTTCATTACAATTAATATCATTATATGTGGATCACGTATTTGTACAAAATATTCAGACCGTGATAACATTGCTTTTAGAGAAAAGAGGGTTTCTGATCGAAGGAAAACGAAACTCTGGTCCGTTATAACAAAACCATTTTTAATTTTTTTTTCAAAACCATTACAAGACTCTCGTGTTCGATCTCGTTTGTGACTACCATCCCCTTATATTTCCTAGGTCTAGAAACATTACGTAATTAATGTATATATAAAATATAAGAACGTATAAGTTAGATATGAAACTAACCTGAAAGGAGTAGGTAGGTTTGGGAAAAGGTGAGGCTTTCTCATATCAACTGGCTGTGTGGTAAGAAAGAAGATATCATCCCAATCAAGCTTTTGTTCCTCAGAAACCACAAAAGCTTGACCAAACCCTTCCACGTCACCTGGCTTTTGCCAAAACTTTCTCTTCTCTTCCATTGGAAGCCCAAAGAATTCTTGAACCTCTTTCCTCACTTTTTCCAATAAGCTCGAGTTTATCCCATGGTTCACCAACTACACATATATAATAATTCAGTCTCATTGATTGATGGTAACTTGATACAATAAATATATGAAATGAATATTAACCTGAAAGAAACCCCAATCTCTGCAAGCAGAGTGAAGATTCGCCAATTCCGAGCCCGTAGAAATCAGTTTTTGAAAGTCAACGACTGGGATTTCAGTGGGAGAAGCAATCTTGTTGAGGGTTTGGTCATGTTGATCAGGACGAACATATCTGGAAGGAACGTTGACCAGACTCTCTTTAACCAACTCTTGGACGCTTGGTACTATCAGCGAGCTTCCAAAATCCATTCTTTTAATCTCTCTTCACTAGTATAATGGGATTAAGATTATAGTAACTAAAGACCTTTTATAAGATACACCTCATCTTACCGTTCATAGAGATATAAGTGTTTGTCTTCTTTGACCATACCCTAATGGAACGCGTTATCATCTATATATACTATTATTATACAAGTATTCCTATTCCCAAAAAAAGTTATAAATAACATTCCACAGAGAAGGCTACAACAGAGCCGAAGGTGATGGGCAACAAAGGTGATGGTGATGGTAATGGAGGCTACGAAAACGGTGGACAATGTCAATAAAAATTATTGTAAATCAACTGGCCGGTTTTTTTTATTTTTTATTTTTTTTTATTTTTATTTTTATTTTTTTTATAAATATTTGGTCGTTTTGATCATTGTAAATTTATGTTTATCTACGTTAATATGTGTTACGTATTTAATAAATGTAATGTAAATATTTGTTAATAGCTGTATCTTGCGTTAAGTACAGGTAATTGAAGTTGAGAATATCAACCTTTTGTAATAGTTAATAGTAGTGGTGCCTAGCATAGAATAATTGGTAATTTCACACGATCTTTAAATTGTAAGTTGTGGGTTCAATCCCACTGACACTAAAACTGTCATTCAAAAGAAAAATGCAAAAAAAAAAAAGTTAATACCAATATATTGACATTAATAATGACATATTATTCATGTTTATGTTCCACTCTGAACCAATATATTGAGGGCTATCACTTCCACCTACCATCTCATGATGCAGTTCCCGATCGAGAAGGGAATTGCCATGATGATGGAGACCAATCGATGGCGAGAATGTGCTATGTCCAAGGAGTGGATGGCAAGGCGGCTGAGAAAATGGTGAGCACCGTCTACCAGCTAGGAGATAAGTACGTTCCCATGCAAGTTGGAAGAAGGGTGCACCTTTGGTGAGCTAGATCAAAGGGACAAAGCGGCACATCGTAAGGTGGAGACACCTGACGACCTCATACCCCTTGTGTTGGACGACGCTAAACCTGACCAAGTCATCAAAATTGGCGCACAACTCCCGACCGAGATCAGACACAAACTCACGGCCTTCCTGTGCGAGTTCAAAGATGTCTTTGCGTGGACACACACCGACATGCCAGGGATAGATCCCACTACTACAAATACTTTTTTCCGGTGCGGAAGACATTCGGGTCTGACTTTTCGCACCTAAAATTCGCACCAAATGAGGCTTTCAGGTGCGACTTTTCGCACCCAAAACTCAAACAAGCATTGGAAAATTTTCGCTGATTTTTTTAACTTTGGGTGCGACTTAGTCGCACCCAATACTTTATCAAAACTATTAGGTGCGACTTAGTCGCACCCAAATGTCCTAAATTTTTCCGCGGCCAAATTTTCCCCCTCTTTTTACAAATATCATTGGGTGCGACGTTGTCGCACCCAAAAGTGCTGACACGGGTCATTGGGTGCGACAAAGTCGCACCCAATAGTCGCACCCAATATCTAGGTTAGGATATAAATCAAATTTTCACTTCGATTTTCATTCATTCGTAACATAATTTCGAGCCTCTCTCTCTCTCTCTCTCTCTCTCTCTCCGAGTTCTCTCCTACCACCACCACCAGTCCACTCCGAGCGTCCTCTCCACCGAGCCTCTCGTCTGACCACCACCGACGGATACCACCACCATCGAGCGTCCTAAGGTACTGTGTTTCCTCTCCCTCTCTTTTTTGTCTTCCTCTTTTCCAAGGCGCTGTCGGCCGAGCTTCTTCACCACCGCGCGCGCCAACTGAGGAGAGAAGACGCCGCCGTGAACCGCTGAGGCGCCGGAGCAAGGGGTAACCATCGGGAAGAGGACGAGGAAGCTGTGGGAACGAGAAATTCCTTATGATGATTGGCCGAATTTTAGGATGAACTAGGGTTAGAGAACCCGAGTTTTTGGGGGTTTTTTGATTTTTGAAGTTTGATTGATGATTCTGTGATGTTTTGTGGCTCATTAAGTGTTTGGGTATTAATTTTTGGACGAATTTAGTGTATTTCGTTACTCTTGGCCGTGTGAATTCTTTGGTTTCTGGTTAAAAATTTTGGATTTGTATTGTTGTTTTGAGGCTGTGATAATTTGTTTAAGACTTTGGATTTTGGATTGAATTATTGTGTTGGATGGATTGAATTAGGCTGGATTCAGGGCCTAATTGTCGCCATTTTTTTATTTAATTTTTGGTGACTTTTTAGGTGCGACTTTAGGTGCGGAAAGTCGCACCTAAATGTCGCACCCGAAAGTCAAGACTTTTGGGTCCGACTTTTTGCACCCAAGACTTTTAGGTGGGAACTTTTGGGTGCGGAAAAGTCGCACCTAAAGGTATCATTAGGTGCGACTTTTGACTTTTAGGTGCGAAAAAAGTCGCACCCAATGCTATTTTTTGTACTAGTGTCCCGAGGTGATGGTGCATTGCCTCAATGATGAACGGAAGATAATCGAGCGAGTGCAACCTAGGAGGACATTTAGTGGAGAGAGGTACCAAGCCCATTGGAGAGGAAATTGATAAACTCATCACCGCCGACTTCATCAGGGAGACAGAACACCCCAAGTGGATGTCAAACGTGGTGATGGTGAAGAAGCCCAATGGGAAGTGGCGGATTTGTATAGACTATAAAGACCTTAATAAAGCCTGCCCAAATGATAGCTTCCCTCTCCCAAGGATCGAGCAACTGGTGGAAGCCAAAGTGGGTAATGAATTGCTAAGTTTCATGGACGCCTATTCGGGCTACAACCAAATTCGAATACATGAGCCAGATCAGATTAAGACGACCTTCGTCACGAACCGCAGACTTTACTACAAAATCATGCGTTTCGGCCTAAAAAACGTAGGCGCGTCATACCAAAGGTTGGTCAACTGGATGTTTGCCAACCAAATAGGCAAGACAATGGAGGTGTACGTGGACGACATGCTCGTCAAGAGTCTCAGGGCTCCCAATCATGTCTGTGACCTAAGGGAGATGTTCATGATCCTGCGCCGTTAAAAGATCAAACTCAATCCTAACAAGTGCGCTTTCGAGGTCGAGTCTGGCAAGTTCTTGGGCTACATGGTAAACCAACGAGAGATCGAAGCAAATCCCGAAAAAATAAGGGCGATCTTAGAGATGAGATCGCCGCAAAAAGTTAAAGAAGTTTAGAGTTTGACGGGCAGGATTGCCGCCCTGACGCGATTCGTGTCTAAAGCAACCGATGGGGAAGGAAAGGAAGAAGACCACATCACAAGAGATGGGCGAGTACGAAATCGAATTCCAACCAAAAACAGCTATTAAGTGTCAAGCTCTTGCCGACTTCGTGGCAGGATTCTTGTACACATCTCAGCTCGATGGGGAAGGAAAGGAAGAAGACAAGACGGAGGAAGTGGAAGAAGACCCAAAGCAAGATGACAACAATGAGTTGTTGAAAAAGAGAGCTAGCGACCTGACAAGGCCAGTTTGGGAACTGCACGTTGACGGCGCATCAAACTCCCGGGAGGCTAGCACCAACGTTGTACTCATGAATCCTGATAGGGAAAAGATGAGGTATGCACTACGATTCGAGTTCAAAGCCTCAACCAACGAGGCGGTATACAAAGCTTTGGTCATTGGATTGGAGTTGGCGCGCAAGTTGGAAGTCGAGAATTTAAGCATTCACTGTGATTTGAAACTCATTATGAATCAGGTGAAAGGTGACTACGCTGCCAAAGAACTAAACATTATCATTTGCCGCTTTGGGATTCCCACGTCAATTGTGACTGACAATAGCAAGCAGTTCGACAACGTGCGTGTCTGCGAGATCTGCGAGCAATTGAAGATAAGGAAGAAGTTTTCCTCTACTAGACACCCACATGCCAATGGAAATGTAGAGGCGATGAATAGGACGATCAAGGAGCACCTGAAGAAGAAGTTGAAGGAGAAGAAAGGACCGTGGGTTGACGAGCTCCTATTCGTGTTATGGGCGTACCGAACAACCGGCGAAACCCCATTCGCCCTCGCATGTAGCGTCGAGGCCGTGATCCCCATCAAGACCAAACTCTCGACCTGGTGTTGAAACTCGAACTTGACCTCATTGACGAAAAGAGGGCCGACGCGTTGACCCACCTGGTGTTGGAATTGATCTAGGGTTAAGAAAAGATTTAACGCTTCGAGCAAGCGGCGGAATTTAAAAATTTTCTATAAAACAAGTAAAACGATTTTACTAACCTAGACAAAGAGCAAGTACATATAAATTAAAAATATCAAAGAGCATTATTTATTTACTAACCTTTGTGAAGCTTGAACGTTGAGAAACCTTTGGAAGGTTGAAACGTTCGTCTCCCCACGCAACTCGTCTTTCTCCTTTCCTCGGGAACTCGAGCAACCACGAAAGTTTCTATCACAAGAATCACTCAAGAAAGAAAGGAATTAGTGTGTTGGCACTTTTAAACACGACGACTCAAGAACATGTCTAAGAGTCGAAGAGCTAAGACACTAGGTCAAATGTGAACCTAGGTGCCAAAACAAAAACGAAAGAAAACTTAGAGAGAGAAAGGAGAGGGGCGGCCAAGTGTTCTAGAGAGAAGCTCTCAATCTCTAAAACTTTTTGAATGAGAAAACAATGAGAATGATGTCTCTATTTATAGGGGAGAGATTACCTTCATAAATGTAGTTTCCTCTTCTATAGAATATCACATATTCATGAGCAAATATTGCCTTTTTTCTCTTGCCTTTGGACGTGCAACCTATGTTGTGCAAGTCCTTGGATTTGTTTTCTCTTTTATCTTGCTTCTCCCTTGACTCATGTTGGCCGCCCACTTCATTTCCCCTTAGAGGAAATTTGTTTCCTCTTTTTCTTTTGGCAAGTATCTTCATACATTAATGCACAAAACTGGTCTCCCTTTTCCTCTTATTTGGACGGCTAAGACACATTCCAGAAGGTGTTTCTAGATTTTTCTTCAATTGTTCATGACAACATAAGAAATGCCCATTAAGAATTTTCAAGTAAAATCCCATGAAATGACATTAATCCTCAAGGCCCAAATTATTCAACTTGGCCGAGTGGTTTAAGTCATCATATGATAATGTCAAAAAATTTATTGACATTCATTTCATTCTATGTCCAAAAAGACAAAATTACAATTTAGACAATTTTCGTAAAACTTGTCTCGTTCTTGTTTTGACTTAGCTTCTAGTTTAACTATTCCTACTTGATATGATTTGTGACACTGACCTCATGGATCCAAATAAACAAAGCTTGAGCTATAATACTTGGACTCAAAAGTTCACAAACCTTTTTCAAGTTTAGCTTAATGCCAACTAACTCCACTAAAGAGTTGACACTGAGAATCTCTCGGTTCAAATGAATTTATTTTCTACTCAAGAATTCAACTAAATTGTGATGAGTGGATCCACTGAATATTATCTATGTTTACTCTTCATGAATATCATCAGCTAGTCGGGACTTTCAAAATTATCATTTTACCCTTTTAGCTGTTATTTCCTCAACTCATTTGTCGCTTGTGAATAAGTTTAAAACAATGTATTGATGAGGAGCTAACAAGTCACATTGATTCATCCAAAAGAGTCATGACTCAATTTGGACACTGGCCAGTTCATTTATTCACATTCAAAGGAACAATGCATGAGGTGATATACATTGCATTTCAGCAATCTTGTACATGAATCAAATATCTATGAGATCTTCCCAAAGTTACTCATGACATCTTCATAACTTAGTACTTCACCAATAGGTCCTGTTCGGAATCACATAGTTAATCCGAACCCTGACATTCTCAAATGAGAATACGTAGGCTATGAAATGGCATGTCTCATTTCAGGATTAAGGTAAGCATGATGCAATTCATACGTAGTGACCTCAAGACATAAGAGGTTAAATGGTTTGTTCTTATCTTGTCTCTAGAAGTGCACTGGTCAATTCAGTACCTTCAGAAGATACCTAGAAGAACTATAGAGTCTCCAACTCTCAATGTCCCATAACTAGACATCATAGATTCTCCTAACAATCGTACTGAGATAAAAAGTCCTTTGATCCTTAGATTGCGAATATATTGTTTTAAGCAAACGATGAAGAGTTTGTTCATGAAAATCTACATTTGTCTCTTCATATGTTGTTAGGTTTGTTTATGGATAGACACTACTACTCTTCTTGTGGGCACCATTGACAACAAACTCCCACTTGACTCAAAGAAGATGTGAGTAGTCCTTCATGTCTAATCCCTCGCGATGCTGGTCGAAGACCTTGTTCGCTAGGGCCTTGGTGAATGATCTGTTAAGTTTTCCACCATTGAGATCTTCTTCACCTCCACATTTCTGCGCTGCACGATCTCTCGAATCAAATGGTATTTCCTCTCAATATGTTTAGAGCGCTTATGGCTTCGAGGTTCCTTTGAGTTAGCGAGTTAGCGACATCCCCAGTATTATCACAATAAAGGGACATGGGCCCATCGTCGTTTGGAACGACTTCCAAGTACTTAAGGAATTTTTTAAGCCATACAGCCTCCTTGGATGCTTCACAAGCAACCATATATTCTTCTTCCATTGTGGAGTCAGCAATGCAAGATTGCTTAATACTCCTCCACACAACAGCTCCACCATTAAGGATGAACACAGATCCCGAAGTGAATTTCCTGGAATCCTTATGTGCTTGAAAATTGGAGTCGGTATATCCCGTCATAGTCAGGTCAGTACCTGAATATGTAAGAATCAAGTTTCTAGTTTTTTGAAGATATTTAAGAACATGCTTAGCATCAATCCAGTGCTCGGGTCCAGGGTAGGATTGAAAACGGCTAACTACGCCAACTGCGAAGCAGATATCAGGTCTAGGTCAAAGCATAACATACATGAGACTTCCTACGGCTGATGCGTAAGGAATTTTCCTCATGTCTTCAATCTCTTGTGCAATCTTGGGAGACTGGTCCTTAGAGAGTGAGACTCCATGCCTAAAGGGTGTTTGTCCCTTCTTGGAGTCTCGCATCGAGAAGCGATCCATCACCTTATCAATATAAGATGCTTGAGAGAGTGAGAAAGTCCGATTTTTCCGATCTTGAAAGATTTGGATCCCCAGAATGTACACGGCTTCTCCTAGATCCTTCATATTGAATTGCTTTGCTAGCCAGACCTTAACCTCAAATAACTTACCCACATCATTACCTATGAGTAATATATCATCGACATATAGTACCAGAAACATAACACGGCTCATCTGTTGACTGTTCAAAGCCGAAGCTCTTCACAGTTTCATCGAATCTGATATTCCATGACCTAGATAATAACTTCAATCCATAAATGGACTTAAGCAACTCACAAACCTTGGTCTCTTGACCTTCTTCCACAAAACCGTCTGGTTGAGCAATATAAATGCGCTTGTCAAGATTGCCATTCAGGAAGACAGTCTTGACATCCATTTGCCAGACCTCATAGTCAAGAGCTGCAGTTATGGATAGAATTATGCGGATGAATTTAAGCATCGCGACTGGCGAGAAGGTTTCTTCATAGTCAATACCTTCTTGTTGGGTATAACCGTTAGCCACAAGTCGTGCTTTGAACGTCTCGACGTTCACATCCGGACTCCTTTTCTTCTTGTATATCCACTCACACCCTACGGGTTTAATCCCTTTACGAAGGTCTACAAGTGTCCAGACTTTGTTGACATACATCGAGTACATTTCAAATTTCATGGCGGCCAGCTAAAGGTTTGATTCAGAATAAGCCATCGCTTGGCTATAGGAAACAGGATCATCCATGTCAGAGACGGCTACGAGAGTGTCTCCATAAGACATGTACCTGTCAGGCTTTTGAGAAGCCCTCCTACTACGTCGAAGTACTACTTGACGAGGTTCTGATGAGTTAGGTTGTGTTTGGGGTAAGAACGGTTCTTACAGATGAGGTAGAAGCTTCCTCACCCAACTTTTCTTCAAGCACAATTTTGCTTCTAGGTTTTACATCTTTCATAAAGTTCTCCTAAAGGAAATGAGCATTCGTGCTAACGAAAGTCTTATCGTCCTCGGGACTATAGAATGTGAAACATTTGGTGACCAGATTTTGATGCGGCCAGATTTACTTTACGGCCAGTCCATCGTTCATAACTTGCTAGTCTTTTGCCTCAGCACGTGTGCAGGGCAAACCCAAATTTTGATGCGGCCAGATTTACTTTACGGCCAGTCCATCGTTCATAAGGAGTACCAGGAACCGTTTTAGACGGAACTTGGTTCAGAATGTAAGCGGATGTTTCGAGGGCATATCCCAAAAAGGAAAGTGGGAGTGATGAGTAACTCATCATTGATCTAACCATCTCCATAAGAGTTCGGTTTCTTCTTTCTGACACTGTGTTTTGTTGAGGTGTGCCAGATGCGGTAAGCTGAGAAGCGATACCTTCTTCTTTAAGAAAGTTATCGAACTCTTCAGACATATACTCACCTCCTCGATCAGATCGAAGAGTTTTGATCACTTTGCCAGTTTGCTTTTCCACTAAAGCCCTAAAGACCTTAAATATGTTAAAGGTCTCGGATTTGTGTTTGAGCAAGCAGACAAAACCGTATCTTGAGTAATCATCAGTGAAGTTAACGAAGTATTCTTATCCTCCACATGCCTATTGAATGAGCGGACCACATACATCAGAATGTACTAGTTTCAGCAACTCAGTGGCTCTTAGACCCTTATCGGAGAAAGATCGCTTAGTCATTTTTCCTTCTATGCAAGATTCACAAGTAGGTAGTGAACCTATTGTAGAGGCTTAGAGTGGACCGTCCCTCACAAGTCTCTTAATCCTGTCTAGACTGATATGACCAAGTCTTAAGTGCCAGAGATATGTTGAGTTTATTAGATAGGAAAGATCAGAAAGTTTGATCCTTTTTGGTTCCCTAACTAGATCTATATCTAATTCAGTGTCTAAAAGAGAAGGTTGAGTGGGATAAATGTAAAAAATACCATTCTTCATACATGCATCAGTGACAAAAGAATTTGAAAAATAAATACGAATTCCATTCTTTATAAACTTTAAATAATAATATTGCTCGAAAAGTTGAGCAATAGATATTAGGTTTTTCCCAAAGGAAGGAACATAATAAACATTATTCAAATTTAAAGTGCGGTCTTCAAAAGACAGCGTCACAGATCCCACAGCCTTTGCAGACACTACGCTCCCATCACCCCACTTGAAGCAGAAATCGCCATCCTCTAAGCTTTTGCTTTTCCCTAAACCAGTCAAGGAGCAGCAAATATGGTTAGTAGCGGCGGAGTCAATAATTCACGATGATACATTATCAGCTACTAAGCAAGCTTCGGTAACAAGTACAATACCTTTTTCCTTCGTTTTGAGGTAGGCAGGACAGTTCCTACACCAGTGACTAGGCTCATTGCAGTGGTGGCACTTGTCATTAGACTTGTCCACCTTAGGAGCATTTGGCGTCTTCTTCTTCTTTTGAACCTTAGGTTGGTTCTTCTTCTCGGCTTTGCGAGTTCTCTTCTTCGATCCAGAGGTGGAGATAGTAGCATGTACCTCTCCTTGAGTCCTCTTTTTCTTAGTGAGTCCCTCAGCGGTGTGAAGTTCCTTCATAAGCTCGATAATGGTGTACTCTAGCTTGTTCATTGAGTAGTTCAGCTTAAAGGTATCAAAAGACTCGGGGAGAGTTTCCAAGATCATGTCTATTTTAGTCTCCCCATCAATGTCAGATCCAAGGATCTCCATTTCGTTTAGATAACTAATGATCAGTATCATATGATCTCTAAAGGGAGTTCCAGCCTTCATGCGACAGTTCATAAACTGTCGGACCGCTTGTTGCCTAGCTTGACGTCCTTGCCCTCTAAACATCTCATGGAGATTGTAGAGCATATCGGCGGCAGTCTCGATGTCACAATGTTGTTGTTGCAATATATTGTTCATAGATGCCAAAATATAGCACCCCGTAATCTCATCGCATCGGAGCCAGGCCGCCAAGGCGTCTTTCTCCTCTTGTGTCGAATCTTCATTCGTTTGAGGAGGACATGGGGGTGGTGAGAACCTATTTGTGCTTGTCGACGGTAAGGATTATGTTGAAGTTACGTTTCCAGTCGACGTAATTTTCGCTTTCGAGTTTATTCGAGGAAAGAATGGTTGCGAGAGGGTTGATTGATATTTTGCCTATAAGAGTTGAAACAAGTTTAAGATTAGTCTTTGGTTTAGGATTTAAGTTTTTTAACATTTGATAAAATCCAAAGATGTTATAAACGAAATGATAATCTACTCCCTCAAGAGAAGGCCACAAAATATCTCATTCTATAAGTAAATGACACATCATTAATGCTTAGCCAAGATGTCAATAAACTAATTTTGACTAGCCACCTTTTAAATTGGTTTGATCAGTGACATCCTTTCGCAGAGCCTCAAGGGAGGATTACTAGGGATTGAGTCTAAGTGTGCAACCAACCCTTAGTCCAAAATGTCAACTTTGAAAAACAATCCCCCAAGAGGAGGCCTTGTCTTCATCGTCTCACTCTCGAACGTAGCTCATTGAGCAATGATCGAAGCAAAAACGCCATAGAGTACTCTCATTGAAGAGAGGGCCACAAGAGTGACTCTTAGTCTCACGTTAATTGCTTCTTTCATTAGCGTTGGGGATCGTTGGTTAAAAACAACAAGTATAACCCTCCCACTTAGTTTTTGGAGTTGACACATCGTCTCTTATAAGTTCGGAAACAAATTTCCTAGTTATAGAGCGATAGAATGGAATTCTAGAAATTGAATCTTAGATCGTCATGTTTCTAGGAAGAGCAGTGTTAGTGCATAAAGGCACAAGGTACATACTCGGACATTTTCCTATTTTCTACTCAGAAAAGTGCATGAGGGAAGTGTGAACTTCAACTCACTCGAACACTTGAAAGTTTGAGATTACACATCTTTTATTTTTTGGCTTGTCTACGAGGAGACCTCCCACTCAAATTTTCAAGAGCATATAGATTTTGAAAATATGTGATATAGATATAGTTTTGAAAACATTTTGAAAACTTATTTGATTTGGATGAAAAAATATTTTCAAGTTTGAAAGCGAAAATGGTTTTTCAAAATTAAAACTAGTTTTGTAAAAATTCAATTTCAATTAAACTTTCAAAAATCAAAACATTTTAATCTTTCACATTATGTTTATAATCTTATAAAAAATAATTTTGCTCAAGGAAAGTTTCTCATTAGAGTTCTATAACTCATGGAGTGGGATCCTAAATTCGTAATTCAATAATTCTAAAAAAAACTGGATGTCCTAAATTTGCACCTCGGAGTAAAATCGCCATAACTGGCGTCTCCGATGTCCTTTTGACCCAAACAATTGCATTGGAAAGAGGACAAACAAAACTTTAATTTAATTCAAGAATCATTAAATTTCGAATTCTGAGCTGAGAGTTATGCCACTTTAACTGCGGGTTTTCTCGTGCTCGAAGAAAACTGGAAACAATTAAAGTTTAGATTTGAGTGCGAAAAAGAATCGAGTGTAACAGAACGTTTTAGGAAGTTGGTAAAGCTTTTATATGTTTTTTTTATTAACATGGTATAAAAGAAAATAACAACAAACATAAAATGAAACGAGTAAATAAATGAAACTAGCAAGACAACATAACTAGTCACAAATTACTCGAAATTTTCTCAAACTTTAAAAACACGTTTTTCATTATAAAAAATTAAAATTTTTTAGAACTTATTCTAATGTGTTTTAATAACATCCCAAGTTCATAGAAAATGATTTTTAATTTAAAGGCATGAACAATAAATTAAAAAAATATAAGAAAATAATTCTAACCTGTCACAAAATTAGTAAACTTTCGAAAACGATTTTCAAGCTCATAGTTTTAATTACATGTACATGCATATCTTTGACCATAGCTCTGATACCATTTGTAGGAATTGATCGAGGGTTAAGAAAAGATTTAACGCTTCGAGCAAGCGACGGAATTTAAAATTTTTCTTAAAAACAAATAAAACGATTTTACTAATCTAGACAAAGAGCAAGTACATATAAATTAAAACTATCAAAGAGCATTATTTATTTACTAACCTTTGTGAAGCTTAAACGTTGAGAAACCTTTGGAAGGTTGAAACATTCGTCTCCCCACGCAGCTCATCTTTCTTCTTTCCTTGGGAACTCGAGCAACCACGAAAGTTTATATCACAAGAATCACCGGAGAAAAAAAAGAATTAGTGTGTGGTCACTTTTAAACACGACGACTCAAGAACAAGTCTAAGAGTCAAAGAGCTAAGACACTAGGTCAAATGTGGACCTAGGTGCCAAAACAAAAATGAAAGAAAACTTAGAGAGAGAAAGGGGAGGGGAGGCCAAGTGTTCTAGAGAGAGAAGCTCTCAATCTCTAAAACTTTTTGAATGAGATAAAAATGAGAATGAGGCCTCTATTTATAGGGGATGGATTACCTTCATAAAGGTAGTTTCATCTTATATAGAATATCACATATTCATGAGCAAATATTGCCTTTTTTTCTCTTGCCTTTGGACTATGTTGTGCAAGTCTTTGGATTTGTTTCCTCTTTTATCTTACTTCTCCCTTGACTCATGTTGGCCGCCCACTTCATTTCCCCTTAGAGGAAATTTGTTTCCTCTTTTTCTTTTGGCAAGTATCTTGATAAATTAATGCACAAAATTGGTCTCCCTTTTCCTCTTATTTGGACGGCCAAGACACCTTCTAGAAGGTGTTTCTAGATTTTTCTTCATTTGTTCATGACAACATAAGAAAGGCCAATCAAGAATTTTCACGTAAAATTCCATGAAATGAAATTAATCCTCAAGGCCCAAATTATTCAACTTGGCCGAGTGGTTTAAGTCATCATATGACATTGTCAAAAAATTTATTGACATTTATTTCATTCAATGTCCTAAAACACAAAATTACCCGTTAGACAATTTTCGTAAAACTTGTCTCGTTCTTGTTTTGACTTAACTTCTAGTTTAACTATTCCTACTCGATATGATTTGTGACAATGACCTCATGGATCTAAATAAACAAAGCTTGAGCTAAAATACTTGGACTCAAAAGTTCACAAACCTTTTCCAAGTTTAGCTTAATATCAACTGACTCCAGTAAAGAGTTGACACTGAGAATCTCTCGGTTCAAATGAATTTATTTTCTACTCAAGAATTCAACTAAATTGTGATGATTGGATCCACTGAATATTATCTATGTTTACCCTTCATGAATATCATCAGCTAGTCAGGATTTACAAAATTATCATTTTACCATTCTAGCTGTTATTTCCTCAACTCCTTTGTCGATTGTGAATAAGTTAGAAACAATGTATTGACTAGGAGCTAACAAGTCACATTGATTCATCCAAAAGAGTCATGACTCAATTTGGACACTGGCCAGTTCATTTATTCACATTCAAAGGAACAAAGCATGATGTGATATACATTGCATTTCAGCAATCTTGTACATGGATTCCATATCTACGAGAAAACCCAAAGTTACTCATGACATCTTCATAACTTAGTACTTCACCAATAGGTCTTGTTCGGAATCACATAGTGAATCCGAACTCTAACTTTCTCAAATAAGAATACATAAGCTATGAAATGGCATGTCTCATTTCAGGATTGAGGTAAGCATGATGCAATTCATACGTACTGACCTCGAGATGTAAGAGGTTAAATGGTTTGTTCTTGTCTTATCTCTAGAAGTGCAGTGATCAATTCAGTACCTTCAGAAGATACCTAGAAGAACTATAGAGTCTCCAACTCTCAATGTCCCATAACCAGACATCATAGATTCTCCTAACAATCGTACTGAAATCAATAGTCCTCTGATCCTTAGATTGAGAATATATTGTTTTAAGAAAACCATGAAGAGTTTGTTCATGCAAATCTACATTTGTCTCTTCATATATTGTTAGGTTCGTTTATAGACTAAGGACTAAGGTTTTATCATAAAGCTTCAGACAAGGAAGAATGAATGAACGTGTCAACCTTTATTAATAAATAAGCAGTTACAAGCAAGAGTCTTCGTGAGACTATATTACATCAAATGTATACAAATAGACACTACTACTATTCTTGTGGGCACCATTAACAATACCTGGCCGCGCAGAAAAGAAAATTAGAGATGTATTACAACGGGAAGGTCAAACTACGAAAGGTCGCCGACGAGAGTCTCGTCCTAAGAAGGGTGTTTCAAAACACCAAGGTAAAAGGAGCCGGAGTGTTGGGGCCCACCTAGGAGGGTCAGTAGCGTGTGCTCAAAGTTATAATATGGAAGGCCTTGTGTTCGCTCACCCATGAAATGCCGAACACTTGAGGTAATACTACTAATGAAGCTCTCCACGTTCTCGTTGTTTTCAAATTTTTGCTTTTGCCTTTAAATTATCATGTAACAAGGCTGACGGCCAAAGATGTGTAATTCCGAAAAAATCTCAATAGAAACCCATTTTTCGTTTCATCCTTCTCCTCTCATTTTACAGTTTTTAGGTTCTCCTACAACAACCCAAAAACTCACGGGCTAATAGGGATAAAACACCTGTAAGTTAAGGAAATGCGAGAATTTCCACATTAACACTCTACGCGACACACTCACACAGTTCAAAAAGCAGTCAACTCGACCCAAAATGTGACACGCGCGCTGACAGGTGTCACACTGACTAGGGATCAAGTCATAAGACAATGGACAAAAGAAAATCCGATAAGGTAAAATGCAACTCAAGTAGTACCAAACATAATCCGAAAGGAAAAATAACAGAAGATAGTGACCACACAGGACACAAAATGTACAAAACACGAGCGCTAAACAAGTGCGCATAATGCAAAGACGAACATGCTTAACAAATGCGCAAGGCAAATAAACAAAACTACTCAGAGTCAAAGTCGATCTGCTTCTCATCAACATTGGGCGGAAGAGCGCTTGGCAAACCGGTAGCATCATTATCGAGAGGCGGTTGGTCGATAAGGTGGCTTCAACTGAGGGATGGACCTCCGGGCCTGCCATCGGTGGCACGTCGTCCAATGAAGGAAACATGCTGTCGAAGAATGAGAACGTGGTCCCATGAGATGCGTCATCCTTCGCGGTCACATCTTGGAATCAGACCGCGGCTGCATATTCGGCCTCCTCCAAAGCAACGTCCCAATCGTCCGCCAAATCTGCCTTGGCCCGCACAACATCATCATTCTCTTCAATAAAAGCTTGCATCTCCTCTTGTAGAGAGTAGCTCTTCCTTTCTGCCTAGATGCAAGAAATCTTGCTAGATAAAAGCCGTGCATGCACTATCACTACTACAAACAGTGGATTCCACAACGGTACAGTACCGTTGTGGAATGATTCCACAACGGTTCTGTACCGTTGTGGAATCCTCCGCTGTGTAATGATTCCACAACGGTACAGTACCGTTGTGGAAACCTCTACGTTTCCACAACGGGACGGTCCCGTTGTGAAAAATGAATCAATTTTTTTTAACACTCGCCGCGGCCACGTATTGACTTCGCCGCGGCGTGATCTTCCACAACGGTACCCCGTACCGTTGTGCAATAGTTCGCCGCGGCCAATGACATACATGGCCGCGGCGAACAAGAATTATGTTGATTTCCGAAACGCGCCGCGGCAACGTTACGTACTCGCCGCGGCGTGATCTTCCACAACGGTACAGACGTACCGTTGTGGAATAGTTCGCCGCGGCCAATGACATACATGGCCGCGGCGAACAAGAATTATGTTGATTTCCGTTTCTCGCCGCGGCAACGGTACGTACTCGCCGCGGCGTGATCTTCCACAACGGTACAGACATACCGTTGTGGAATAGTTCGCCGCGGCCAATGACATACATGGCCGCGGCGAACAAGAATTTTGTTTTTTTAAAAATTCTCGCCGCGGCAAGGAATACCTTTGGCTGCGGCGAGATGAATTCCCATGAAACTTTGCCGCGGCGTAATGATTACACGTCGCGGCCAAATTGTACCTGAGAGCTATTTTTTTGTTTTCCAATTAAAAACCTGAAAATTAAATATATCCAAAACCAAATATATATCCAAAAAATCCAAATATATCCATAACATCCAAAATATATACATAACATCCAAAACCAAATATATATCCAAAAAATCCAAAAATAAATATCTATATCCAAAATCAAACTAATATTCACATTCTATAAAAGTTTGTACGTATAACACCCACTCTTCTCGAACTCTCTCTAAGTTATCCGGTGTATATGACTTCTTCATTTGTAATTTATCTATACCAACTCCAACAATATCACGCATATAACTTAAAACATAATACCCGCATTCCGTGTTTCCGATTTGTTTGGGAGCCGAGGCATTTGTGATTAAGGTTGATTGACCGTTACTTCGGGCTTCTTGATTGTGAAGCTTGAAATCCGAAAAAATCCTTATACGCCAAAAAAAAAAAAACAAATTAGAAAAGAAGCATTAGTGGAAATGAAATATTTCAAATAACATGTAATTAATTTACCTTTTTATCAACATCCTTAAATCCAATGGGATTTTATTTTTCAACGGATCGAAGAACATCGCTTGATCTTTCCAAAGATCGAAGACAACAAGCATCCAATGTTCATTTAAATTGTACGGCATCAAAACTAGTTGTTTTGGTTTGCAATTTCGTACTATTTTACCGATTTGCTTGACGCGTTCGGATAAATGGGCCTCATCGTTGTTGGTTTGGAGGTAGCAACTCAAACCCGCTTCAACAAAACACATTACTTCACTCCGCTTATTTTTGTCTAATATGGATTGTAGATAACTACGAAAAACAATTATTGGATTAGTTAATAAAATGAAATATTGTATATTGATATAAGAAAAAGAATATAAAAGAAATATTTACCCCATGTAAACCGTTATGCATGACGCGCCTATTTCCTCGTATGTAAGGAATTCTTTAACATCGTCAAACATCACCGGAATACGCTCTACGGCGATACTTGCACAAACTTTGACATTGATTGCATCCCCTTTCGGTAACATTACTCGGTTGGCATGTTGGGCGAGCAATCGAAACTTTGGATTAATCAACGTATATGAAATCTTCTTATCGTCATCGGCGCTAGGTTCACTACCACCACCGACCTTCAACACTTGTGTGACCACCGGGCCGCGACTCTCTTTTGCAATTTCAGTTTCTATTAATCTCTTTGGCTACTTAACGAAGCCCCCTACGGCTTCTTCAATAGTCTTGGCTTCATCGGTGGGAATCGGCAAAAAAGCTTTCTTAATCAAAGCCGTCGCAATGCTCACTCGAACATTTACATCCTCCAAAGATGAAAAATGAACGTGTTCGGAATTCATGTACGCTCGCCCGTTTGCTACATGAATCGTGCCTCCATTCATGAAATCATCAAGGAGGAGAATGCATTCTATGCTTTCATCCGAACACGGTGTCACCGGCGTGGTTGGATTCATTGAGCAACTTGCTCGAACACTATCGGGTTTGTCGGTAACTTCATGTTGAGATTGTTTATCTAATAAATTCACTAATGTTATTAAAAAATATATATAAAAATATTTGACTTTTTTACTTGTATTAAAAAATTAAAAATTACCTAAAGACGTTACTTCATTAGCCTTGTCTTCATCACCATCTTTAGCCATGTCTTCATCACCGCCCTTAGCCATCTCTACATCATCACCCTTAGGCATCTCTTCATCAACACCAATATTTTCCTCTTCATTTGTGGGACGTATGACACTAGGCAACTCGTCATTAGCATCTTTGAGACTCAAACCATTTTGAGTTAAGGCTTTCATAATGAAAGATTTTAACTCACACATTTCTCGACGTAACTTAGTTACCTCGTCACTCGAGTTTGACCGACGAGATACGGAATTGCAACTTGACGAGTATTTAGATTGCCCACGAACACGACCGGGATGTTCCTTAGATTGCAAGACACTTTCCATAGACTCATCCGTAACTTCTTGAGATGATTTTCCCTTCATTCTCGACTCAACCCATAATACCTCTTTTGTAGGCCATTCACCCGTTTCCTCGTACTATTATCAAGCAATACCACAAATTAATTAATAAATATTATGAAACATGGACAACAAAATAAAACATGTAAATCTAACCTTTTGTTGATCAAGTTTTCGATATCCATTTCGGCCGGTTCTAGATTTGTACACGTTCTTCCTCGCTATTTCTTTCCCATTGTCCGATGATTTTTTGAACATATCGGAACGTCTATACTCAACAAATTTTATCCAATCTTCTTCGGTGATATTTCCATAGCGTTTTAAAACGTATTCCGGCCTCTTCAAGACGCTTGGATCATTGAGGTTGTCTTTGACTAGATCGTTGTATAGCTCGTGACGGAATAACCTCGCCGCTTCTCCAACTCTCATAAGACAATTATTCTTAAGTTCGATAGGGACCGTAAATGCTTCACATATTTCGTTCCAAATCCTTTCTTTTAGCTGTTTATGCTCTTTTAGTCTCCAATCGATCATCGAAATTGGAACGTGTTCTCTAGCTAATACGCCAAAATAACTCGATAACTCATCACCCTCCTTATCCAATGGTTCATCTCTATCATTAAATTTGACGTTTATCTTTTTACCAAGAGTTTTAACCTTATTAATCTTGGGCATAAGAGTATTTCTTCTTTTCCCGGGACCATCGATATTGGTGGATCTCCGTTTACCGCTAACGGTACTAGTGGAAGTATTAGACATAATCTATGAAAAAACAAAATTCAACATAAACTCAATTCAAACCAATTCCAACACAAACTCAAACTTAAATTCAATTTCAATTCAAACCAATTTCAATATAAACTCAAATCGAAATTCGATTCCACACTAATTTTCTACATAAATATCAAATTTCATATTCAATTTCTATATAACTTAAACACAAATACACAATTCTAACCTAATTTCAACATAAAAATACAAATTACATAAAAAAAACACTTACCCATAACCTAATTTCAACATAAAAATACAAATTACATAGAAAAAACACTTACCCGGAGTGAAGATGACGAGCACGGAGGCGTGGTGGAGAGATAAAACGTCAATGACGTTGTCGGGACTTGTGGTCGGAGGGTTGTGGTCGGAGGCAAGGTTTTGTGGACTTAGAAATTTGTGGAGAAGAGAGGAGAGAGAAGGACGGCGGCCGAGGAAGAAGAGAGGAGAGAGAGGGACGGCGGCCGAGGAAGAAGAGAGGAGAGAGAGGGACGGCGGCCGAGGAAGAAGAGAGGAGAGAGAGGGACGGCGGCCGTGGAAGAAGAGAGGAGAGAGAGGGACGGCGGCCGAGAAAGAAGAGGAGAGAGAGACGACGGCGACGGAGTGGGTGTGGGTCGGAGAGAAAGAGAGAAGAAGAGGGTGGGTCGGAGAGAAAGAGAGAAGAAGAAGAAAAATGAAATTTCTGAAAATTTTGAAAAAAATCGAGTGGGAAAACTGTTTTAGACCGCGATATTTCGCCGCGGCCAAAGTCCAACGTCGCCGCGGCGAGTTCATTCCACAACGGTATGACCGTCCCGTTGTAGAATATTTCGCCGCGGCCACGTATCTGATTCGCCGCGGCGAAACATTCTGGCCGCGGCGATCTTCATACGTGGCCGCGGCGACATAGTTCACAGATTTACATAGCCCCTGGAACTCATTTCGCCGCGGCCATGTAGATTTTTAGCCGCGGCGAAACATTCACGCCGCGGCGATCTTTATACGTGGTCGCGGCGAAATAGTTCACAGATTTACATAGCCCCTGGAACTCATTTCGCCGCGGCCACGTATGCAGTTCGCCGCGGCGTGATATACCTGGCCGCAGCCAAAGTATAGTATAGCCGCGGCGAACAGTTCTCAGATTTACTGGAACTCATTTCGCCGCGGCAATGTATTTCTTTCGCCGCGGCGAGTGTATTCCACAACGGGACGATTGTCCCGTTGTGGAATCTATTCGCCGCGGCTAGGTATAGTGTTAGCCGCAGCGAAACATCGCGCACTGGATCTATAAATTAAAATTTCTCGTCATTTTCACTTTCTAATCTCAAAACCTCATTCGGAAACCCACTCCAAACCTAATTCCGACCTGTTCTGCGCCATTCTTGGTTATCACTCTCAACTATACGTCCAAATCTTGTAAGTTATTCTCCTACTTGCTTTGAATATACTTGTTTTTTATAACTTGGTAATTAGAATGGGTATTTGTTGTAAAATCTAGGATTTTCTATCATTGAAGATGAAAAAATGGATGTGGGAGAATAGATTAACTGAGATATATCAAGAAGGTGTAGATGAGTTTTGTAAATTCGCTAGAGATAATATGGACGGCGTGAAATCTATTCGTTGCGCTTGTGTTCGATGTGGAAATCATAGGCATTTTTCGCTTGATGTTGTTCGAACCCATTTGTTTGCGTATGGAATAATGACCTCCTATCAAAGATGGTACTATCATGGTGAGGTTTTTCGTTCGACGATAAACAATAGCGTTGATGATATTGAAAATGATGTTGATGATATGCCCGGAATGATGAATGATTTGGAGGACGATTTTGTTGACCGGCCGGAGTTGTTTGAGTCGATGATGATTGATGCGGAGACACCATTATACGAAGGGTGTACAAGCTTTTCGAAGTTGTCGTTTTTAGTTACGTTGTTTCATTTGAAGGCGTCGGGTGGTTGGACAAACACTAGCTTTACAAAATTGTTGGAAACACTTAAAGAAGCCTTTCCGAAAGACAATAAAGTTCCTTTAAGTATGTATGAGGCGAAGAAGACTTTGGGCACATTAGGTATGAAGTACGAGAAGTTCCATGCGTGCCCGAATGATTGTATTTTATACAGACACGAGCATGAAAATCTAGATGAATGTCCGATCTGCAAAGAGTCGAGGTGGAAGAAGGGTAAAATGCCACGTGACGGAGTCAAAGGAGTTCCAGTTAAGGTATGTTTTCACTACTCGATTATCAAATACATGTATAGCCTATAATGGTATGCTTCTTATTGTTTTTTTATGATTACAGTCGTTATGGTACATTCCTACAATGCCACGCTTCCGACGAATGTTTAATAGTGCCAAACACGCGAAGAACATGGTTTGGCACTCCGAAAAACGTGTCAATGATGGTGTTCTCAGACATCCTGCTGATGCTGCCCAATGGAAATCCTTTGATTTTGAGTATAAGGATTTCAGTGCTGATCCCCGAAATCTTCATCTTGGTTTAGCAACTGATGGTATGAACCCGTTTAGCATGATGAGCAGTAAATACAGTGTTTGGCCGGTTATATTGGTGAACTACAATCTCCCTCCAAAACTCTGTATGAAGAGAAAGTTCTTGATGTTAACGCTTCTGATATCAGGACCGAGTCAACCAGGTAATGATATCGATGTTTATTTGGCACCGCTTGTTGATGATTTGAAGATGTTATGGGATAAGGGCTATGAGGTTAAAGACGCTTATCGTCGAGATTCTTTCAACTTACGGGCAATGTTATTGTGGACTATTAACGACTTTCCGGCCTATGGAAATTTGTCAGGATATTCTGTGAAATGCTCGATTGGTTGTCCTATTTGTATGACAGACACATCTTCCATTCGGTTGAAGCATAGTAAGAAGACTGTTGTTCTCGGGCATAGAAGATTTTTACCAAGAGACCACCCATTTAGAAGGTTAAAACAAGCATTTGATGGCAACACAGAAGAACGGCTCCCTCCTCGAATTTTGTCTGGTGAAGATGTCTACGAGATGGTAAAAAACGTCAATGAAGTCCTTGGAAAAAGAAAGCGTCGTGCTAGTACTAAAGAGTCGTTTCAAGAGAATCCTTGGAAGAAGAAATCGATATTTTATGACCTTCCGTATTGGAAGACGCACTACGTTCGGAATTGTCTGGATGTTATGCATATCGAGAAAAATGTTTGCGAATCCGTTATCGGTACTCTTCTTGATGATCCACATAAATCGAAAGACGGAATAAAATCTAGAAGGGATCTCAAGGAGCTGAATATAAGAAGTATTTTGCACGCCGATGAGGAGGTCGGACAAAAAACTAAATTTCCAGCGGCTAAGTATACTCTAGATCGGAAGGAGAAGAAGAAGTTGTGTAAATGGTTTGCGTCTATCAAAGTTCCCGATGGTCATTCTTCAAACTATACGAGATTTGTATCTATGAAAGATTTGAGACTTATTGGAATGAAGACTCACGATTGTCATGTGCTTCTACAACAAATGTTACCTCTCGCCTTGCGTGGAATTTTGTCACCCGATGTGAGATTTGCAATATCCAAGATATGTGTATTCTTCAACTCGATTTGCTCGAAGGTTATTGATCCTACTCGGTTGGATTCCATGCAATCGGAGTTGGTAAAAACTCTATGCATGCTAGAGAAGTTTTTCCCACCTTCGTTTTTTGACATCATGATTCACTTAACTGTTCACTTGGTACGTGAAGTGAAATTATGTGGGCCCGTATTTTTACGTTGGATGTATCCAATCGAACGTTACATGAAAGTGTTGAAGAGTTATG
Source organism: Urtica dioica subsp. dioica (assembly GCF_054948205.1). Classification (NCBI taxonomy): domain Eukaryota; kingdom Viridiplantae; phylum Streptophyta; class Magnoliopsida; order Rosales; family Urticaceae; genus Urtica; species Urtica dioica. The sequence continues at coordinate 26,154,751 of NC_142759.1, read as the reverse complement.
TGAAGAACTACAATAGACCGGAATGGAGCATAGTAGAAAACTATATAGCCGAGGAGTCCGTTGAATTTTGTTCGGAGTATTTAACTAATGCAGACGCGATTGGGTTGCCAAAGAACACAAGTCATGAATCAAAAGCTTTATCTACAGGTATGTTTTCTGACACTTTCTTTTGTGTATTTAACTTATTCATGAGAGGACCACTACTTATATGAGTGGTTATGTATAGGTACTTATTCTATCGTCAACCGGAAAGAGTGGGAGCAAGCCAGTCTCCATGTCTTGCATAACGTTTCCGAGGTCACGCCGTTTGTGGACATTCATTTGAAAGAATTGAGGGCAAATGATCCAAAAAGAGCTAAAAATGAAAAATGGTTACAAGAAGAGCACAATCGTTTGTTTCAGAAGTGGCTTGGAAAACGATTATTTCAAGAATCAGGACATTCAGGAACGTTGAGCAAAATAGTTAATGGTTACAAGGTACACTGCTTGGTCTGTTAATGGTTTTACTTTTTACACCAAAGAAAGAGACAACAAGCATCCCGTTCAAAATAGTGGTGTTACATTACTTGCTGAAGCATTACACGTTTCTTCGGCAAAGGATAAAAATCCAAAAAAAGCTTTTATGAACTATTATGGGTACATTGAAGACATTTGGGAACTTGATTATTGTGGGCTACGAATAGCTTTGTTTAAGTGCAAATGGGCAGACAACAATCATGTTAAAGTTGATAAAGACGGAGTTACGATTGTCGACTTTCGACGTACAAGTTACGAGAATGATTAATTTATTTTGGCCTCACAAGCAACTCAAGTGTTTTACGTACCAGAACCCGTCAATCCAGATTTGTCATTAGTGGTTCACATGAAAGCGAGAACTATTGAAGAAGATGAAGACGACAACATGTCTAATATCCCCCCATTCACATCCGGCTTGCCACTTGTTGATGAAGAGATCGAAGATTTTGATGATGATGATGTTTCTCATTTACATCGTTCGGATATCAATCATATTTTAGTGTGAAAACAAAAAAAAATATGTATTTTAGTTTATTTTATGATATATACTTTATATAATTATTGTTAATATCCTGTTGATAAATACTAATATGGCCGCTTCCAAGACTATAAAACGTCAAGGCTTAATATTCCGCCGCGGCCATGATAACTCGCCGCGGCCATAATGAAAACACGCTGCGGCCAATAGACCAACTGGCCGCGGCGAAATAAGTTCCAGAGTCTATGTTTTTTTAGGAACCCACTTCGCCGCGGCCATGTACAAAACAAGCCGCGGCCAAGATGTCTCGCCGCGGCCAATAGAACACCTGGCCGCGGCGAAATAAGTTCCAGAGTCTATGTTTTTTTAGGAACCCACTTCGCCGCGGCCATGTACAAAACACGCCGCGGCCAAGATGTCTCGCCGCGGCCATGTACAAAACACGCCGCGGCCAAGATGTCACGCCGCGGCCAATAGAACACCTGGCCGCGGCGAAATAAGTTCCAGAGTCTATGTTTTTTTAGGAACCCACTTCGCCGCGGCCATGTACAAAACACGCCGCGGCCAAGATGTCTCGCCGCGGCAAATAGAACACCTGGCCGCGGCGAAATAAGTTCCAGAGTCTATGTTTTTTTAGAAACCCAATTCGCCGCGGCCATTTATAAACACGCCGCGGCGAAGATGACTCGCCGCAGCCAAAACAACATGTGGCCGCGGCTAATGTCTTCTTCATCGGGGAGAATCTATAGTTATTACTTTTTAATCTGAAGTAATATCAAACACAATCAATACATAAATTTTAAATACTCAAATCATCCATTCAATACCATAACAAGTCTCAAACATAAATTCATACAATACCATAACGAGTCTCAAACACAAATTAAAATCTGAAACAAGTATCAAACACACATAAAGACATAAATATTTAAGTCTCACACACATAAAAAAAAGATGAAAACAATTATTAAACTTAGAAGGTTTCAAAAAACACATAAAAAAATTTACTCGTTGTCGTCGTTGTCATTCGTAGGTGGTTGTGGTGGTGGTGGTGGTGGCCCCGGGTACTGAGGAGGTGCCATATGCGGTGGCCATTGCGGTGCTTGGGCCTGATAGTATGTGTATTGAGGATATGGAGGAAACCGGTATTGATTCTCCTGATTGATGTCCCATCGACCAATCATCTCGTTCAATCCTTCGAAAGCCGCGGCGCCATATTGTCCTTGTTGGTACATGTAATCTTGGGTGTGTTGATACCCGCCAACGAGATAGTGGCTACACCGAGCAATGTACTCTTGGGTGGCGGGATCATACCCCGGAGGTGGTTGTAAACACAACAGTGGCTCGTTGAGTGACGGTTCATCCTCATCTTCTTCATCCTCTTCCTCCTCTTCCGGCTCTTTGACAATGTATCTCTCGATCGTCTTGTCATTAATAGGCGCCCCACACTTCTTGGTTGTGTCGTGTTTTGCGCCTCCAACACCGGCATTCAGACACAATCCGTAGATGATTGATGGATACGGCAACCCATTTTTGATATTCTTGTAGTCGATTCTCTTCATCCAATTGTAGATGAATCGACCGACGTTGATGGTGTTACCACGAATGATACAAAACAAAAGATGGACATGTTCCTCGTCGAGACGGGTGAAGTGCTTTATCGGAAAGAGACGGGAGCAAATGAAATAAATCCACGTTTTTGCGAGCCTGTAAATTAAACACCGTTATATTTAAAACATGCAATTAATAGAAAAAATAAACACCGTTCTATTTAAAACATACAATAGATAAAATAATACACGCAAAAAAGAAGAAAAGTCTAACCTCGTCAGTGATTTACGGAAAAGCTTTCTAACTCCTTTGTCCATGACCCAATTCTCTCCTGGAGTAGTCAACACACTCAACATTTCATCGAGATTAGGATTTCTCAACCATTGTCGATAACCCTCATTCTCGAATTCGATGTCCGGGGTTCCTAGCAATGCGTTGATGGCTCCGACACTATAATCAACGTCTACACCACGAACCGTCACCACATCATCCTCGTGATCTGGTAAGTTCGCGTAGAATTCGTACATGAGCGTAACGTTTGCTTTGTGCTCGGGTGTGGCACAAAATTTTCTCCAAGAGAAACCTTCGATGGTATTGTTGATTTGAGACCCTATAGGCGTGGTTGAGCTCACCTTCAACCCCCGTTCAAAGATCGGACTTCGTTGAACGAGGATGTCGTAGCGTTCTTCTGCGGCCTTGCTAGTGAATACCCGACTATTATAATCCACTACGGGTTCGGGTTCGGCTTGACGAGACCTCTTTTTTTTGTTTGTGGGGGGGCGAGAAGAGCTAGGGGCGGCTTCTTTGTGACCGGCGGTTGTCTTTGAACGGCCCATTTTCACCTAATTGAACAAATCATTTCAAACTCAAATTCAACAACATTTTCAAAGAATAAATCATCTTCAACACGAAATTAAACTCAATTCAACACTAAATACATATAAAAACACATTATATTCAAATAAATAAAACATAAAACTCATCACAAACACAAATTCAAACTCAAATCCGACCTCAATTTAACTACAATATCAAAATACAACTCATTTTAAATTTAAAATAACATTATACCCAAAATCATAAATTAGAACAAAAAACCCAAAATAAAAAACCCTAATTTCGGCCAAATCTACACCCCCAATATCATAAATTACAACCAAAATCAACCAAAATCATAAATTAGTTTATAAATCACACAAAGTATTCATAAAAATTAGGATTTTGATATGAAATTGAGATAAAAACATACCTTGATAAAAGAATTTGGTGGGAGAGAGAGCAAGGGAGGCGACACCGAGAGAAAGAAAGAAGAGCACGGCGAGATTTTGCTTCGGCGAGGAGGGCGGCGAGATTTGGCGGCGGCGAAATGGCGGCGAAGTTTCAAGGTTGGTTTGGGAGGAGAAATGGCACAGAATCGGCCGAAATGAAGGTCTGAGGTGAGAGAAAGTGTAAAAAATGAAAAAAGAAATCGAAATGAGGCTTTTATAGTGAAGCCCTAAAATTTTTTACGACATTTCGCCGCGGCGAGTTGCAGCCTTCGCCGCGGCGAAATGTCGTAAAAAATTTCAACAACGGGTTATTGTCCCGTTGTGGAATCGATTCGCCGCGGCGACTCATAAGTTTCGCCGCGGCGAGATGTCTGACTTCATACCTTTCCCACAACGGTACAGTGTATCGTTGTGGAAAAGTTTGGCCGCGGCGAGTTTGAGCCTTGGCCGCGGCGAGATCCAACAACGGGTCACTGTACCGTTGTGGAATGTCCAGAATTCCACAACGGTACTACAGTACCGTTGTGGAATCATAAAGATTCCACAACGGTACTGTGGTACCGTTGTGGAATCCTGGATATTCCACAACGGTACGGTATCCCGTTGTTGAATCTTGGACATTCCACAACGGTACGACTGTACCGTTGTGGAAGCATATAGATTCCACAACGGTACTGTGTTCCGTTGTGGAATTTCCGTTGTGTAATCCAACATTTGTAGTAGTGTATCGTCAACTCCTCGTCCCGGCTTGAAAACGTCGCTTAGAGTTTCTTCGCCTCTCCCAAAACGGTCTCTGAAGTCTGTTCGGCTTTCTCCCGAGACGCTTTCTCGACCATCAATTCTGAACTCAGCCGAGCTGCCTCCTCGTGGGCCGGCTTCAGCTCCGCCTTGAGTTCCTCGAACACCTGGGTAGGACGAGCGCTCGCCAGCGCAATGATGTGCTCAGTATCAGCACGATCCATGTTGCGCATGTACCTCAACAGGTCTCGGAGGATGTGGTCTCTTCGTTCATGGCGCGCGAGCATCTGGGATAATAAATAACATAAGAAAAAGTGGCTCAACAACTTATACAAATGAAAACGACTAAAAAATGAAGATGGGTCTTACCTTGCGAGCATCGCCGATCTCGTGCTGAAAATGCTCCATGTCTCCGACCATGAGGAGACCCTTGAAATCTTTCAGGGAGGATTCCAAAATTCCTTGGGAACACTGATCCCTCACCTCGGCCGCCTCCGCAAGGAGCATCGACTCCGATTCTTCCTCGGGCCCTGACACATGAGCACGCTTAGAGTGGGAAGATGAATCAGGTGTCTTTGATGACTAGGGTAAATTGTTGGAGGAGCACGCCTCATGTCTCACCGGGGGAAGAATTTTCGTGTGTGACTTTCCCTGATGAGCCACAATCCGTGAGTGGGCCCCGACGACAACATCGAAGGAAGGCAAGGTTCTCGGTAGCGTCGCGCGGGAATGTTCCGGAGCCATGTTACCTATCACGAAACATCAATGGTCATTGCAAAAAAGACGTAAACATAGAAATATCACATAAGATATCATACCCACGACTCAGGAATGGGTCTTGGAGTCCTCCTCCACAGACTCCGATTTTGAAGGCGCCTCGTCACGAGAGGAAAACCGTCGAGATACAGGGATGGTAGAGACAAACCATTCAGTAGTCACAATCAGGTCTAGAGAATCGGAAATCGACCCATGCCGTCTCGAGTCTGGGATTCCCTTGACCACGAGCGCGAGCTCAGAATTTTCGACCTCACCATCAGCTAGGAAGTCGATCACGGGCCCGAAGATGAAAGGTGCCATCCTAATGGCGGACTCTGACACCCACACCCAAGGATATCGGTACTTCGTGGTGACCTTCTTGAGGATGGCAAAGTGATTGTGATGTTGGAGTTTGTAGAAGAACGGGCTTTCCAGTGACGCAGTGAATAGACACTAGGTTCTTGATGTCATCGATAGTTACAGCCCTCTTCTTCGCACGATGAAGCATCATATGGGATGAGGCGATCAAACGGTAAACAGGTGGAGACATCTGAGATGCGTGCACATTCACTCAAACTAGCAAGTCTTGGATCACTAATTGAAAAGGTAGCTGAAGGCCCCCACTGAGGCTCGCCTAGTGAACGGCGGCAAACCCCTCTCATGGACGAGTAGAAAGATTGTCTGACAATAAACGCATGAGGGATATGGATTCCGGGATGCCATATCGTTATCTCCGCTTCCTAAAGCTGGCGAGGGAAATGGTACTCCGGGTTTCAACGCCGAAACAATCAAAGTCTCCGTAGATCACCGATTCTTCGACTGGAAAAGATAGAGCCTGGGCAAATTCCTTTCTAGCGGTCAACAAACAAACGCCTTCAATATCATCGATGGTGGCCTCCTCATTGGGGGAACAATCCCGAGAAACACCACGCGAGCTCCTTAAAGATGTCGGCAATCACTTGGTCACCCGACGGCCCTTCGGAGAACCCCGGACTCTCGCCTGACGGGCCCATGGCCTGATCAGTCTCACCCGATGGCCGATCAGCCATGGGACTTAAGACAGACGGCCGATCGGCCAATGGATGACCGGCCACAATACTTGGCAAGAGGAGACGCAACAGACAGCAGATCGGCCAGTGGCCGATTGGCAATGGGAGTCACGTCGGACGGCCGCTCGACCAATGTCGAGTCGGCCGGTTCGAGAAGATCAAGGAAGGACTCACCCGGGTCATCTTATGTGCGCTCTTCGGCCGAGTCGCCCGAAGCTGTGTCGCCCGAACCTTGCATGCCACATACTGTGCGTGCGCCGTCTGTTTGGGCCGCCCAATATCTGCGCCGCCAGTGTGACACCCGGATAGCCCGGCGCTGGCCCACCTTGTGCTTTTTGGGCGTCTGCCCAGTTGGGGACCGTGTCCGGCACCTTTTCCAGACCGACTTCCTCGGGTGTCGAGGGCGCCGTCAGAGAAATCCCAAATCCAAGCGAAGATGATCATGGTGGGATATCTTGAGGAAAGAAAATTGATTCTAAAATCCATCCATGTCAATACAAAGGGTGGATAAAAGAGAGAGGAAATCTTCTTCGAGTGTCTCACTTGGTGTAGGACGGTCAGAGGAACCCATGAGCATGTGAAAAAGATGACGAGCTTGGGAATGTGCGAATTGGAAAAAAATAATATTGAAATAAAAATGTAGGCCGAGACTCCTCGTACATTTTTTCATGACCAACTACTCCAACATAAGCGAGGTGATGATCCTAGCAGGATCTCCTCGGGCTAGAAGGATTGGCTCGTAAATTTTGAGTTTATCGTTCGAATTATATCCAAGGACAAACTCGAGGGGCTAATGTTGTTGGCTCGTTCCGGACCGCCAAGGACAGAGCAATCACGATGACTCTCTGGATGTCCAGTCCCGAGCAGCCGGTCCCAAGCGGCCTTTCTCGGCCGTCCATTCTCGGGCAGCTAGTCCCGGATGAGCAATCTCGGACGGCTACTCCCAGGCGGGTTGGTCTGGTCGGCCATTCTATGATCGAAAGTCCCGGGCGGCCATTCCCGAGAGGCTAGACCAGGCCCGGTCGGCTAGTCCCGGACGATCATTCCTAGGCGGCATATGCCTGGCTGGCCCTTTCCGGTCTACCGGCCTCGGTCTACCAATGGTTGGTTGAACGGCTTGCACGCCCAAGTCCATGCTTGAGGCAAGGGAGAAGGACCACCGAGTCTATAAATACAAACCTCGACTCCAAGCACAGGGTAATTGGAATTTGAGGTACGAAATTCTGTCGAATCTCCGAGTCACTCGTTTCACCCATCTTTGGTCTCTAAACCCCTAAACACCCTAAACCTTTATCTCTCACCTCAATCCTACCAGTGTTGAGCGTCAGAGAGGTAAACAGAGGAAATCCCTCTGTTTTCCCCTTTGTAGTTCATCGTTTCAATTTCTTTCAGGATCAACGAAGGATGAGAAAGACCAATCACAACTAGGGAGACCTTAAGATACCGAGTTCAGGACACTCAGGCTCGAACACGATCACTTGGTCTGGCCTTGGATCGAACCTTTTGGAGCCTCTAAATCGTTGTCCAGAAATGAGCGACAACAGTTCTTGATGTGTTAGATGAGGAAAAAATGGTGTTCTTGAGGTTATGGGTGAAGAATGTACCCATGTGTTGCTCTTCGAATTTGTGTTTTTCTAGAGAAAGGAAGGTGAATGGGAATTTGTGTAGAGGTTTAGTATGAAAGTGGTGGTCTCTCCGTTGCGTCACAAAATAATGAGTTTCATAGAGTTTTTGAGGTGTAAGGGTGTGTTTGAATGAGTTGTGGGGCCATTTTTGGGTTTTATGGTAAAAGAGATTGGGATGGGTTGGTTTGGTCACGAGTTTGGTTCATTTTTGGCCTGACAAGATTGTTGCTGGGCCGATAGGAGAGGGTGCAAGGGTTTTTGTGTCGGTAGGTGAGCTGGCCGATCTTGAAATGTGGTTGGGCTAAGGTTTTTGGCCAAATGGCGAGTTGGCCGACCTAGAAAGGAACAGGGCCAAGGTTCCCGGGTGGCAGGTGAGCTGGGCGGCCCAAAAAGTGGCAGGGTGGGTTGGCTGGCCGGTAGAGGCTTTGACCACGGTTCTCGACATGACATAATGGTTGTCCGGGCCGCTTGCACTCTAATCCTAGTTCCTAGCCCGATAAGGAGGTTAACTGGCCAGTGGAGGCTGTTGCTGTGGCTGTAGTTCCCAACCAAGAAGAAGTGTTGGTTGGGCCGATGATCATAGATCTGCCTTGGGATCCATGTCGTGATCATGGACTCGTCATTGAATCCTTGTCACGTGTCTGTTTTGCTCTTTGGTGGTCAGATTACAGTGCCAGAAAATGACTCATTAACATATAGTTATTCTCAAATCGTATGCATGTGTAAACTTATAAATTATATAAATAATTTGCTCTCATAGATAAATAATATATAATTTGCATATAGATGACTAATAATAATAATATATAATTCTAATTCATCCAACCAAAGAAAATTACCGTTACGATACTGCGACTTCAATTTTATTAGTTTATCGTTTACCTTCCGAGGTATACCGTAGTAAGTGTCAAAATTTTATTGCGAGATATTACATAAATAAATAAATTAACATAAACGATATTATCGGTATTTGCTCAAATAATTTTTGTATCTGGAGAATTTGTTAAAAAAATTGCAGTATTTGCGATTGTTTTTGTGATATTTACGAAATTTTGGAAAAGTGAAGACGTTTACAAAATATGCTTGAACCTCTACCGTGGGCTTGCGGGCTTTGGGGATCTGCGCGGAAAATGTAAAATTTTAGCCCATGCTTTCCACTATTTTTATGATTATAAAAATAATTATATATTTAATTTAATTTGTATTTCATTACTGATAGGATTAATTAATAATAAAAATACTTACTCCAGAATAGTATCATTGTCTTGATTAATATCACTTAAAATGGGTTAACTCTCACTTTATGTTAGTACAAATAAGAAATTATAATTTATGTTAAAAGTTTCATAATTATTTAATATACTTTATTTCATTAGATAATAATTTTTTTTTTAAAAATATACTATATATTTTATCTCTTATCACATTTTTTTTTATAGATTGTAATATTTCAAAGTTGTTTTTTTTAAAGGTAGAATGAGTCTCCTCAAAACCTCCTGAATCATTCCTTTTCAAAGCTGTTGACAAATCGACGCTCGGGCTTATAATAAATGTAATTTTTTAAAATAAGATGGACTTATATACACATTAGTTCTATCTTTGAAGTAATTTATTTTCTTTAGATGAGCAAATTTCACTAAATAAATTGGTTATATCTAAAATATTTAACGTAAATAGTGAATATGAATATACTTATCAAAATAAAAATGCATATATATAGCGTGTGTGTGTGTTTTAATTTAGTTTGTCCATTGATAACTTGCTGTTTTGTTTATTTAAATTGATTTACTGTTTTGGGGTTTGATTTTCATTTGGTTTCTTTCTCGTAATAAGGACAAGGTAAGTGAGTCGGAATAAAAAAGCAAGAGACAGGTCTTTAGGAATTTTCTCATATTTTATTTTCATTATTTTGTATTTAATTTACTTTATGAAAAAACCGCATAATAATTAGTTAAAGCATTATTTTGTATGTTCCATATAATATTAACATCAATGATTTTTAGCTATGATGTATTATTAAAGCATTCAATGGACATGGTGTACTACACCCAAATTTAAACCGAAATTTTGAGAATTCGTGACCAATCGGTAACGAAATTATAAAATTTGTGATCAATCAGTCATAAAATCGGAGAATTTTGTGACCAATGTGTCAAGAAATTTTCAGATTTCACGGTCGATTTTCATTTAGGGTATTATAATATTTTCACAACTCATTTAGTAATAGACGTGTCAAATTTTGCTTGAGAAATTTCAAATTATAGACCTCGTAATTAACAAAAAAATCTAGAATGGACCTGTTATATAGAAAACATCTTAAGCTGAAATTTTATCTACTTTTTTTTTGGGAAAAATACCCCTACATACAATTCTTTCAAAAAATTAAATTTATTACGTCTATATCTCTCTAACACTCTTAGTTTTAACTCTTTTGACAAACTCCGACGAGATGATTTCCTACGATCTCCGACGATCTCTTGCGAACATGAGCAAATGTTATTTTAAAAAAAAAATTATATTCATTTTTTACTCTAGTATGGAAGAAAATGTTGAGTTTCATCACAAATCATTTTAAACCATCGCAAACTATCGTAAAAATGGAAGAACATATATTTTTTTTAGCAACAACGACTCTTTTGGAGTTGCTTTGCTTTAATTTTAAAAACTTTACTTTTTGCAATTTTATTATTCTTGTCAACAGCTATACTCCAAAAAAAAGTCGTTATTAATTTCAATAACTCTCGATCATTTGCGGTTAGTTGCGATGATTTGCGATAGTTTGCGATTATATATGATTATTTGCGGTGAATTTCACGGGTTAAAATGCTTTTAGGGAAATTTTGTCTAAAAAAATGGACAGAAGTCCTGTTTAAGATATTAATAGGATAATATGTCTAGTCTTGATGTTTTATTAATTAGGAGGTCTATAATATGAGATTTTTCTTTACTTTATAATTGATTTGCTAAAGTGTCATGAGATTCGTAATATTTATTTCAAAATATTCCTGTCTACTATATACGTATTTTTTATAAGCCAAATTGATTATAATATGAGTTAATAGTTTCAAGACGTAATTTCTTTTATTATTTAAATACAAATTCCGATTTTGATAGATATAACATTTTTTATGATAAAATATAATATAGTTGAATTGAGATTACTCACCGGCTAAAATGTTATGTTGCAGTCTAAAATTTTATATATATATATATATATATATATATATATATATATATATATATGCTATATACATAGAATAACCTCAATTTGTTTTAATATAGAGAACTTTATGATAATTCACATGGTATCGGAGCTCATAAAATTTAAACCGAATTTCGGTTCAAATCGTTGAGATTTGGCTCAAAATAAGCGAACCCGGGAACCCCTATTTTAAAGAAGCATATTAGGAATCCCATATTAAAAAGATAATGGGAACTACATAGTTTATGAACATGAAGTATAACCTTTTTTTTTTTTTTTTTTTTTTTTTTAATTTTCAATTAATTTTTAGATAGAATTCCAGAAAATTTTCACCATATGTATGTATGTATGAATGCTAAACAAGTAGGCAACGTGAACTTGAGAAATTAATTCGGGTATAGAAGTGCATCATAATCAAAACAATTAAATCAATATTAACTTATCAGAAATCTGAATAGAAATTATATTTTGTAGACTTCAAAACTAGCTAACTATCAAGATTAGGCTCGTTGCGTGTATTCTATCTAAAACTAGATTTTTGTCACATTTTAGACAATAATACCCATCCAAACAATGTTGTCACTACTCTATCTCTCTAACTCTCATGGTTCTCTTTTTTACGAGGACCTCCGACGATCTTCGATGATTTTCAATGTTCGACGAATGCGGGAAAAATTAATTTTAAAAAATCATTTTTGTTCTAATTTTTGACTGATCATCGAAGAAAACATTGAATATCATCGCAGACCATATCACAAATATCAAATATAATCACAAATAAATTGGATTTTGGACAGCATCGACTCTTTTTGTAGTCGTTTTTGCCCAATAGAGTCGGTGTTCCTCAAAGTTCCAATTTATTTACGATTCTTTGTGATTATTTACAATAGTTTGTGATTGTTAGCGATTATTCGTGATGAAATTTAAATATTTTTGTCAGTTTAGGAACAACGACTTTTTGATGTTGCTTTAAAGAGTCGTCGTTGCTTTAAAGATTTTAACAGCTCTATACCATTGTAAAAGCCTCTATTACGTGTATCGTTGTAGAAGCTTTTATCACATTTTAGACAATAAAATACACCTCCAAATAATGTTCTAAGTTCTCTAACTGTTGGAATTGATCTAGGGTTAAGAAAAGATTTAATGCTTCGAGCAAGTGGCGGAAAATAAAAATTTTCTTTAAACAAGTAAAACGTTTTTACTAACCTAGACAAAGAGCAAGCACATGTTATTATTAAAACTATCTAAGAGCGATTACGCGTTTACTAACCTTTATGAAGCTTGAGCATTGAAAAGCTTGTGGAGGTTGAATCGCTCGTCTCCCCACGCAGCTCGTCTTTCTTCGTTCTTCGAGAACTCGAGTAACCACTAAAGTTTCTATCACATAAATCACTCGAGGTAAGATGGAATAAGTATGTGTGCACTTTTAAATACGACGACTCAAGAACAAGTCTTAGATTCGAAGAGCTAAAACAAACGCTAGGTCAAATGTGGACCTAGGTGCCGAAACAAAAACGAAAAGGAAAAGAGAGAGAGAGAGAGAGAGAGAGAGAGAGAGAGAGAGAGAGAGAGAGAGAGAGAGAGAGAGAGAGGTGGCTACTTAGTCTAGAGAGAGAAGCTCTCAATCTCTAAAATTGTGGGATGAGAAACAATAAGAATGAGGGCTCTATTTATAGGCGAAGGATTACCTTCAAAAATATAGTTTCCTCTTCTATAGAATATCACATATTCATGAGCAAATATTGCCCCTTTTCCTCTTTTGTTTCCTCTTTTGTTTTGCTTCTCTATCACCTTGTGTTTGCCGCCCATCTCCTTTCCATGCAGAGGAAATTTGTTTCCTCTTTTTCTTTTGGCAAGTGTCTTCATACATTAATGCACAAAATTAGTCTCTCTTTCTCCTTGTGTTGGACGAGTAGCATGCATCTAGAAGGAGCTAGCTTCTAGATGTTTCTTCATTTGTTCATGACAACATAAGAAAAACCCATTAAGAATTTTCAAGTAAAATTCCATGAAATGAAATTAATCCTCAAGACCCAAATTCTTTAACTTGGCAGTGTGGTTTAATTCATTGTCATCATATGACAATGTGAAAAAAACTTATTTATTGACATTCATTTTGTCCTATGTCCAAAAAGACAAAATACCCTTTAGATAATTTCGTAAAACTTGTCTAGTTCTAGTTTTGACTTAGCTTCTAGTTTAACTAATCCTACTCGAAATGACTTGTGACAGTGACCTCATGGATCCAAATGAGCAAAGTTTAACTAACATACATGGACTCAAAAGTTCACAAACCTTTTCCAAGTTTACTTTAATGTCAGCTGACTCCACAAAAGAGTTGATAATGAGAATCTCTCGGTTCAAATGAATTTATTTTCTACTCAAGAATTCAACTTAATTGTGATGAGTGGATCCGTTGAATATTATTTATGTTTACCCTTCATGAATATCATTAGCTAGATGTGTTGTCAATGGTGCCCACAAGAAGAGTTGTAGTCTTTACATTGTACATTTGATGTAATAAAGTCTCATGAAGACTCTTGCTTGTAATTACTTATTCATTAATAAAAAGTTGAAACGTTCATTCATTCCTCCTTGTCTGTTTGAAGCTTTATGATAAAACATTAGTCTTTAGTCCATAAACAAACTAAACAACTTACGAAGAGACAAATGTATATTTGCATAAACAAACTCTTCGTAGTTTGCTTAAAATGATATATTCGCAGTCTAAGGGTCAAAGGACTATTGACCTCAGTACGATTGTTAGGAGAACCTATGATGTCTGGTTATAGGGCATTGAGAGTTGGAGACTCTATAGTTCTTCTAGGTATCTTCCGAAGGTACTGAATTGACCAGTGCACTTCTAGAGACAAGATAAGAACAAACCATTTAACCTCTTATGTCTCGAAGTCACTACGTATGAATTGCATCATGCTTACCTTAATCCTGAAATGAGACATGCCATTTCACAACTTACGTATTCTCATTTGAGAAAGTCAGAGTTCGGGCTCACTATGTGATTCCGAACTGGGCCTATTGGTGAAGTACTAAGTTGTGAGAATGTCATGAGTAACTTTGCGAAGTTCTCATAGATATGGAATTCATGTACAAGATTGCTGAAATGCAATGTATATCACTTCATGCTTTGTTCCTTGGAGTGTGAATAAATGAACTGACCAGTGTCCAAATTGAGTCTTGACTCTTTTGGATGAAACAATGTTACTTGTTAGCTCCTCGTCAATACATTGTTTCTAACTTATTCACAAGCGACAAAGGAGTTGAGGAAATAACAGCAAGAAGGGTAAAATGGTAATTTTTGTAAATCCAGACTAGCTGATGATATTCATGACGGGTAAGCATAGATAATATTCAGTGGATCCACTCATTACAATTAGGTTGAATTCTTGAGTAGAAAATAAATTCATTTGAACCGAGAGATTTTCAGTGTCAACTCTTTAGTAGAATCAGTTGACATTAAGCTAAACTTGGAAAAGGTTTGTGAACTTTTGATTCCACGTGTTTAGCTCAAGCTTTGTTCATTTGGATCCATGAGGTCACTGTCACGAATCACATCGAGTAGGAATAGTTAAACTAGAAGCTAAGTCAAAACAAAAACGAGACAAGTTTTACGAAAATGATCAAAAGGGTATTTTTGTCTTTTGAGACATAGGATGAAATGAATGTCAATTTTTTTTTGACAAGGTCATTTAATGAAATGTTTCACTCGGCCAATATTAGTCTTATTGGGCCTTGTGGATTAATTTCATTTCATAAGAATTTTATTAAAAATTCTTAATGGGCCTTTTTCATATTGTCATGAACAAATGAATGAGCTTCTAGAAGCCCCTTCTAGAATTGAAATAGGCGCCCAACATACCCAAAGAAAGAGAGAATATTTTCTGCATGAATGTATGAAGATACTTGCCAAAAGAAAAAGAGGAAACAAATTTCCCCTAAGAGGAAATCAATGTGGGCGCCCAAGAGAAGTCAAGGGAGAAGCAAATAAAAGAGGAAACAAATCCAAGGACTTGCATGGAAAGTCTTGGCCGTGTGCCTCATGAAAGAAAAGGGGAAATTGGCTCATGAATATGTGATATTCTATAGAAGAGGAAACTACCTTATTGAAGGTGAGACCTCTCATATAAATAGGAACCTCATTCCACATATTTCAATCATCCAAGTTTTAGAGATTTGAGAGCTTCTCTCTCTAGCTTGGCCGAACTCCTCTCTTTCTCTCTCTCTAGATATTTTTCGTTTTTGTTTTGGCACCTAGGTCCTCATTTGACCTAGTGTTTTAGCTCTTCGACTTCAAGACTTGTTCTTAAGTCGTAGTGTTTAAAAGTGCCCACACACTAATTCCTTTTTCTCTCGAGTGATTTAGTGATAGAAACATTCGTGGTTGCTCGAGTTGCCAAGGAAGTATGAGAGACGTGCTGCGAGGGGAGACGAAAGATGCAACCTTTTCCAAAAGCTTCTCAACGTTCAAGCTTCTAAAAAAGGTTAGTAATCTTTAAATGCTCATATTAGTTTTTATTTACATGTGCTTGCTCTTTGTCTAGGTTAGTAAAATCGTTTTACTAGTTAAAAGAAAATTTTTAAAATTCCGCCGCATACCGAAGTGTTAAACTTTTTCTTAAACCCTAGATCAATTCCAAGAAGATGGAGTTTACAAAAATACCATTTTACCCTTCTAGCTGTTATTTCCTCAACTCCTTTGTCGCTTGTGAATAAGTTAGAAACCATGTATTGACGAGGAGCTAACAAGTCACATTGATTCATCCAAAAGAGTCATGACTCAATTTGGACACTGGCCAGGTCATTTATTCACATTCCAAAGAACAAAGCGTGAGGTGATATACATTGCATTTCAGCAATCTTGTACATGAATTCCATATCTATGAGATTTTCACAAAGTTACTCATGACATCTTCATAACTTAGTACTTCACCAATAGGTCTTATTCAGAATCAAAACTAGTTTTGTACAAATTCAATTCAAGTAAATTTTTCAAAAATCAAAACATTTTAATCTTTCACATTATGTTTATTATCTTATGAAAAAAAATTTTGCTTAAGGAAATTTTCTCATTAGAGTTCTATAACTCATGGAGTGGGGTCCGAAATCCGGAATTCTAAAAAAACTGGACTTTCGGAACAGCCGCGCTCCTCAGAGTAAAATCGCCATAACTGGCGGCTCCGACATCCTTGTGACCTTTTTCTTAGCAACTGGCTTTCATGGTTTTCATGTGATTATCGGTACTCTTTTCTTGATCATATGTGGTATTCGCCAATATCTTGGTCATCTGACCAAGGAGCATCACGTTGGCTTTAAAGCTGTTGCATGGTACTGGCATTTTGTAGACGTTGTTTAGTTATTCCTATTTGTATCTATCTATTGGTGGGGAGGCCTTGAATTTGATTTAAGAATCATTAAATTTCAAATTATGAGAAGAGAGTTATGCCACTTTTACTGTGGCTTTTTATCGAGCTCGAAGAAAATTGGAAATAATTAAAGTTTGGACTTGAGTGCAAAAGAATCGAGTGTAACGGAACGTTTTAGAGAGTAGTTAAAGCTTTTATATGTGTTTTATTAACATGGTAATAACATAGTATAAAAGCAAATAACAACAAACATAAAATGAATCGAGTAAATAAACGAAACTAGCAAGACAATATAACTAGTCATTAATTTACCCAAAAATTTCTCAAACTTTAAAAACACGTTTTTCATTATAAAAAATTAAAAACTTTTAGAACTTATTCTAATGTGTTTTAATAACATCCCAAGGTCATAGAAAATCAACATGATTTTTAATTTAAAGAAAAGAGTAATAAATTAAAAAAAAAATCTAAGGTAACAATCATAACTTGTCAAAAAACGAGTAATCTTTCGAAAACGATTTTCAAGCTCATAGTTTAAATCACATGTACATGCTTATCTTTGACCATAGCTCTGATACAATTTGTTGGAATTGATCTAGGGTTAAGAAAAGGTTTAACGCTTCGAGCAAGCAACGGAAAATAAAATTTTTCTTTAAACAAGTAAAATGTTTTTACTAACCTAGACAAAGAGCAAGCACATGTTATTATTAAAACTATCTAAGAGCGACGCGTTTACTAACCTTTATGAAGCTTAATCGTTGAAAAGCTTGTGGAGGTTGAATCGCTCGTCTCCCCACGCAGCTCGTCTTTCTTTGTTCTTCGAGAACTCGAGTAACCACGAAAGTTTCTATCACATAAATCACTCGAGGTAAGAAGGAATAAGTGTGTGGGCACTTTTAAACACGACGACTGAAGAACAAGTCTTAGAGTCGAAGAGCTAAAACAAACGCTAGGTCAAATGGGGACCTAGGTGCCAAAACAAAAATGAAAAAGGAAGAGAGAAATAGGGAGAGGGGGCGACCACTTAGTCTAGAGAGAGAAGCTCTCAATCTCTAAAATTGTGGGATGAGAAACAATAAGAATGAGGGCTCTATTTATAGGAGAAGGATTACCTTCAAAAAGTTAGTTTCCTCTTCTATAGAATATCACATATTCATGAGCAAATATTGCCCCTCTTCCTCTTATGTCACACGGCCAAGAAGAGCTTCTAGAAGCCCTTGGATTTGTTTCCTCTCTTTTTTTGCTTCTCTCTTGCCTTGTGTTTGCTGCCCATCTCCTTTCCATGTAAAGGAAATTTGTTTCCTCTTTTTCTTTTGGCAAGTATCTTCATACATTAATGCACAAAATTAGTCTCTCTTTCTCCTTGTGTTGGACGAGTAGCATGCATCTAGAAGGAGAATCTAGATGTTTCTTCATTTGTTCATGACGACATAAGAAAAGCTCATTAAGAATTTTCAAGTAAAATTCCATGAAATGAAATTAATCCTGAAGGCCCAAATTCTTTAACTTGGCAGAGTGGTTTAATTCATTTTCATCATATGACAATTTCAAAAAACTTATTTATTGACATTCATTTCGTCCTATGTCCAAAAAGACAAAATACCCTTTAGACAATTTCATAAAACTTGTCTAGTTCTTGTTTTGACTTACTTTCTAGTTTAACTAATCCTAATCGAAATGACTTGTGACAGTGACCTCATGGATCCAAATGAACAAAGCTTGAGCTAACATACTTGGACTCAACATTTCACAAACCTTTTCCAAGTTTAGCTTAATGTCAACTTACTCCACTAAAGAGTTGACACTGAGAATCTCTCGGTTCATATTAATTTATTTTCTACTAAAGAATTCAACTTAATTGTGATGAGGGGATCCACTGAATTTTATCTATGTTACCCTTCATGAATATCATCAGCTAGATGGGATTTATAAAATTACCAATTTTACTCTTTTTGCTGTTATTTCCTCAACTCATATCTCGCTTGTGAATAAGTTAGAAACAATGTATTGACGAGGAGCTAACAATTCACAGTGATTCATCCAAAAGAGTTATGACTCAATTTGGACACTGGCCATTTCATTTATTCACATTCCAAGGAACAAAGAATGAGGTGATATAGATTGCATTTCAGCAATCTTGTACATGAATTCCATATCTATGAGATCTTCACAAAGTTACACATGACATCTTCATAACTTAGTACTTCACCAATAGGTCTTATTCAGAATCACATGGTGAGTCCAAACTCTGACTTTCTCAAATGAGAATACGTGAGCTATGAAAAGACATGTTTCATTGCAGGATTGAGGTAAGCACGATGCAATTCATACGTAGTGACTTCGAGACATAAGAGGTTAAATTGTTTGTTCTTATCTTGTCTCTAGAAGTGCACTGGTCAATTCAGTACCTTCAGAAGATACCTAGAAGAACTATAGAGTCTCCAACTTTCAATGTCCCATAGACATCATAGATTCTCCTAACAATTGTACTGAGATCAATAGTCCTTTGATCCTTTGATTGCGGATATATTGTTTTAAGCAAACCATGAAGAGTTTGTTCATGAAAATCTACATTTTTCTCTTCATATGTTGTTAGGTTTGTTTAAGGACTAAAGACTATAGTTTATCATAAAGCTTCAAAAAGACAAGGAAGAATGAATGAACATTTTAACTTTTATAAATGATTCAGCAGTTACAAGCAAGAGTCTTCATGAGACTTTATTACATCAAATGTACATAAGTAAAGACTACTACTCTTCTTGTGGGCACCATTGACAACACTTACTCTTTCGGTCCTGACTCTTCTGACTACGTCCTACCATTCAAATGATTTTCGATGATCTCTTACGAACACGTGCAAAATTAATTTTTGAAAAATTATATTTTTTTTTTCATTTTTTACTATGTCATTGAAGAACATATTTATTATCATTGCAAACCATCTCAAATATCGACTTTAATCACAAATAAATTGGAATTTTGGAAAAAATTGACTCCTTTTGTAGTCATTGTTGCCTTGCTCAAAATTCCAAGTTATTTTTGATGGTTTGTGATTATTTAAAATAGTTTGCGATTGTTAGAGATTAATTGCGATGAAATTTAATATTTTAGGAATAGCGACTCTTCCTTGTTGCTTAAAAGACTAGTTGTTTCTTAAAATTATAATTTATTTGCAATTAAATTTAAAATGTGCGATGGTTTGCGAGATAGAGAAGATTTGAAGAAGCCTCCGTTGAAGATTTTATAACTGTATGTGTATCGTTGTAGACTTTTTAGGATTCTACAATGGTTCTCCATGAACACGAGGCAGCGAGCGGCGTCGTAACGGACTGTTTGGCATCGCTGAGGTGCTCGACCACCGAACATTCAATGACAACTATAAGATTTGGAATTGGTCACATAGAGATTAAAGATTTCCAAAGAAAAAAAAATAGAAAATGAAGATTTTAACAAAAATGTCATAATAGTTAGACAAGATTTCACACAAATTTCACTAGGTTTATTTTTTTTATTTTTTTATTTTTTTTATCTCTGTGATATATTACAAGCTTTTTTATTTTATATATTATTTCCAAGAGTATCAGATATTGTCTCCAAGAATATTAATCGATAATGATTAAATAAAAAATTTCACACGAACGAACCACTATGGCTGTTGAGGAAGGCGTTAGATTCAGAGTCATGGAAGGCGTACTAGAGAAGAACGTCGTTAGTTCGGGGAGGGTGGGTCGGCCGTAGACTGAGAGAACAACGATCATCGAAAAGAAGAACGGAGGGTGGATGGGCGGTTGAGTAAATTGGTTAGATATCGCTTATTCATTGTTCGAATCCTTGCAGAAATCTTCAAGAACCGACAAACCCAAAATAAATTACAAACTCTAGAAATATTTTCCTTTCAATTATGAAGGAGAAGAAGAATAAACCCGACAATGAAAAAAGAATGTATCATAATTGTAAACGCTTGGAATCGAGTCAACTGTAGTGAGCCGTTCGCGGTTCAACCAAGGGACGAACCCTGAGGTTACACGTAGGATGGTGTCGTCAAACGGCTGAAAATCGCCAACCTCTTTGGGGGTTGTCAGAAGGCGCTCTTGGTTTATGTCCTGTGAGACGAAACAAACATGAACTCGAGGGACGATGTAGGTTTTCCTTCTTCGCGTTGTTCGACGTTCAATATTATTATTTGTGTAATATTCACGTTATGGAGAGCATGTCATCTTCGCTCGGAAGCATTTAGAGTAGTCTTAGAGAGAGTTTGGTTTGACTTACAGAATGAGGAGATGGAGCCCATATTTATAAGCATATGGGCTGATGGTGTACTTGGCACAATTTCTGAGATGCAACAAGAGCTCGGCAAGGGCCTCCAGGTCTCGCAGTGGGTGGCGAGACAAGAGAAGGGGCCGCCCATGTGCGGGCGGGGCCTTGCTTCTGGTCGGAGAGGGAATGATTTCATTCCTCGTAGTTCATCTCGTTTTATCTTTTTCCGAGAGACAAATTTGACCCTATAACAATAATATACTCTTAGGTTAGCTGAGGTCTGCCAGCAAAAATTATTTGTTGTGAGATTTGTTGGTAGTTTCTTTACTCTTTACAAAAATTCTTTTAAACTTTTTGAACGAGTTCATGAAGCTCGTAATGGAAAATTACTAGAAAATTTGTTTTTCATGTTTAATGCAAAAAATGAATTCAAAATAATTTCAATTCAAAAACACTTTTTGGTTTAGCTCTTATAATTGTTTTAAGTCTTGAGAAAAACTAAATAATCTAGATGAAGGTGTGACTAACAAACAACCATAAGATAAAAATTAATAACGAGATTAAAAATCACTTACTTGATTTCCCACTATTTAATTTTTCCATGCTAGTGGATAATCTTCATGTTCTTTGCGTTCCTCTCGCGTTCTTCACGTCCTTTGGGTTCCTCGCATTTTTTGTGTTGGATCAACACCAAATCTTCCAAGCCGTTTCTCCGAATGAGTTAGAAACAAGGCGTTGACCAATTCTTTATCACTTATTATTCCAACGGGGTGTTGGAATAATTCTTTGAATAATTCTTTCTTTCTTTCTTTGGGAAGAGGTATGGATGAATTTTCTCAAGATTGGAGAGAGAAAAATTCAACCGCACCAAGAAAGTGGCTGCCGAAAATTTCAAGTGTGGAACAAGGCTAGTGGACGAATTTTTCACTACCTCATGCCTCCAATATATAGCCTTTTAGTTTACCCAAATAAAATATGCACTTTCCTGATTTGATTTGATATTATTCTAATTAATATGAGATATTTATTCTATTAGTAGAATAAATCAAATATCTTCAAGATACTATAATAAATAATATATTCAGATCATGTCTAATGTTTATTTAGTTATCAATTAGAATATATTTTTCAGGTAACGAATAATATAGAATATATCCATGATATTCTTATTATATAATATAATTAATATATTATTTATTTCTCACAATAAGATATACTATTTTATAAATAGAATAGTAGAGAATATCTTCATGATGCTCTCATAAATAATTAATGTATTAAATACTCAAGAAATCATAACATATTTAATATATAGTATTTATTTTCGATTTGAAAAAAACCCAAATCCAATTGGGATTAGATCAAACAAATCCAAGGCTCATTGATGCACACGTCTACCACAGGCCTCATTGGGCCTTGTGGGCTGATTTAAATTGCTTTTTCATGCCCATTTAAATCTTAGATAAATTTCGAAGTTAATTAACAATTATAACTTATTTGTAAGGCTTTATTAGAAATGCAAAAGATATTGCAACCAAGTTGCAGTAGTGAGTTTAGTCAAATTCACATATTTACTACAAGAGTATTCTAACTCATTTTACCTGAGCCGACTCAGGGACTATGGAATTAATAACACAAAGCTAGATGAACACGAGCAAGAGCGTAAACATTGTTTCCTCTCTTCTTTCTCTTCATCAAATCTTGGTGATATTCCACTAAAATCCCAAGACTGGACCTCTTGAAGTTATCAAAATTATATTTACTTGATCCTTATAGATAAGTGTCCATTGATATAGTCGGTGTTTGGAATTTGTATCCCTATAACCGTGTGACATATAAATACTTAAGCTACGAGATCCAATTAATTATATGATTATATTAACGATCTAGATTTGCTAATTAAATACAGAAGAGTATAGAGCAATCAACCAAGCAAAAATAACAGAGAAGAGATTTCCCGAAAACTTAGAAGGTTGGCATTCTGTTACTGAATCTTTGCTCGGGTTTTTCACAATCCAATTATGAGATCCAAGCACTCGATCTTCAAGCATTCCGAAGATGTATCTCTTTTCTTGTTTCTGAAGCTTTGGAAACGATGATAAGATCTTCGTTGTTCGGGTCTCCAAGGATGACACCGTAGTTCTCCAAGCCGTAATCTCCTAATGAATTAGAATACAGTGTGGGCTCACTCGTTATCTCACAACGACCACCGAATTAGGGGTTCGGGTCGTGGTTCTGCTTTTGGGATGGGAATCACGAGTTCCAAAGGGAGAGGGAGAGAGCACAAATCTAATCCTTAGAGAGAGAGAGAGAGGGGGCATAAATTTTACCTTGGTTAGAGTGAGTTTTGGTGTTTTCTCATGCTTCTATTTATAGTGGTAGGAAAAAGATTTCTAAGGAAAGAATAATGTTTCATTAGTTCTTTTATTCATTCGTTTTATATATGCTCAATTATGATCCATTGGATCTTAACAATAATTCCTACATTCTCTCTCAATTATCACATGAATATCTTGGTATTAATGTTTCCTTATTTCTTTTCATAATATATGGAAACCATTTATGAGAGCTATAAGGAGGATATCTTATTTCCTTTTTAATAATGAGAGAAAATCTCAACCATTATTATTCTCTCTCTTCATTATTAGTTATTTGATTTTTTTCCACAAATCTAGCATTTAATTAAATAAAGAATATTGAGTAATTAATACCAAGAGTAGGCGCCTGCTGATGGCGATTTCGGCCAAATAACAATCAATTATTCTCTTAAATGTATAAGATTCGAAGTTGGATATATTTCGGTGAATCACGAAAATTCGTCGTAATAAATTGATAAATAACTATAATAATACGGGATATAATCGAAATGAGATGTCATATTGATAATCAGCAAATGATACAAATAAACGTACTAATAAGCGATGAAATACAAGATGATTTGGATTGAAATGATAGAGCTGAGAGTTGTTGGTCTAATGAATCTCCCCTAGAATCAAATACACTCTATATTTATAGTTGAGCTCGTCTTATCTCCAGCGTCGATCTTCAGGACACGTGTTTGAGCTTCAATGTTTCAAGGCGCACGATCATGGCTCGTCATTAAGGGAAATCGGGAGTCAACCTTCTTTTCCGGGTTGACTTGGGATGAGGTCGAAGTGGCTAACCGATTCATCTGTGCTGGGATGAGAACCTTCCTCCCGGGATGAAGTTTCATACATGGGTTGGGCCTTCGAGCTGGAGCCCATTGACGCGAGCTGGGCTAGGCTGTAGCCCAAACTTTCTCCTTTGGGCTGAGGTTTGATTCATACGGGCTGAGTCATGAGTTGGGCTCATAAAACTCTCTGAATTGAATTTCAGTGGGATTAATTAAAAATATTCTAATTAATTTTCGTAAATGGGGTAGATAGATTACTATACCCACAATTAGTCCCCCAAAGTATATTTAATTTATGGAAATATTAAGTATACTTTAAATTTTTAAACTCGAATTAAACCGATAATTTCTTTGAGATAACAAATTTTTTTTTTATTATTTCTATGTTTGAACTGAATTCCGAACTCGTATGTCCACGTGTTGTAGTCATAACGTTCATTTTGGTAGGTGTCAAGTGACTTTCAATTTTCCAGGCCGAGTCAGTTGAGATTCCTACTTGAGTGAAATTTGAAACGAAATTGACACACCATCATTATTAATAAATAGGGCCTTTCATATTCCAATCAATTCATTTGCTTTTAATGCCTCGAAGATTCAAAATCAGGTATTCCTCATTTCGTCTCTCTCTTTTCTTATTTATGTAAGAGCTTTTCTCTCTAGGTTTTTACTTTGTCAGTTCACTTCGGCTTTCGACCAGGTTACTCGAAAACTTTCTCGAACCCATCTTTGAAATGTCTATCCAAAGCACTCCTGAAAAACTTGATGAAATTTCAAAGGATCTCAGAGGCCCCACCACGGTTTCTGAGGATGAACTCGTCATATTCTTCGACTAGTATGATATTCCTCATAACGTGGCCTTAGCTCTTCCTAGTCCCAATTTTACTGCCTCAGACACCTCTGTAGGCTATTGTTGTGTGTATGAAATATTTTTCAGGGACTGTGGGCTTAGGCTTCCCGTGGACCCTCTGCTTTTAGAATACCTAGAGGCCCTAAAAATATCAATTCCCCAAATGTGCCCTAATTTCCTTAGGAAAATCTCTGGATTGATTACCTTGGCCAAGGAGAACGAGGTCGAGCTCACGGTGGCTGACCTAGTTCGCTTAGGTCATATTAAATGTAACTCCAAACTCACCCCGGTCACATTTTATCTTACTAATGCCGTGGGTCGAGGTGTTTTAGAAGGGTTACCCGAGAAAGAGACTCACTCGGGCCGGAGAAGGTTATTCTTTGAGATAAATGAGCATTCTGTTGGCTTGTTTCATCAAAGGTTAGGCCTTCAATGAGCTACTACTCCGAGTATAGAATTAGGATTTACCATTCGCCATCAATTCTTTTATGAATGACATATCAATTCTATTTTAACTTGTGTATATTTCCTGTGTTTTATTTTGTAGCGAAAATCACAATGCCCAAGGTTGACGCCGAGTTCATGGAAAAGCTCGAGGTACTGCGAACTGAGAGTTTGGATTGGAAGTATTTCAGCTCGAATCACTTGATCGAGTCGGGCTATTGGACTCGTCCAGAGACAGTTCGAGGTGTTCCTGGTGAGTACAAATCTAAAGCCTGACTAAGCTTGCATAGTGTGTTATATCAAAATACGTAATATTTTTGTTCGTTTTGTTTTTGATATATATATATATATATATATATTTTAGAAAAGATCACGAGGAGGGTGATATATATATATATATATATATATATATATATATATATTTTAGACAAAGATCACGAGGAGGGTGACATGGATGTCGAGGTTGATTACGTGGCCGAGAAGAAAAGACTTCGTCAGGCCAAGTAGGATGCTCAGAAGGGCGAGGCGTTTTAGGCCAGCGGGAGTTCGATTGCTCCAGAGCAAACGACGGAGAAGGAGGCTGCTCATACGGCGAGCTCACCCAACCCGCTTGATAGCGTCGATGCTGAGGGGCGCGCTGAGGTGAGCCCTCAACCTGTCCGGGTTTAATCCGAGGTGGCACCGCGATTGCCTGCGAGTGTCATGAAGTGGAAGACCAACGTGGCTAAGCCGATTTTCGAGGTCGAGGTCACCCCGGTGGCCAAGAAAAGCAAGGAGAAGAAGTCCTCAAAGGAATGTGTTTTCATCACGGCCGACAAGGTTGAGAAAGAAGAGAGGCGGAGAGAGAGAAAGAAGAAGGAGAAGGTTGGGGTGCCAGAAGGCACTGTGGGAAGCGGCGGCGAGGTGACTGCCCAACTGCCGTAGTCGGGTGTTCCAATCGAATCCGCCAAGAGTGCCGGTGTTGTGGACGCTGAAGGGACCTCCCCCTCCGAGGTCGCTGCACCAAAGGAGAAGGGCGCGGTGGTTGGTCCCAACGAGCTGACTTCTTCAGGTCCTACGTCTCCTGACGAGGTGCCCAGGTCTGACCCAAAGCTGAACAAAGTAGTAATCCACTTCGAGCATAACCACCCCATCTACGAGGATGGCAGCTCGTCATCTTTCCTGATGAGGCAGATCAGGTACCCTACTGCACCTTTGGGCAAAGTAAGGGCTTTGAGGGGTGCCAGCATCTATAGGGGGATGTCCATGGCGGTCACCAAGGTACCAATATTTATTTGAGTTGTAATTGTAAAGTCATCATTTTTATTTATTATTGGTGTTCTCATCTCGTGTTTATTTTAATATAGTACCAAGCCGAGATCAACAAGGGGGTTTATGCTTACGAGCACAAAATCCGAGTAGCGGAGAAGAGGATTCGCGAACTGGAGCGATCCTTGGAGGCTTCAAGGGAGCGGAGTGCTGAGGTGAAAGCTCTAGAAGAAGAGGTGGCCGGGCTCAAGGGCGAGCTGGCAAAGAAAGAAGACGAGCTGAAGCATACTCGGCTTGACCAAAAGATGCTCTGCGACCTCGGAGTTGAGGCCCAAACAGCTCGTTCCGAGCTGAAAGAGAAGAAGTGGTAGCTTAGCATCGCTCAATCGCAGATCGAGGAGTACCAAGACCGGGTCACCTCGTTGGAGTCGAGGAACAAGGATTTAAGTGCCTTTGCCAACCAAGCTTCTGCTGACTTCAAGCGGGTAATGCTCACATCTCCTAGCTACAGAAGAGCACCAAAATGATCAAGACTCAGGCCACTCGGTCTGGGCGGAAGGCAACCTTCGCGAAGTATTGGAGCGTTATCTCCAAATACCAGGCTCACCTCGCAGCTGGTGAAAAGAAAGCTATGATCATGCGGAAGCTCGATCAGTGTCGTGTTGCGGCCGGGGTGCTGGAAGACGTGGTGGCTGGCAAGCTCGATGATGCTCCCGAGGTTCTTCAGGAGGCGAAGGATGACATCGCCAAATTCACCGCGGATTTGTCTGTCGAGCCTCTCCCTGACCTCGCTGGTGTGGAGGATGTGACTTTCTCCTCGTAGTCGGAGCGGGTCTCTCCCGAAGACGGCCTTTAGGTATCGATCGTGATGGACATGGATCACTATGGCTCGAACGCTGGCCTGGCCATGGCGGGAATTCCCGAGGAGACCGAGGTCGTCCTGGACGTCCCTGAGTCCGGAGCCTGAGGAGATTTTTAGTAAACTTCAAAATTTTTTTTTTGAATAATCATGGGCCCATTTGTTTTTGGGCGAGACTTCCTTATATTTTGTAATAATTATTAGCTCTGATGACTTCGGCCGCGGGGTCGTTTTCATCGAGCTGTATTTTGTTTGACTCCGGGGTCGGAGTTTTAATTTGATTTTATGCATATTTATGATTTTTCAGAGCCTGTCTAAGTCTTTTTAGCTAGACCAACTATGTTGACGAGCTGGATGATTTCGATCAATGCATGTTTGCTTGATCCAATGAATAATTTTGATGATTAAAAATCATGTGAGGACTGCTAAGTGTTTTAGCTCATTTCTTATGGTCCGGTCGTAGGATAAATTATGAATTGACTAATCAATCCTAGTCCGACGATGGTTTCCTCAATAGGGGCTTGCTGAATCTTCAGTTCGAAGTCATTTTTCCGAGCTGAACCCTTTTCATGCGTTATGAAAAATCCAAGTCCTGATTATGCTTCGTCTGTCCGTACTGAATTTATGGAGTATGACGCCCGTATTTCAGCCCGCTGCTTGGTTTTTACCGGACTGAAATATTCCCTGATCATATTCTCGATTTATTTTGTAATGTATTGTTTTGTATTACAGTTTTCAAGAGCGTGTGAATGGTCCTTTAATGAGGTATTCACAGGCTTTGATGGCCTCGATGCCTATGGAAGACGTTTGTGTTTTGTTTTTGTCCCATATTAATTTACATTAATTCAATGGGATCCCATCTTTTAATCTTAGTGTTACCCAATCATACTAAGAGCCTCGATGCTGCGAGGATGTCAAGGGTCCATCATTGATCCTGTGAAGGTTTATGACTCGGTTGGTGATTTGTTTGAGGGGATACCATGCGGAGTCAAGAGTCCGTTACTCGTCATATGTTGCGTTGCAACCTTGCGTTTTAAAAATTTTGATGGGGCTGAGCCTACGTACCCAAGGAATGGGATCAAGCCGTGACGTAGTTTGATTAGGGGTTCTACGGGGTTAGGCGTAGTATTTTTTCAAATTCATGATGTTCCAAGATCTCAGGACGGGTATTCCGTTCATTGTCTATAACTCATAAACTCCTGGGTGGACTACTTTCGTCACACGACTGGGTCCTTCCCAGTTAGCTCTAGCTTTCCTACGTTGGGTTCTGCAGTATTCTGAAATACTTTTTGAAGGACGAGATCCCCAACGTTGAGATTGCGAGGGAACAAGTTTTTGTTATAATATTTAGCGATGCTTTGTCGATACTGCATCATCCTTACGAGAGCCCGTTCTCTCTTTTCCTCAAGTAGGTCAAGGTGATCAGAGATGGCCATATCATTTTCTTGTTCGTTCCCGTGGGCGTATTTTATCCTAATTGTTCAAATTTGGTGTTCCACAGGTATTACTGATTTGACGCCACAGACTAGGGAAAACGGAGTCTCTCTTGTCGGTCGTCTTGGGCAAGTACTCCTGGGAGTTCGTCGGCCCATCGTCCTTTCTTTACATCGAGTCTCTTTTTTAAAGAGTTGACTATCATTTTATTGACTGCTTCTGCATGACCGTTTCCCTGCGGATATCGTGGCGTGGACATTCTTAATTCGATGCCTTGGTTTATGCAAAATTGCCTGAACCTTTTAGATATGAATTTTGAGCCGTTGTCCGCGACGATCTCGATTGGGATTCCGAAGTGACATATGATGTTTTTGAATACGATTGTTTTTACATCGATGTCTTTAATTAATGGGAAGGCTTCCGCTTCTATCCATTTGGAGAAGTAGTCGGTGAGAACTAGTAGAAATTCCAGTCCACCAGGAGTGGTAGGGTCATACTATATCCATTGACCATTTCATAAATGGGTGAGGTTCGGAAGCCGATGACAACTCTTCGACTGGTCTCTTGATATTTGGGGCGTGTTTTTGGCATCTACTACAGTTTTTGGAATGCTTATCGCAGTCCTCCACCATGGTTGGCCAAAAATAATCCCGTCGTTTGATTTTTATAGCCAGTGATTTCCCCCATGCGTGGTTCCCACATTCCCCTTCGTGGATTTCAGACATGATGTAGGTGGCCTTGCTTTGGGATACACATCTTAAATATGGGCCATTGAAGCTTCTCTTAAAAAGAACACTTTCAAGGACGCAGAACCTGGCGGACACTTCTTTAGCTTTCGCTTTTTAAGTTTGTCGGTATGGGTTTCTCCTTGTGTGATGTACTTTAAAATATCGTCTCTCCAGTCCCCCAATTCTATTGTCATGATTGAGCCGGGATGAATGGCGATAGAAGGTGTTTTAATTACTTCAACCGGGATAATTCTTGTTGTTTCCGGGTTTGACGTTGAAGCAAAAGCTGCTAGAGCATCGGCCGAGGTGTTATCTCCTCGTGGGATTCGTGTGAGTTCGAAGGTCTCAAAGTTCCTCGATAATTCTCACATAACTTTGACGTAGGCCTCCATGCGCTCGTCTTTTGTTTCAAACTCTCTGCTAAATTGATTAGCGACGAGTTGTGAATCACAATAGGCCCTCACTTTTTTGGCCCCGCATGCTTTTGCCAGTTGCATTCCTGCGATCAGGGCTTCGTACTCTGCTTTGTTGTTTGATGCGATGAAATCGAGACGAAAAGATTGTTCGATGATTTTTCCTTGAGGCGAGATCATGTGTATTCCTACTCCAGAACCCTTCTTTGAGGATGCACCGTGTACATATAAACTCCATACTCTTTGTATATCGTTTTTTGTTTCTAGTATCTCACTGGCCAGTTCTATGAGGAAATCGGCTAGTACTTGTGACTTTGCGCATGTTCTGGTCCGATATTCTATGTCGTATTCACTCAACTCTACAGCCCATTTTTGTCAATCTTCCTGATTGATTCGAGCTGTGGAGAAAAGTCCGTAACGGTTGAGTGGTCATTACGATAATTGCATGTGACTGGAAATACGGTCTTAACTTTCTGGCCGAAGTTACTACGGCCAATGCTAATATTTCCATTGCCGGGTGCCGGGTTTTCGCGTCGACGAGCAACTTGCTGATGTAAAATACTGGCTTTTGGTCCCCTCGATCTTCTCTGACCAATACCCCGCTTACTGCAGCATTAGAAACTGCTATGTAGATGTATAGAGGCACTCCTTCGACTGGTTTAGTAAGGATCGGAGGGGTTGCCACGTAAGTTTTTAGTTCCTGCAACGCTTTCTCGCATTCCTTGTTTTATTCCGATAGTCTATTTGCCTTTAAAAGTTTATAAAATGACAGACATTTATCGGTAGACCGAGAAATGAAGCGATTGAGAGCGGCTATTCGGCCGGTTAATCTTTGCACTTCCCGTCTATTTCTTGGGGATGGCATTTCTTGCAATGCATGAATTTGGTCGGGATTGGCCTCTATCCCTCGTTGTGTGACTAAATACCCTAGGAATTTTCCTGATGAAACTCCAAACAAGCACTTAGTAGGGTTAAGCTTCATCTTATACTTGTTGAGTATTTCGAATCATTCCTCCAGATGAACTACGAGGTCCGTTTCATGTAGGGATTTAACCAACATATCGTCTATTTCATAGGGCTTACGTATTCTCATTTGTGAAAGTCAGAGTTCGGATTCACTATGTGATTATGAATTGGACCTAGGTGAAGTACTAAGTTATGAAGATGTCATGAGTAACATTGTGAAGGTCTCATAGATATGGAATTCATGTACCAAATTGCTGAAATGCAATGTATATCACTTCATGCTTTGTTCCTTGGAATGTGAATAAATGAACTGGCCATTGTCTAAATTGAGTCATAACTCTTTTGGATGAATCAATATGACTTGTTAGCTCCTCGTCAATATATTATTTCTAACTTATTCACAAGCGAAAAAGGAGTTGAGGAAATAACGGCTAGAAGGGTAAAATGGTAATTTTGTAAATCCCGACTAATTGATGATGTTCATGAAGGGTAAACATAGATAATATACAATGGATCCACTCATCACAATTAAGTTGAATTCTTGAGTAGAAAATAAATTCATTTGAACTGAGAGATTCTCATTGTCAACTCTTTAGTGGAGTCAGTTGACATTAAGCTAAACTTGGAAAAGGTTTGTGAACTTTTGAGTCCAAATATGTTAGCTCAAGCTTTGTTCATTTGGATCCATGAGGTCACTGTCACAAATCATATTGAGTAGGATTAGTTAAACTGGAAGCTAAGTCAAAACAAGAACGAGACAAGTTTTACGAAAATTGTCTAAAGGGTAATTTGGTCTTTTTGGACATAGGATGAAATGGATGTCAATAAATTTTTTGACATTGTCATATGATGACAAATATCACTCGGCCAAGTTAAGGAATTTGAGCCTTGAGGATTAATTTCATTTCATGGAATTTTACTTGAAAATTCTTAATGGGCCTTTCTTATGTTGTTAAGAACAAATGAAGAAAAATCTAGAAGCGCCTTCTAGAAGCATGTTGGCCGTCCAAATAAGAGAAAAAAAGGGGAGGTTATTTTGTGCATTGATGTATGAAGATACTTACAAAAAAAAAAGAGGAAAGAAGTTTCTTCGACAAGGAAGAGGAGAATTCGGCCAAGGCTAAGTGAGAACAAAAGAGGAAACAAATCCAAGGTCCTTCTAGAAGCTAGTTGGTCGTGTGGAGTAAAGGGAAGGAAGGGAAATATTTGCTCATGAATATGTGATATTCTATAGAAGAGGAAACTACCTTATTGAAGCTAATCCCTCCCCTATAAATAGAGCCCTCATTCCTCTCATTTTATTCATCCCACATAAGTTAGATATTGAGAGCTTCTCTCTCTAGCTTGGCCGCCCCTCTCCCTCTCTCTCTCTAAGTTCTTTTCATTTTTGTTTTGGCACCTAGGTCCACATTTGACCTATTGTTTTAGCTTTTCGAATCTTAGACTTGTTCTTGAGTCGTCGTGTTTAAAACTGCCCACACACTAATTCCTTTCTTTCTCGAGTGATTCATGTGATAGAAACTTTCGTGGTTACTCAAGTTTCCCGAAGAACGAAGAAAGACGAGCTGCGTGGGAGGTCTCCTCGAAGACAAGCCAAAAAAATAAAGATGTGTAATCTCAAACTCTCAAGTGTTCAAGTGAGTTGAATTTCACACTTCCCTCGTGCACTTTCCCGAATAGAAAATAGGAAAATGTCCGAGTATGTACCTTATGCCTTTATGCTCTAACACTGCTCTTCCTTGAACATGAAGATCTAAGATTCCTTTCTAGAAGTCTACTCTATCTCTATAAGCACTAGAAAAGCATGTTTCGGAAATATATTAGAGATGATGTGCCAACTCTAAAAACTAAGTGGGAGGGTTATACTTGTTGTTTACAACCCACGATCCCCAACACTAATGAAAAGTGCAATTGTCACCGGACTAAGTGCAATAGTTAAACATTATATTTGACTAGACACCTTACTCAACGGTGCTTTGCTCTAATCATTGCTCAATGAGCTACATCTGAGAGTGAGACAATGAGACAAGGCCTACCATCGGTGGATTGTTTTTCAAAGTCGATCTTTTGGACTAAGTGGTTGGTTACACACTTAGACTCCATCCCTAGTAATCCTCCATCGAGGCCCTGCGAAAGGATGTGAGTGATCAAACTTTTTTATAAGGTGTCTAGTCAAATATAATGTATTGACATCTTGGCTATGCATTAATGATGAGTCATTTACTTATGAAAGGAGGCTCGTTGCGGCCTTCCCTCTAAGGAGTAAAGTGTCATTTCGTTCATAACACCTTTGGATTTTTCCTATCTTGTTCATCCTAAAAACTTAAACAAACTTAAATCCTAAACCAAACGACTAATCATAAACTTGTTTCAACATTTTCATAATAATGTCCCTCAACCCTCTCTCAACCATCCTTTCCTCGAACAAACTCGAAGGGGAAAATTACGTCGACTGGAAACGTAACCTCGACATAGTCCTTACCATGGACAAGCATAAATGGGTACTCACCACCCCCTATCCTCAAACGAATGATGATTTGACACAAGAGGAAAAAGATGCCTTGTTGGCTTGGCTCCGATCCGATGAGATTGCGAGGTGCTATATCTTAGCATCAATGAACAATGTGTTGCAACAACAACATCGTGACATCGAGACTGCCACTGACATGCTCTACAATCTCCATGAGATTTTTGGTGGGCAAGGGCGTAAAGCAAGGCAACAAGCGGTCCGACAGTTTATGAACTGTGGCATGAAGGCTTAAACTCCCGTTAGAGACCATATGATGCTGATCATTAGCTATCTACATGAAATGGAGATCCTTGGATCTGAGATTGATGGGGAGACCAAAATAAATATGATCTTGAAAACTCTCCCCGAGTCTTTTGATAACTTTAAGCTGAACTACTACATTAACAAGCTAGAGTACACTGTTACCGAGCTTATGAAGGAGCTTCACACCGCCGAGGGTCTCACTAAGAAAAAGAGGACTAAAGCAGAGGTACATGCTACTGCCTCCACCTCTGGATCTAAGAAGAGACCTCGCAAGGCCGAGAAGAAGAACCAACCTAAGGTTCAAAAGAAGAAGAAGACGCAAAAGGTTCCTAAGGTGGACAGGTCTATCGACAAGTGCCACCATTGCAATGAACCTGGTCACTGGTGTAGGAACTGTCCTGCCTACCTCAAGACTAAGGAAAAAGGTATTGTACTTATAACCGAAGCATGCTTAGTAGTTAATAATGTATCAACGTGGATTGTTTACTCTGCTGCTACTAACCATATTTCTTGCTCCTTGACTGGTTTCAAGAAAAGAAAAAGCTTAGAGGAAGGCGACTTCTGCTTCAAGTGGGGTGATTGGAGCTTAGTGTCTGCGAAGGCTGTGGGATCCGTGACGCTATCTTTTGAAGAACACAATTTAAATTTGAATAATGTTTATTATGTTCCTTCCTTTGGAAAAAACCTAATTAAGAACGGAACTCGTTTTTCTTTTTCAAATTCTTTTTCACTGATGCATTTATGAAGAATGCTCTTTTTTACATTAATCCCCGCAACCTTCTCTTTTAGACACTGAAATAGATAACGATCTAGTTAGGGAGCCAAAGAGGATCAAACTTTCTGATTCCTTTGATCTAATAAAATAAACATATCTCTGGCACTTAAGACTTGGTCCTACCAGTCTAGACAGGATTAAGAGACTTGTGAGGGACGGTCCACTCCAAGCCTCTGCAATAGGTTCACTACCTACTTGTGAATCTTGTATACAAGGAAAAATAACTAAGCGAACTTTCTCAGCTAAGGGTCAAAGAGCCACTGAGTTACTGGAACTCGTACATTCTGATGTATGTGGTCCGCTCAGTACATAGGCACAAGGAGGATACGAATACTTCGTTACCTTCACCGATGATTACTTAAGATACTTTTTGGTCTATTTTTTCAAACACAAATCCGAGACCTTTAATGTATTTAAGGTCTTTCGGGCTTTAGTGGAAAAGCAAACTGGACAACAGATCAAAACCCTTCGATCCGATCGAGGTGGTGAGTATATGTCTGGAGAGTTCGATGACTTTCTTAAAGAAGAAGGTATCGCATCTTAGCCTACAGCACCTGCCACACCTCAATAAAATGGAGTGTCAGATAAAAGAAACCAGCTCTAATGGAGATGGTCAGATCAATGATGAGTTACTCATCACTCCCTCTTTCCTTTTGGGGATATGCCCTCGAAACAGCAGCCTATATTCTGAACCAAGTTCCATCTAAAACAATTCCTGGTACTCCTTATGAACGATGGACTGGCCGTAAAATAAATCTAGGTCACATCCGAATTTAGGTTTGACCTGCACATGTGCTAAGGCAAAATACTTGCAAGTTGACTAGTAGGTCAGAATTGTGTATGTTCGTTGGATTTCCAAAGGAAACCAAAGGTTTCTCATTCTATTTTCCCGAGGAAGACAAGACTTTCGTTAGCACGAACGCTCGTTTCCTTGAGGAGGACTTCATGAAAGATGTAAAACCTAGAAGCAAATTTGTGCTTGAAAAAAAGTTGGGTGATGAAGCTTCTACCTCATCTGTAAGAACTGTTCTTACCCCAGTTGAAACACAACCTTACTCATCAGAACCTCGTCAAGTAGTACTTCGACGTAGTGATGGCTACTTAAAAGTCTGACAGTTACATGTCTTACAGAGATACTCTTGTAGTCGTACACGTGCTGAGGCAAAAGACTAGCAAGTTGGCTCGTAGGTCAGAATTGTGTCTGTTCGTTGGATATCCAAAGGAAACCAAAGGTTTCACATTCTATAGTCCTGAGGACGATAAGACTTTCGTTAGCACGAATGCTCGTTACCTTGAGGAGGACTTTATGAAAGATGTATAACCTAGAAGCAAAATTGTGCTTGAAGAAAAGTTGGGTGAGGAAACTTCTACCTCATCTGTAAGAACTGTTCTTACCCCGACTGAAACATAACCTAACTCATCAGAATCTCATCAAGTAGTACTTCGATGTAATAGGAGGGCTACTCAAAAGCCTGACAGGTACATGTCATATGGAGACACTCTCGTAGCCATCTCTGACATGGATGAGCCTATTTCCAAATGCTAAGCGAAGGCTTGTTATTAATCAAACCTTTGTCTTGACGTCATGAAAGTTAAAATGCACTCGATGTATATCAACAAAGTTTGAAAACTTGTAGACCTTCCTGAAGGGATTAAACCCGTAGGGTGTAAGTGGATATACAAGAAGAAAAGGGGTCCGGATGGGAACGTCGAGACGTTTAAAGCAGGACTTGTTGCTAAGGGTTATACCCAACAAGAAGGGATTGACTATGAAGAAACCTTCTCGCCAGTCGCGATGCTTAAATCCATCCGTATACTTCTATCCATAGCTGCAGCTCTCGATTATGAGATCTAGTAAATGAATGTCAAGACTGCCTTCTTGAATGGCAATCTTGACGTGTGCATTTATATGGCTCAACCAGACGGTTTCATGGAAAAAGGTCAAGAGACCAAGGTTTGTGAGTTGGTTAAGTTCATTTATGAATTAAAGCAAGCATCTAGGTCATGGAATATTAGATTCAATGAGACTGTAAAGAGCTTTGGCTTTGAGAAGTCAATAGTTGATCCATGTGTTTACAAGTTAATACACGAAGGCAAAGTTATGTTTCTGGTACTGTATGTCGATGATATATTACTCATAGTTAATGATGTGGGTAAGTTATCTGAGGTTTAGATCTGGCTAGCAAAGTAATTCGAGATGAAGGATCTTGGAGAAGCCGTGTACATTCTGGGATCCAAATCTTTCGAGATCAGAAGAACTGGACTTTGTCGCTCTTTCAAGCATTTTATATTGATAAGGTGATGGATCGCTTCTCGTGTTGGAATTGATCTAGGGTTTAAGAAAAAGATTAAACGCTTCGGGAAGCGGCGGAATTTTAAAAAATTTCTTTTCAAGTAAAAACAGTTTTTACTAACCTAGACAAAGAGCAAGTACATGTAATTAAAACCTATTATGAGTATAGAAGTTTACTAACCTTTCTTGAAGCTTGAACTTTGTAGAAGCTTTTGGAAAGTTTGCAACGCTCGTCTCCTCGCAGTACGTCTCTCTTTCTTTCCTCGGCACCTCGAGCAACCACGATAGTTTCTATCACTAAATCACTCGAAATAAAAGGAATCAGTGAGTGGGCACTTTTAAACACTACGACTTAAGAACGAGTCTTGAAGTCGCAGAGCTAAACTCTAGGTCAAATGAGGACCTAGGTGCCAAAACAAAATCGAAAATAAACTAGAGAGAGAGAGAGGAGTTCGGCCAAAGTTCTAGAGAGAGAGTCTCTCAAATCTCTTAAACTTGGATGAATGAAATGTGAGGAATGAGGCTCCTATTTATAGGAGGAGGATTACCTTCAAAAGGTAGTTTCCTCTTTTCCTATTGCCTTGCACGTCCAACATGCCTCATGAAGGCTTAGGATTTGTTTCCTCATTTGATTTCCTCTTAGTTGGCCGAAAATGCACTTTCCTTCTTAAGGAAATTTGTTTCCCCTTTTTCTTTTGGCAAGTATCTTCATACATCAATGCACAAAATAAACTCTCTTTCCCACTATGGCATGAACGAAATTCAGCCTTATTTTCCTTGGGTTGGACGAAATTTGAGCTTCTAGAAGGAGCTTCTAGATGTTTCTTCATTTGTTCATGACAACATAAGAAAAGCCCATTAAGAATTTTCAAGTAAAATTCTATGAAATGAAATTAATCCTCAAGGCCCAATTACACTAATATGGCTGAGTAATATTTATTTCATTTGTCATCATATGACAATGTCAAAAAAATTTATTGACATTCTTTTCGTCCTATGTCCAAAAAGACAAAAATACCCTTTTGACAATTTTCGTAAAACTGTCTCGTTCTTGTTTTGACTTAGCTTCCAGTTTAACTATTCCTATCGATGTGATTCGTGACAGTGACCTCATGGACCCAAATGAACAAAGCTTGAGCTAAACACTTGGACTCAAAAGTTCACAAACCTTTTCCAAGTTTAGCTTAATGCCAACTGACTCCACTAAAGAGTTGACACTGAAAATCTCTCGGTTCAAATGAATCTATTTTCTACTCAAGAATTCACCTAATTATAATGAGCGGATCCACTGAATATTATCTATGTTTACCCTTCATGAATGTCATCAGCTAGTCGGGATTTACTAAATTACCATTTTACCCTTCTAGCTGTTATTTCCTCAACTCCTTTGTCGCTTGTGAATAAGTTAGAAACAATGTATTGACGAGGAGCTAACAAGTCACATTGTTTCATCCAAAAGAGTCAGGACTCAATTTGGACACTGGCCAGTTCATTTATTCACACTCCAAGGAACAAAGCATGAGGTGACATACATTGCATTTCAGCAATCTTGTACATGAATTCCATATCTATGAGAACTTCACAAAGTTACTCATGACAGACTCACAACTTAGTACTTCACCAATAGGCCTTGTTCGGAATCACATAGTGAGTCCGAACTTTGACTTTCTCAAATGAGAATACTAAGGTGTGAAATGGCATGTCTCATTTCAGGATTAAGGTAAGCATGATGCAATTCATACATAGTGACTTCGAGACATAAGAGGTTAAATGGTTTGTTCTTATATTGTCTCTAGAAGTGCACTGGTCAATTCAGTACCTTCGGAAGATACATAGAAGAACTATAGAGTACCCAACTCTCAATGCCTCATAACCAGACATCATAGATTCTTCTAACAATCATACTGAGGTCAATAGTCCTTTGACCCTAAGATTGCGAATATATCGTTTTAAGAAAACTACGAAGAGTTTGTTCATGCAAATCTACATTTGTCTCTTCGTAAGTTGTTAAGTTTGTTTATGGACTAAAAGACTAAGGTTTTATCATAAAGCTTCAAACAAAGAAAGAATGAATGAACGTTTCAACTTTATTAATAATGAATAAGCAATTACAAGCAAGAGTCTTCGTAAGACTATATGACATCAAATGTACATAAATAGATACTACTACTCTTCTTGTGGGCACCATTGACAACATCTCGATGCAAGACTCCAAGAAGGGCCAAACACCCTTTAGGCACGGAATCTCACTCTCTAAGGACCAGTCTCCCAAGACTGCACAAGAGATTGAGGACATGAGAAAAATTCCTTACCCATCAGTCTACGAAGTCTCATGTATGCTATGCTTTGCACTAGGCCAGATATCTTCTTCGCAATTAGCGTAATTAGCCGTTTTCAATCCAACCCTTGACCCAAGCACTAGATTGTTGTTATGGATGTTCTTAAGTATCCTCGGAGAACTAGGAACTTGATGCTTACATATTCAGGTACTGACCTGACTATGACGGGATATACCAACTCTGATTTTAAGGCGGATAAGGATTCCAGGAAATCCACTTCGGGATTTGTGTTCATCCTTAATGGTGGATCTGTCGTGTAAAGGAGTATTAAGCAATCTTGCATTGTTGACTCCACAATGGAAGCAGAATATATGGCTGCTTGTGAAGCATCCAAAGAGGCTGTATGGCTTAGAAAATTCCTTAAGTATTTGGAAGTCGTTCCAAACGTCGACGAGCCCATGACCCTTTATTGTGATAACAGTGAGGCTGTCGCTAACTCAAAGGAACCACGAAGCCATAAGCGCGCTAAACATATTGAGAGGAAATACCATTTGATTCGAGAGATCGTGCAGCGCGAAGACATGGAGGTGAAGAAGATCTCAACGGTGGACAACCTGGAAGATCCATTCACCAAGGCTCTAGCGAAATAAGGTCTTCGACCAGCATCGGGAGGGATGAGGCATGAAGGACTACTCACATCTTCTTTGAGTCAAATGGGAGTTTGTTGTTCATAGTGCCCATAAGAAGAGTAGAAGTCTTTGCTTATGTACATTTGATGTAATAAAGTCTCAAGAAGACTCTTGCTTGTAACTGCTGAATCATTAATAATAGTTGAAACATTTATTCATTCTTCCTTGTCTGCTTGAAGGTTTATGATAATCTATAGTCTTTAGTAGTTAAACAAACCTAACAACATATGAAGAGACAAATGTAGGTTTGCATGAACAAACTCTTCATGGTTTGCTTAAAACAATATATTCGCAATATAAGGATCAAATGACTATTGATCTTAGTACGATTGTTAGGACAATCTTGTTGTCAATGGTGCCCACAAGAAGAGTTGTAGTCTTTATTTTGAACATTTGATGTAATAAAGTCTCATGAAGACTCTTGCTTGTAATTGCCTATTCATTCATTAATAAAGTTGAAACGTTCATTCAATCTTCCTTGTCTGAAGCTTTATGATAAAACCATAGTCTTTTAGTCCATAAACAAACTTAACAACTTACGAAGAGACAAATGTAGATTTGCATGAACAAACTCTTCGTAGTTTGCTTAAAACGATATATTCGCAATCTTAGGGTCAAAGGACTATTGACCTCAGTATGATTGTTAGAAGAATCTATGATGTCTGGTTATGAGGCATTGAGAGTTAGGAACTCTATAGTTCTTCTAGGTATCTTCCGAAGGTACTGAATTGACCAGTGCACTTCTAGAGACAAGATAAGAACAAACCATTTAACCTCTTATGTCTCGAAGTCACTATGTATGAATTGCATCATGCTTACCTTAATCCTGAAATGAGACATGCCATTTCACACCTTAGTATTCTCATTTGAGAAAGTCAAAGTTCGGACTCACTATGTGATTCCGAACAAGGCCTATTGGTGAAGTACTAAGTTGTGAGTCTGTCATGAGTAACTTTGTGAAGTTCTCATAGATATGGAATTCATGTACAAGATTGCTGAAATGAAATGTATGTCACCTCATGCTTTGTTCCTTGGAGTGTGAATAAATGAACTGGCCAGTGTCCAAATTGAGTCCTGACTCTTTTGGATGAAACAATGTGACTTGTTAGCTCCTCGTCAATACATTGTTTCTAACTTATTCACAAGCGACAAAGGAGTTGAGGAAATAACAGCTAGAAGGGTAAAATGGTAATTTAGTAAATCCCGACTAGCTGATGACATTCATGAAGGGTAAACATAGATAATATTCAGTGGATCCGCTCATCATAATTAGGTCGAATTCTTGAGTAGAAAATAAATTCATTTGAACCGAGAGATTTTCAGTGTCAGCTCTTTAGTGGAGTCAGTTGGCATTAAGCTAAACTTGGAAAAGGTTTGTGAACTTTTGAGTCCAAGTGTTTAGCTAAAGCTTTGTTCATTTGGGTCCATGAGGTCACTGTCACGAATCACATCGATAGGAATAGTTAAACTGGAAGCTAAGCCAAAACAAGAACGAAAATAGTTAAAAGGGTATTTTTGTCTTTTGAGACAAAGGATGAAATGAATGTCAATAAATTTTTTGACAAGGTCATTTTGTGACATGTTTCACTCGGCCATGACTTGATCATTGGGCCTTGTGAATTAATTTCATTTCATAAGAATTTTATTGAAAATTCTTATTGGGCCTTTTTCATGTTGTCATGAACAAATGGAAAAGCTTCTAGAAGCCTTTTCTAGAAGGCCTTGGGCGCCCAACATACCCAACCAAGAGAGAATATTTTGTGCATAAATGTATCAAGATACTTGCCAAAAGAAAAAGAGGAAACAAATTTGCATGAGGATGCTATATGGAATTCGGCCAAGAGAGAGACAAGGCAAGGCATGGAACAAAATAGGAAACTATTCCAAGACTTAATGAAGTCTATTTTGGCCGAGCTTCTCAAGGAAAAGAAAGAGGAAATTGGCTCATTTTATAGAAGAGGAAACTACCTTATTGAAGGTGAGACCTCTCCTATAAATAGGAGCCTCATTTCCTCACAATTCATTCATCCAAGTTTAAGAGATTTGAGAGACTCTCTCTCTAGAACTTGGCCGAAGTCCTCTTCTCTCTCTCTCTAGTTTATTTTCGGTTTTCTCTTGTCTTGGCACCTAGGTCCTCACTCGACCTAGTCTTTAGCTCTGCGACTTCGAGACTCGTTCTCAAGTCGTAGTGTTTAAAAGTGCCCACTCACTAATTCCTTCTTTTCGAGTGATTTAGTGATAGAAACTATCGTGGTTGCTCGAGTTCCCGAGGAAAGAAAAGAGAGACGTGCTGCGAGGGGAGACGAACGTTGCCAACCTTCCAAAGGCTCATCAACGTTCAAGCATAAAAAAGGTTAGTAACTTTTATAGCTCATATTAGTTTTTATTTACATGCATATGCTCTTGTCTAGGTTAGTAAAAACTAGTTTTACTTAAAAAGAAAATTTTTAAAATTCCGCCGCTTAACGAAGCGTTAAACTTTTTCTCAAACCCTAGATCGATTCCAACAAATCTATGATGTCTGGTTATGGGGCATAGAGAGTTGGAGATACTATTGTTCTTCTAGGTATCTTCTGAAGGTACTGAATTGACCAGTGCACTGCTAGAGACAGAGTAAGAACAAACCATTTAACCTCTTATGTCTCGAAGTCACGACGTATGAATTGCATCGTGTTTACCTCAATCCTGAAATGAGACATGTCATTTCATAGTCTGCGTATTCTCATTTTAGAAAGTCAGAGTTTGGATTTACTATGTAATTCTGAACATGAACTATTGGTGAAGTACTAAGTCATGAACATGTCATGAGTAACTTTGTGAAGATCTCATAAATATGGAATTCATTTACAAGATTGCTGAAATGCAATGTATATCACTTCATGCTTTGTTCCTTGGAATGTGAATAAATGAACTGACCAGTGTCTAAATTGAGTCATGACTCTTTGGATGAATCAATGTGACTTGTTAGCTTCTCGTCAATACATTGTTTCTAACTTACTCACAAGCGACAAAGGAGTTGAGGAAATAACAGCTAGAAGGGTATAATGGTAATTTTTAAATCTCATATAGCTGATGATATTCATGAACGGTAAACATAGATAATATTCAGTGGATCCACTCATCACAATTAAGTTGGATTCTTGAGTAGAAAACAAATTCATTTGAACATAAAGATTCTCAGTGTCAACTCTTTAGTGGAGTCAGTTGACATTAAGCTAAACTTGGAGAAGGTTAGCGAACTTTTGAGTCCAAGTATGTTAGCTCAAGCTTTGTTCATTTGGATCCATGAGGTCACTGTCACAAGTCATTTCGAGTAAGATTAGTCAAACTAGAAGCTAAGTCAAAACAAGAACTAGACAAGTTTTACGAAAATTGTCTAAAGGGTAATTTTGTCTTTTTGGACATGGGATGAATGTCAATAAATACGTTTTTTTGACATTGTCATATGATGACAATAAATTGGTCCACACGGCCAACTTAAAGTATTTGGGCCTTGAGGATTAATTTTATTTCATGGAATTTTACTTATTCTTAATGGGCCTTTCTTATGTTGTCATGAACAAATAAAGCAACATCTAGAAGCTTGTTCTAGAAGGCTAAATTTCATCATACATAGCAAGAGAAAGAGTTATTATTTTGTGCATTGATGAATGAAGATACTTTCCAAAAGAAAAGAGGAAAAAAATTTCCTCTACATGGAAACAATATGAGCGGCCAACTAAGGAGAAAACAAAAGAGGAAACAAATCCAAGGACTTGCATGGCCTATGTTGCACGTCCAAATGGAGAGAAAGAAAGGCAATATTTCATCATGAATATGTGATATTCTATAGAGAAAGGGAAACTAGATTTTGAAGATAATCTTTGTCCTATATATAGAGCCCTCATTCTCATTGTTTCTTATCCCACAATTTTAGAGATTGAGAGCTTCTCTCTCTAGCTTGTGGCCGCCCACTTCTTTCTCTCTCTCTCTAACTCTTTTCATTTTTGTTTTGGCACCTAGGTCCACATTTGACCTAGCATTTTATTTTAGCTCTTCGGATCTAAGACTTGTTCTTGAGTCGTTGTGTTTAAAAGTGCCCACACACTTATTCATTCTTACCTCGAGTCATTTATGTGATAGAAACTTTCGTGGTTACTCGAAGTCCCGAAGAACGAAGAAAGACGAGCTGCGTGGGGAGACGAGGGATTCAACCTCCACAAGCTTCTCAACGATCAAGCTTCATAAATGTTAGTAAACGTGTAATCGCTCTTATATAGTTTTAATTTTAAAATAACATGTGCTTGATCTTTGTCTAGGTAAGTAAAATCGTTTTACTTGTTTAAAGAAAATATTTATTTTCCGCCACTTGCTAGATGTTGGAATTGATCTAGGGTAAAGAAAAGATTTAATGCTTTGAGCAAGCGGCGGAATTTAAAAGTTTTCTTTATAACAAGTAAAACGATTTTACTAACCTAGACAAAGAGCACGTACATATAAATTAAAACTATAAATGAGCATTATATATTTACTAACCTTTGAGAAGCTTGAACGTTGAGTAGCCTTAGGAAGGTTGAAATGTTAGTCTCCTCTCGTAGCACGTCTCTCTTCTTTCCTCGGGAACTCGAGCAACCACGAAAGTTTCTATCACAATAATCACTCGAGAAATAAAGGAGTTAGTGTGTGGGCACTTTTAAACACGACGACTCAAGAACAAATCTCAAAGTCAAAGAGCTAAAATACTAGGTCAAATGTGGACATAGGTGCCAAAACAAAAACGAAAGAAAACTAGAGAGAGAGAGAGGGAGAGGGGCGGCCACCACAAGGTCTAGAGAGAGAAGCTCTCAATCTCTAACTTATGTGGAATGAGAAAACAATGAGAATGAGGCCTCTATTTATAGGGGAGGGATTACCTTTATAAAGGTAGTTTCCTCTTCTATAGAATATCACATATTCATGAGCAAATGTTTGCCTTCTCTTTCTCTATTATGGGTCCAAGGTATTGGTGCAAGTCCTTGGCTTTGTTTCCTCTTTTATCTTGCTTCTCTCTTGCCTATAATTGGCCGAAATTGTGCTTTCCTTCTAGAGGAAATTTGTTTCCTCTTTTTCTTTTGGCAAGTATCTTCATACATTAATGCACAAAATAAACTCTCTTTCTCTCTTGGGTTTGTACGAAAATAAGGCTTCTAGAAGGACCTTCTAGATAGAGAAGCTCTCAATCTCTAACTTATGTGGGATGAATGAAATGAGAGGAATGATGGGTCTATTTATAGGAGAGG
The DNA here is from genome assembly GCF_054948205.1 of Urtica dioica subsp. dioica. NCBI lineage: Eukaryota > Viridiplantae > Streptophyta > Magnoliopsida > Rosales > Urticaceae > Urtica > Urtica dioica. The sequence continues at coordinate 26,109,770 of NC_142759.1, read as the reverse complement.
GATTACCTTCAATAAGGTAGTTTCCTCTTCTATAGAATATCACATATTCATGAGCAAATATTCCCTCCTTCTCACTTATGTCACACGGCCAAGGAATGTCTTCTAGAAGCCTTGGATTTGTTTTCCTCTTTTATCTTGCTTCTCCCTCGACCCATGTTGGCCGCCCACCTCACTTTCCTTATAGAGGAAATTTGTTTCCTCTTTTTCTTTTGGCAAGTATCTTCATACATTAATGCACGAAATTGGTTCTCTTCTCTTGGGTTTGGGCGTGTAAGACCTTCTAGAAGGGCCTTCCAGATTTCTCTTCACTTGTTCATGACAACATAGGAAAAGCCCATTCTGAATTTTCACGGAAAATTCTATGAAATAAAATTAATCCTCAAGGCCCAATGGACTTGTTATGGCCGAGTGATAATATGTCATCATATGACAATGTCAAAAAATTTATTGACATTCATTTTATCTTATGTCGAAAAAGAAAAAAAATACCTCTTTAACACTAGTAGAAAAAAGACCTTTGGGTGCGACTTTTTTCGCACCCAAAAGTCAATTTTCGCCCCCAAAGATATCTTTAGGTGCGACTTTTCCGCACCCGAAAGTCCGCACCTAGAAGTCTTGGGTGCGAAAAGTCGCACCCAAAAGTCTTGACTTTCGGGTGCGACATTTAGGTACGACTTTGCACACCTAAAGTCGCACCTAAAAAGTCACCAAAAATAAAAAAATGGAAAAAATCCCGCCTAGGCCCAAGAGATCGGCCACGACAGAAAGCCAATACCTGCACCAGAAATCAAACCCGTATCAATCTCTAACCTTTAAAACCATTCTTTTCGGTAACATCAATTTTTCCGGAGAAAGATCTCAAATTTAACATGTAAAGGGTTTTCGGTGACATCCAAGCACGTCCAAATCAAAACCCCCAAATATCAAATGAACAAACCCTAATTTTCAGCCAAAAATTTCAAGGAAAAACCAAACAACAATTTCAATCCATGAATCCGAGTTCTAATCATCACAACCAAGCTTAAACAATCAATCATCAAAAGACAATCAATTTCACCAAACAACCACTGAATCCAAAAACCCTAAAATCAATTCCAAACCCTAATCCTAAAATCCATCTCAAGTTTGATTTCTTACATAATCTTTGTGAGATTAACTCTTCTCGGGGGTTACTCTCTCTTCCTCCGGTGTTCTTTCTCGGGCGGCGGCCATGGCGAGCTCGCGGTTGTGGTGCTTTGCTCGGTCGAGGCGAGCGGTGGAGCTCGGTTGGCGCGCGAGGAACTGAGCTACGTGAAGACGAAGAAGATGAAATGAAGGAAATGTATCGGCCGATACTCTTCTCGCGGCTCTCTCTCTCCTTCTCTCGGTCTCTCTCTTTCCCTTTCTCTCTTCTTTCTTTTTTTTTTCCTTTCCCGTTTCTTTCTTTCTCTCGTGCTGGTGAAAACAAATAAGAGGGAACAAAATCCCGCTAAATTTTTACATTAAATGTTTTGGACTTTTAGGTGCGACTTTATCGCACCCAAAGGTATGATGCACTTTTGGGTGCGACTTTTCGCACCCAAATTAAAAAAAATCAGCGAAATTTTTTGTGGGACTTCAGTGACTTTTGGGTGCGAAAAGTCGCACCCGAAAGTAGTTTTGGGTGTGATTTTAGGTGCGAAAAGTCGCACAAAAAAATCATCCGCACCGAAAAACTGTATTTGTTGTAGTGTTTTACAATTTTCGTAAAACTTGTCTCGTTCTTGTTTTGACTTAGCTTCTAGTTCAACTATTCCTACTCGATGTGATTCATGACAGTGGCCTCATAGATCCAAATAAACAAAGCTTGCGCTAAAACACTTGGACTCAAAAGTTCACAAACCTTTTCCAAGTTTAGCTTAATGTCAACTGACTCCACTACAGAGTTGACACTGAGAATCTCTCGGTTCAAATGAATTTATTTTCTACTCAAGAATTCAACTAAATTGTGATGAGTGGAACCACTGAATATTATCTGTGTGTACCCTTCATGAATATCATCATCTAGTCGGGATTTACAAATGTTGTTGGCCCGTCTAGGGCCAACGGGAACAAGGGCATCTCTTCGACCCACATGGCTAGTACGAGGTCTTGGGCGGCGGAACCCTGACTCAACCAGGAGCCGGCCCAAACCAATGGCCAAGTCAAAGCCCAGCCATGGGCCGAGTCAATGGCTCACTCGGCCATTGGCTGGGTCAAATGGGTCACTCGGCCATTGGACAGTTCACTCGGCCAATGGCCGAGTGAACCCCTCAGCCACCAAGGCAGTTCACTCGGCCATTGGCCGAGTGAACCTTCCAGCAGTTCACTCGGCCAATGGCCGAGTGAATCCCTCAGCCACCAAGGCAGTTCACTCGGCCATTGGCCGAGTGAACCTTCCAGCAGTTCACTCGGCCAATGGCCGAGTGAACCCTTCAGCCACCAAGGCAGTTCACTCGGCAATTGGCCGAGTGAACCTTCCAGCAGTTCACTCGGCCAATGGCCGAGTGAACCCTCCAGCCGCCAAGGCAGTTCACTCGGCCAATGGCCGAGTGAACCTCCCAGCTACCTCAGCAGTTCACTCGGCCATTGGCCGAGTGAACCTTCCAGCAGTTCACTCGGCCAATGGCCGAGTGAACCTCAGCCGGCCCAAGACCTTCACTCGGCCAATGGCCGAGTGAACCTCACCACCATGTTCACTCGGCCATTGGCCGACCCAGCCTCCTCCAAGGCCGACCCAAACATGCTCACTCGGCCAAGGGGTCTTCAAACCACCCCTTGGCCGCCTATAAATACCAAGGCACCCCCTTTGGTCCAGGTAATCCATTCTTGAGTACTGAAACGCTGCCGAACTCGTACCTCGCTCGTTTCTCTCAAGCTTTGGCCTCTAAACACCCCTAAAACCTCTATACTCCACCTCAATCACACTAATGTTGAGCGTCGGAGAGGTAAACAGGGGCACCCCCCCTGTTTCCCCTTTGTAGTTCACGTGTTCTCTACTCCTTTTCAGGTACTTTGACGAACTCAAGGGACATCCACAGCTAAGGGACGACCCGGGACACCGGGTCCGACACGCTCGAGTCAAGACGAGACCACTTGGTCCGGCCTTGGGTCTAACCGTCTTTGGCTCCTAAATAGTTGTCCGAAAAACTGCGACAACATTTTGGCGCTAGAAGGAGGGGATCTCTTGACCTTGGCAACACATCCCCTCTACCAGTCTACTTCTCACTTCTACAACTCTCGAGAGATGAGTCGTAGCCCCGCCACCTCCGTGGGCGCCCGAGCGACTAGCTCGAGGCACGACCTCAAAAGCTCCGCGCACCGTCTCGAAGGGCAACCTCGTGATAACGAGAGCCAGCCCCGAGACCCGGCGAATGACCCCGAAGTGGATTTCCTGGAATCCTTATCCGCTTAGAAATTGGAGTCTGTATATCCCGTCATAGTCAGGTCAGTACCTGAATATGTAAGCATCAAGTTCCTAGTTCTTCGAAGATACTTGAGAACATGCTTAACATCAATCCAGTGCTCGGGTCCAGGGTTGGATTGAAAACGGCTAACTACGCCAATTGCAAAGAAGACTTCTTACGGCTGAGGCGTAAGGAATTTTTTTTTCATGTCCTCAATCTCTTGTGCAGTCTTGGGAGACTAGTCCTTAGAGAGTGAGATTGCGTGACTAAAGGGTGTTTGGCCCTTCTTGGAGTCTTGCATCGAGAAGCGATCCATGATCTTATCAATATAAGATGCTTGAGAGAGCGACAGAGTCCGGTTCTTCCTATCTCGAAAGATTTGGATCCCCAAAATGTACGCGGCTTCTCTTACATCCTTCATATCGAATTGATTTGCTAGCCAGACCTTAACCTCAGATAAATCATTACCTATGAGTAATATATCATCGACATATAGTACCAGAAACACAACTTTTCCTTCGTGTATTAGCTTGTAAAAACACGCCTCATCTATTGACTGCTCAAAGTCGAAGCTCTTCACAGTTTCACCTAATCTAATATTCCAGGACCTCGATGCTTGCTTTAATAAATAAATGGACTTAAGCAACTCACAAACGTCTGGTTGAGCCATATAAATGCGCTCGTCAAGATTGCCATTCAGGAAGGCAGTCTTGACATCCATTTGCCAGATCTTATAGTCGAGAGCTGCAGCTATGGATAGAAGTATACGGATGGATTTAAGCATCGCGACTGGCGAGAAGGTTTCTTCATAGTCAATCCCTTCTTGTTGGGTATAACCCTTATCAACAAGTCCTGCTTTAAACGTCTCGACGTTCCCATCCGGACCCCTTTTCTTCTTGTATATCCACTTACACCCTACGGGTTTAATCCCTTCAGGAAGGTCTACAAGTTTCCAAACTTTGTTGATATACATCGAGTGCATTTTAACTTTCATGACGTCAAGACAAAGGTTTGATTCATAACAAGCCTTCGCTTAGCATTTGGAAATAGGCTCATTCATGTCAGAGATGGCTACGAGAGTGTCTCCATATGACATGTACCTGTCAGGCTTTTGAGTAGCCCTCCTATTACATCGAAGTACTACTTGATGAGATTCTGATGAGTTAGGTTATGTTTCAGTCGGGGTAAGAACAGTTTTTACAGATGAGGTAGAAGTTTCCTCACCCAACTTTTCTTCAAGCACAATTTTGTTTCTAGGTTATACATCTTTCATAAAGTCCTCCTCAAGGTAACGAGCATTCGTGCTAACGAAAGTCTTATCATCCTCAGGACTATAGAATGTGAAACCTTTGGTTTCCTTTGGATATCCAACGAACAGACACAATTCTGACCTACGAGCCAACTTGCTAGTCTTTTGCCTCAGCACGTGTACGGGGCAACCCCAAATTTTGATGCGGCCAAGATTTACTTTACGGTCAGTCCATCGTTCATAAGGAGTACCAGGAACCATTGTAGACAGAACTTGGTTCAGAATGTAAGCAGCTGTTTCGAGGGCATATCCACAAAAGGAAAGAGGGAGTGATGAGTAACACATCATTGATCTAACGGTCTCCACAAGAGTTCGGCTTCTTCTCTCTGACACTCCATTTTGTTGAGGTGTGCAAGGTGCGGTAAGCTGAGAAGCGATACCTTCTTCATTGAGAAATTTATCGAACTCTCTAGACTTATACTCACCTCCTCGATCAGATCGAAGGGTTTTGATCACTTTGTCAGTTTGCTTTTCCACTAAAGCCCTTGTTGTCGCTCGTTTTCGGACAATGATTTAGGAACCGAAAGCGGTCAGACCCAAGGCCAGACCAAGTGATCTCGCTTCGGTTCGAGCGTGTCGGACTTGGTATCCCAAGTCTTCCCTTAGCTGTTGATGATGTCTGTCTCGTCCAAACACCTGAAAAGTAGGAAAAAGAGTGTGAACTACAAAGAGGAAACATAGGGGGTGCCTCTGATTACCTCTCCGACGCTCAACAGTAGTAGGATTGAGGTGGAATATAGAGGGTTTAGGTGTTTAGAGGCCAAAGATGAGCGAAACAAGCGAGGTAGGAGTTCGACAGCGTTTCGGGACTCAAAATTGGATTACCTATCTCGAGGGGTCGAGCCTTGTATTTATAGGCGACCAAGGGACGTTTTGGAGGTCCCTTGGCCGAGTGAAGTTGAGTCGGCCATCGTGTTGTCAATGGTGCCCACAAGAAGAGTTGTAGTCTTTATTTTGTACATTTGATGTAATAAAGTCTCATGAAGACTCTTGCTTGTAATTGCTTATTCATTAATAAAAAGTTGAAACATTCATTCATTCCTCCTTGTCTGTTTGAAGCTTTATGATAAAACATTAGTCTTTAGTCCATAAACAAACTAAACAACTTACGAAGAGACAAATGTAGATTTGCATGAACAAACTCCTTGTAGTTTGCTTAAAACGATATATTCACAATCTAAGGGTCAAAGGACTATTGACCTCAGTACGATTGTTAGGAGAATCTATGATGTCTGGTTATGGGGCATTGAGAGTTGGAGACTCTATAGTTCTTCTAGGTATCTTCCGAAGATACTGAATAGACCAGTGCACTTCTAGAGACAAAATAAGAACAAACCATTTAACCTCTTATGTCTCGAAGTCACTATGTATGAATTGCATCACGCTTACCTTAATCCTGAAATGAGACATGCCATTTCACAACTTACATATTCTCATTTTAGAAAGTCAGAGTTCGGACTCACTATGTGATGCCGAACAGGGCCTATTGGTGAAGTACTAAGTTGTGAGAATATCATGAGTAACTTTGTGAAGTTCTTATAGATATGGAATTCATGTACAAGATTGCTGAAATGCAATGTATATCACCTCATGCTTTGTTCCTTGGAATGTGAATAAATGAACTGGTCAGTGTCCAAATTGAGTCCTGACTCTTTTGAATGAAACAATGTGACTTGTTAGCTCTTCGTCAATACATTGTTTCTGATTTATTCACAAGCGACAAAGGAGTTGAGGAAATAACAGCTAGAAGGGTAAAATGGTAATATTGTAAATCCCGACTAGCTGATGATATTCATGAAGGGTAAACATAGATAATATTCAGTGGATCCGCTCATCATAATTTGGTTGAATTCTTGAGTAGAAAAGAAATTCATTTGAACCGAGAGATTTTCAATGTCAACTCTTTAGTGGAGTCAGTTGACATTAAGCTAAACTTGGAAAAGGTTTGTGAACTTTTGAGTCCAAGTGTTTAGCTCAAGCTTTGTTCATTTGGATCCATGAGGTCACTGTCACAAATCACATCGAGTAGGAATAGTTAAACTAGAAGCGAAGTCAAAACAAAAACGAGACAAGTTTTACGAAAATTGTCAAAATGGTATTTTGGTCTTTTGAGACATAGGATGAAATGAATGTCAATAAATTTTTTGACATGGTCATTTGATGACAAGCATCACTCGGCCAATATTAGTTTTACTGGGCCTTGTGGATTAATTTCATTTCATGATAATTTTATTTAAAATTCTTAATGCGCTTTTCTTAGGTTGTCATGAACAAATGAAGAGGCTTCTAGAAGCTCCTTCTAGTCTTCTTGGCCGCCCATCACCCAAAAAGAGAGAGTAAATTTTGTGCATACCATAGTATGAAAGAGATTATTTTTGACTTGAAGTATAAAGATACTTGCCAAAAGAAAAGAGGAAACAAATATTCCTCTATAAGGAAGGAAGGCCACACGGCCAAGAGGAAAGGAAAAAGACGAAACTAATCCCTTGGGGATTTGCATGAGGTGGGCGCCCATATTGGAGGAATGGGTAATAAGAGATTGCTCATAAAGGCTTGGAAAATAGGACCCTCATTCCTCTCATTCTACTCATTCCACATAAGTTAGAGATTGAGAGACTCTCTCTCTAGACCTTGTGGCCGACTCCTCTATCTCTCTCTCTCTAGTCAATTTCGTTTTTGTTTTGGCACCTAGGTCCTCATTTGACCTAGTGTTTTAGCTCTTCGACTCTAAGACTTGTTCTTGAGTCGTCGTGTTTAAAAAGTGCCCACACACTAATTCCTTTTTCTCTCGAGTGATTTAATGATAGAAACTTTCGTGGTTGCTCGAGTTGCCGAGGAAAGAAAAGAGACATGCTGCGAGGGGAGACGAATGTTGCAACCTTTTCCAAAAGCTTCTCAACGTTCAAGCTTCTAAAAAGGTTAGTAATTTTTAATGCTCATATTAGTTTTATTTACATGTGCTTGCTCTTTTTCTAGGTTAGTAAAAACGTTTTACTTGTTAAAAGAAAATTTTTAAAATTCCGCCGCTTGCCGAAGCGTTAAACTTTTTCTTAAACCCTAGATTGATTCCAACACATCGGCCGGGTGAGACTCGGTCGGCCGATGGCCGAGTCAAATGTTGGACGCCGGGGGAGGTTCACTCGGCCATTGGCCGAGTGAATTGCTGGATGCCAGATGAGATTCACTCGGTCGATGGCCGAGTGAGATGCTTGGGCCGGGAGAAGATTCACTCGGCCATTGGCCGAGTGAATTGTTGGGCCGGCTGGAGGTTTCACAAGGCCATTGGCCGAGTGAACTTGATGGGCCGGCTGAGGGTTCACTCGGCCATTGGCCGAGTGAACTTGATGAGCCGGCTGAGGATTCACTCGGCCATTGGCCGAGTGAACTTAATGGGTCAGGTGAGATTCACTCGGCCATTGGCCGAGCGAACTGCCTTGGCCGGCCAATGGCCGAGTGAACTAGGCCGACCATTGGCCGGGCGAGCTTGTCCGACCGTCGGAAAGGTCGATCGCGTCGTTGGATCTCGTCGGGCCGATAACATTAGCCCCCCGAGTTTACCATCGGGCGTAGCCCGTGTGGTAAACTCAAGTAAGCTTCGCCCCTCGTCGTCTCGTCGGACCGCCTTGTCTTGAATTGGTAAGCCTCATTCCTTTATCATTACTTTATTATTTTTCCGACGTCTTTATCGTTACACGTGTCCATGGGGTCCCCCACCTATCTGTCGGCAAATGGGCCCCCTGAGGACCTCTTCTCTTTCTTCCTTGACGATTCTTGTCAGACCCTAGACGATTTCTTAGGCCAATTTTCACCGCCCCCCGTTGATTATCAATCTCTCCCAACCTTGGGTTTGATTTTTCTGGACCGGGTGACGATGGGCTCAGGTGATCGTGATTTTTCTTCGGTGGACGAGTGGTTGGCCGATGGGGATGACCGCCCGACGGCCGGTGAGACCAAGCACAGCCTGGAGGAGGGCGCGCGGCCGAGGAGGCCTCGCGTGGACTGGAGGACGGGCGCGCGACCGAGGAGACCGCCCAGGGAGATCCTGGCGGGCTGCGCGTGACGGGCTCGGCCGGGAAGTGCGTTGATGAGGCCGAGCTGGCAGGCGCCGGCGTGGAGGGAACTGCGCCTAGCTGGGTCGGCGCCTTCTGGGTCGAGCCCAGCCCCGGGGAAGACCCTGCTGGGCCGCGCGCGACAGGCTCGGCCGGGACGCACATCGAGGGGGCGGAGCGGGCTGGCGCCGGCGTGCGGGGAGCCGCGCTTGGCTGGGTCGGCGCCATCTGGGTCGAGCCCAGCCTCGGGGAAGACCCCACCCGACAGGGTGGGGCTGTTTGGCCGCCTGCCGATCGCACTTGGAAGGACGCCGGAGACGGCGCGTCAGCCTGGGGCGACGTCGCCAGGGCAGATGCCGGCCCCGGGAAGGACTCCACCCTGTTGGGTGGGGTTGGTTTACAGGTGGCCGGCGGCCATGGAAGCCCGGGAGGCCCGGGCCCGGCCGCGCCTGAGGGCCCGCATGGCGGTGGAGGTGCCAGCGCCGGGGACGAGGAGTGACGGCGGTCCATTGCCGGAGAGGGGGTGGCGGCCAGCCTAGACCCCCTGCAAACCCTAGGGCCCATTGGGTCGGGCCTAGGCGAAGAAGACCCAGCCCACCCAAGGTTGGGTTACGCGTTTGGGCCGAGTGCACACCAAGAAGGCCGCCCGACCGACCCAGAACCCGGCGAGCGTGAGGGGGGCTCGCTTGGGCCGGTCCTTGGCGAGGTTGTCCCGTGGGTTTGGGGGCCCGGCGCGCGCCATGGGCCCATGGCTGGGCCGGACGCGTTAATGGGGCTACCTTCTGAGGTTGACATGCAGGAAACGGGCCCCGCCGGGCCGAGGACGCGCACAATGGTTCGGCCGGCCCATTCGGGCGATCGTAGTGAGGAACTCCTTTAATCCAGGATTGCTCCCAACGCCAAGGGCTTGGGCGAGTCGTTGAGTCGCCGCACCCTATCGACCGCCCTAACTACTTTGACCGCGCAGGAGGAGGAGCGGGTCTCATCATACCGTATCGGGGAATCGGCGATTCGAGGTGGTTTCGACTGTTCCGAAGTTGACTTCTCGAGCTCCCTTTCCCTTGCTAGCTTCAGGGGCTTGAGGAAGCGATTTCGTATTCCACTATCCATTTCGTTATTGCGACCGTTACTCGACGACCTTCTGACTCGCACGAGAAGGGGATACGCTGCCATTCACGAGGCGAGTCTCCGCAGGGGGTTACGCCACCTTTCCAACCCGTGATCCAGGATCTTTTGGTCCGATTGAACGTCCACGCGTCACAGATGTCTCCATCTTTCTATTGTGTGGTGGCGGCGTGCCACATGATGCTTCACCGAGCGAAGGGCCGGGCCGTTACGGCCGATGATATTAGGAACCTTGTGTCCGTCTACGACGTCCTCGGTAAGCCTGGCTTCTACAAGGTTCAACATCGCAAGCGATTTCCATACTCACCAAGCTATCTTCGAAACATTGTTACCCTTGGGTGTGGGTATCGGAATCCGCCTTTGGGGTGGCGCCTCTCACCTTCGGCCCCGCGGCCGATTTTCCGATCGATCATTGGATCGAGAGTTCCGAGCTCGCGCTCGTGGTTGGGGCGGTACCGGATTCGAGGCGACAGGGATCTCTCTTCGAGTCCCCAGATCTCATGGCGACTACCGGGTGGTTTGTGCCTGGCGATGACGCTCCCCGGTGCCCTAGCATTGGCACGGAGGTTGTGGTGGACCCCGAGTCTGAGGCGGGGGGTTCGTCTGCTCCCCTCCCCGATGTGGGGGGGGGGGGGTATTAACCACATATACGCTTTCGTGCTATTGCTGCTTTCCGTTGTTTACACTTATTGTTACGTTCTAACCGACTGACGCCTCTTTCTTCTTTTTCTTTGCAGATACCATGGTTCGGAATCGGTCGCGCACGCGAGTGCCGAGGGTAGAACCTACTGCTGAAGCTGTGGCCGCGGCTCGTTCTCGAGTTGAGGCTCATCGCAGGGGATCGCCAGCGCGGGCGAGGAACGATGCGATCTCTTCGAACAAGCGACCTTCGTCGTCGATCTCCCTCGGTTCAGCCTCAGGCCATAAGCGTGCTCATACGTCGGCAGCGTCAGGCATGGATCCGATGCTCCTAGCGGAGGCGGCGGAGTTGAGAGGCCAATGTTCCCAGGGGATCCTTGAAACCTGCCTACGAGACTTCAAGGGTCTGGTGACGATGAGCGACCTCGAGTACTTTCAAAACGGAATCAGCGACGCTGGAAAGGTATGAACTGCGCGGCAAGAACGAGGCGACCGCATTCTCCGAGACATGTTGCGGCGAATGTAGATCATGAAGAGGGACATGGAGAGCGCGGCGGCCGACCACGCTGCTGCTTTAGTAGGGGTTCGAACAGCCCAAGAGTTTCAGGCGCTCGAAGAGGAGTCGAAGCGAACCCGCGAGGAATTGATGGCCAAGAGATCACTGCGTATGGCTGAGCAGACGTTTCGGGAGAAGGCGGAGCAAGCAGCCGACACCTTATTGGGGGAGACGAAGAAACTCTAAGCGGCGCTCTCGAGCCGAGACGAGGAGCTGAACATCGTCCTTACTCAACTATCGGCGAGCGAGATCTCTCGGGTCAAGGCCGAGAGGGAGAAGGATTCTCTGATAGTGGAGATGCAGACCCTCATCGAGGAGAAGGACGACGCCGTGCGATCCAAGGGGGACCTAGAGGACGATTGGGACCTAGCATTGGAAGAGGCTCGTTACGCGGCGGCCGTACGAGTTCGAGATGCGACCGCGAAGGAGAACGCGTCTCGCGGGATCACCTTTTCCTTTTTCGACGCCATGTTTCCTCCTCTTGACAACGCGCCACAGGTGGGCGACCCGCGTCCCCAGGTTCCCGCGGAGGCTGCTCAATCGACGAACCGCCTGCTTGACGGAGAGGCTACCGATGGGTTGGGCGCCCCTCGCCCCGAGGATGATGAGGAGCAGATCGACTTCGGTTCCGAGTAGTCGACTTTATTTTGATTTTCCGCACACTTTTTTAGCGCTTGCCTTGTTTTTCCTATCGCTCATTCGCTCGTTCTGCTCCTCCTCCGACAGACCATCTTCCATGTTAAATCTGGTTATCAACGCGTATTCGAGCCTTCCGAATCTAACGCGTTATTTCGTATTCCGAACTGAATCTTCCCCCTTTTCGTTGGGTTGATCTTTCGGAGAAGAAGATAGTGTAGAAGTACCGTAGAAAAATTTAGCGTACTCTCGTTGAAGAAATTTTCGGATTCCGATGAACTTCATTGGAAATTTTCAGAAATTTATCAACCCTAAATCCCATTTTTTTTTCCAAATCCGATTCTAATCATGTATGCTATCTATCCTACACTGATAAAACCATGAAATAAACATAAAAATCTAACATTTTTTTTAATCATTTTGAGCTATGGAACTATGAGAGCTTGACAACCACCAACGCCAAATTTATAGCTTGAGAGCTCGTCGAAATGATTTGGTGACGCTTGGAATCGGTGGAATTTGTAGAGTAATGGTCGGATTTAGAGGGATTCGGTCGGATTTGAGGTTGAGAGAAAAAGAGAGATGAAAAGTTTGAATATGAAAGGGAAAGAGATGAAGTGAGTGGGTATATTTGAGGTAGGGGTATTTTCATCCAAAATTGGTACAAAAGTCCAATTTGAGATATTTATTAACTAATGGGTCTAATTGAGATATTTCCATTATTTTCGGGTCTAGAAAATGACATTTCTCTTAGGATACTACTTTGGATTTTATTCGGTTTTTCATATATAAGAATTACTAATATAAAGGAGATTTATGACACTGTTATCTATTTCAATGTATAATTTCGTCATTTTAGTTAAATAGGGTGTATGAACTCAATATATTTGAAAACCAAAGGTTAAACTCGATATTTTACTAAAACACATGGTATATATGTGTTATTTTCCTTTTTATTGTTAATACGTCTGTAATATGCCATTCTTATTTTTATTATTTACAGTCTATTTTCATATGTGGTTTTAGACTGCTAAATTTGTTGTCAATCGAGTGTTGGGAATATTGCCCACTTGAAGATAATGAATAAATGATTACTAAATTCGATAATAAGATTACTTTATTAGCATTATATGATTAGTGGGTTGAGTTCTAAACAATTAGAATCAATAACAACTATCTTCCATAGCCTCCGTATCTAACTGAGTCACGTGCTGGGCACCTGAGTTCGGGCGGTGTGCTAAAACATGGTCGATGACTGATATATGCCTGGAAAGCTATATCTAAAGTCATATATGTGGAACACATAGGTGAAGGCTGATCACTATGTGGGAGCATTCTACACTTGTGGTAAGTGTACGACCTGGACAGGTCTTGGTGTAGATGTGTCGTTTAAGGACCGTTACGACACACTAACCGAGGCCACTATGATGGTCACAGTGAGACTTGATCTAAATCCTGAAGTGATCATGGACACTGGGTTATGTTACTGAGCTCTTTGACTCATTCGCTAAAAGGCTATTCATGCTAATCACAGCTTATGTCTTGGGAGTTTTCTCAGAGCATGATTCGAGTGGAAGTGATTTACAGATACGGAATCCAGCCTTCCTGAAAGAAGGTTAATGTTCACTCACCTAAGGGTTGATTCCAGAACCAATAGATTGCTAGCACTTTCGAAGTAAGTAACGCTCGAAAGAATCTTTCGTTGGGGAAGCAACAATGCTTAGGGCTGATATGTATCAAGAAAAGTATAACGGAAAAATTGACTTCTCTTGACACGGGTTGAACCTGGAGGATCTTGATCACGAACTGACTATATCAGTGGACACTCGTCACGATGAGTAAATATAATTCTAGTATAAAGGAGAGTTCAGTCTTGGGTTACAAGGTGGAGTATTTGACCAAGATTAGACGAATCGATGGGCAAAAGAGAAAGGACTATTTCGTCTTTTTCATCGGATTTGTTAAGCTTCTATTACTAGGTCCATAGTCCCCGATTCGGCTCTGATAAAGGCGGATAAGAACTTTCGTATAATAATGTTTATCATTATTAATCTCACTTGCTGTAATTGTGATTGACAACATTAATTCTGGAAAACGGGTATTTGCAGAATTAAATAAATATTTATGGTAGAATTGTTTATTTATTATTTGATCAAGTAAATAATCAATTATTAATTATTTGTTTGTTGTTGGACCAAGTAAATAAATAATTAATTGGGTTTTAAGCAATTGGGCCTTGCACAAAATATGAAAATCGGATTTGGGAATTTTTGGCTCGGGGGTTTGCGCAAATTCCCCCTTGGCCGTGTGCCTAAAATTCGAATTTTATAATATTGGTATTTACCAATATTTTCTCTTTAGTTGTTTAAATAAAGGAGAGAGAAAAATATAAGATATTGTCCTATATTTTCTCCTTATTTAAAGGAAAGTATTTAGGAGAATATTTAGGAGAATAATATATTCTCATTTATTATCTCACTAAATAAATTATTCTCTATTTAAATAAAAGAATAATATCCCATAGATATTGATCTGATGGATGAGAGAAAATGTAGGATTCACTTGTTGAGATCCAAGGGCCTAGATTAAATCCTCTAGTGTGAACACAATAAAAAGGAAATAAAATATTCTGAAAGATTCCATGAATATCTCCTTTTACTAATATGAATAGGGGTTCATGAGAAGGAAAAAATAAGCAATTATTTTAAGAAATTTGAGAGAAATTTCGTGCATCACTAGCCTCCCTTGGCCATGCATCTGCCTCTCCCTCCCCTCGGAAATTCGTTTCCATTCTTAGTCAAATAAGAGAGAGATCTCGAAACACCTAGTTTCGTGATCTAGTGAGATAAAGACTGTGCCCACTCATCTTTCTTATTCGTCTTGGAGATTACGTTTCGGAAGACTAAGGTGTCATCACATCGAGTCCTTGAAGGAGGAATTCCTTATTGATCGTGTGAAAGCTTGTACGTTCAAGACGAAGACGGATTGTGAAAGCTTTCAGTTCGTGAACCGAAAATCAATGTAAGTATTCGTTTTTTGCTCAAATCGGTTGCTTGATAAATATGCTCTCGTGAATTAAATTAATTAAACATAACTAGATCTTGTTAATTATAACCATAATTTAATTAGCTTATGATTAGCGTAATTAATTATTTTTCCGCATTAATATGGATATATGGTGGAATAATCTCAAACGAGTCGCATCGGAGCGATCGTTCGTGTCCGATGCGAGCTCGATCCACCAACAAGTGGTATCAGAGCGATTGTTCGTGTCTGATACCCACTTGATTCCCCAACATCGAGAATATTGGGATTTCCCCGAGGATAAAGCAAAGAAAGACATCGACACTGAGCAATGCAGCCAACCTTCGTTTTCCGTCGACATCGACGATTAAAGTCTCTTGTTATCTTGACTGGGATTAGTTATTTTTTTTAACTTATTTTCAATTTTTCTAAAGATTGTAAACCATATGGTGATATTTTGGAACTATGAATGTACAAAAGTTAACAACAAATTTACAATGTTAATTTATGTAAATCATGAAGTATTTTACCATGTTCATTAACAACAAATTTACGATATTAATATATGTAAATCATTACGATATTAAAATGAAATAATTCAAAACATAAGCGAAGTGCAGTTTGAATTTCGATATCAGACTAATACACGCAACAAAATCGTTAATTTAGTCACAATTAAAGAATGTAATAAATGTAATCTAATTCACGTAACTAATTGCTAATAGATAAGAAATTATCTCTTATTAATAGGACATCTCAGCATTAACAAGAATATCCAAATATTTAATTTAAAATCAAAAAATTTCAAAATAGATTTTAATTTTATACATAAACATCGAAATTTAAAATTTAAAATTAAAAAAAAAGCCTCCTTAATCAAAGGAAACCATGCCTAATTAATAAACGAAATAAAACAGAACAAAAGGGCAAAATTGGAAAAATAATAATAAAAAATATATAAAAGTGGGCGCTCTTTAAGTTTATGTGGTCTATTTGTAAATAAAAAGTTAAAAGTTAATAATTGTACCTTCGAGGAAAAATATGGGGGCACTCTAATCGTCACCTTCTTCCCGAACTCGACCTTGGCGACTTCCAAACTTGGCGAGATTGTTTTCTTAGAAATGCAAGTCGGTACCGATTTCACTATGTCGTCTCTTCTAGTCTCAATCCCATTTGTAGCACAAAGAGCGCGGATGATTGATGTATACGAAAGATCTCTAGCCGACTCAACTCTC